>NC_137789.1:31188502-31768502 GCF_963383645.1 Muscardinus avellanarius | reverse complement strand
CAGTTAGAGAACCACATGGACAGCAGGAGGCTAAACTTATGCCACGCAAAAGCCCCTGCAGGGCTTTGGTTAGGCATCAGTGGGAGCTTCCAACATGGCGAGAACAGAGCAGATCCACTAAGCTGTAGTGCAAAAAGAGACAGTGACACACACACACACACACACACACACACACACACACACACACACACGATGTGAAGGTTTCCAGACTGAATAATGCTTGCAATACTCTCCCTCCCTTCTGAGAAGCTGCCCATTCCAGACCTATATTTGGAACTTGACCCCTTGGCTTCACTCTGTCTCCAACCCTGGGAAAAGATTATTCCAGACTCTTTCCAATGCAACTCCTGATTCGTGGTCTTCTCTTAAACTGCACCCCACCTCCATAAATAAATCTCTTATGCCTCCCTTTTCGTGCTTTCTCTTTGAAATTTTTGAAAAGCAGCAAGAATTGAAAAAGAGATCACCACCTTATAACAATGCAGTTCTTTCTTAAAAATACCTTTATTGGTGCATTATAGTCTCGCCGCATAATGCAGCCCACAGTGACAGTGACATGCGTGCACACAGCACTTGGTGACCTTCCCCAGCTTCCTCCCCACTCCCTCCTCCTCCCCAGACAGGATATTGATATCGGCTTTGCTATTCTCACACATGCACATGTCACTGTTTCCCTCATTAATTCTCCCTCTCTCCCCACCTTCTCTCCTATCCCACTTCCCTCTCTCCACTGGGGTTTCTCCTTTTTTACCTAAAGTCTGTCTTGTATTCAGATTACTCCCTATCTTCTGAATATGAGAGTAACCCTATGACCATTTTCTGAGACTTGTTAATCTCACTTAATATAATGTTTTCCAGATACATCCATTTTTCTGCAAATGGCATAATTTTGTTTTTCTTTATTGCTAAGTAGAATTCTGTTGTGTGTAGATCCCATAATTTGTCATAATTAATTTCTAGGAGAGATCACCACTCTATAACATATTTAAATATATATATATATATATATATATATATATATATATATTTCCCAATGTTATTTTTCTTAAATATAATTTAAGGGTGAATCATAATACACATTAACCTCTAAGCATACCAATGTGCATTTCCCTAAAACAACAATATGCTCTTAGTTAATAATAATAAAAAATTAGCATTGATAGACTGCTAGTATCTTATCTGTAGACTTTAATCAAATTTGATCAATTATGCCAATAACATCTCTTATAGAAGAAACTTTTTTTTTCTGATCCAGGAACTAGGCCAGGATCCATTTTATATTCAATTTCTCTGATTATTTAGTTTTCTTTAATCCAGAACATTTTGTTCTGCCAAATTTTTAGGAAATGCTCAAAGAATGAGGGAGGCATGACAGAGGAGAGTGTCAGCTTGAAGACATTACCAATGGTCAAGTCTGGGACAATTGGTGCACCAAAATAACTCATTACAGCCAAGTGTGGTGGCTCGTGCCTGTAATCCCAGTATTTGGGAAGCTGAAAAATAAGTTCTTTCTTCTGCCCAGAGGAGCATGGATGAGAAAGAGTTGGAGAGCACAATAAAAAGTTTGGAACAAGATTTATAGTATACTGAGTGCAGAGTAAGAACTTCATTCTGACATTATCACTTCACCAGGACAGCAATTTCTCCTCTGCTTGGGATTACTGTTTCTGTCTCACATAAAGAAGGATGCAAAACGTAACCGCCCTCTGATTTCCGCTATAAACCTAACCTGTTCTATCAGGACATCGCTTCTGCACTTTTTTTTATTATCGATTTGATATAAGTGAGAGCAAATGACGTTGAGCAAATGTCCATTACACATTCTGATCTTTCAGTTCTCTCCACCCAACCCCTGCTACGCTAAATTGCCCTTTCTTTATTCACCTCTACTTCTTTCCCTAAGGAACCTTAAATCCCTAGCACAAACTACCACTTTAAAATCTTAGATCACACATACAATATGCCTAGCAAGGCATTTCTTTGGAATGATAAAATGCAACCCTTACAGGCATAACATTCTCCAACCTTTTGCAGATGTATTAAGCTCTTATGGATCAGGCAAACAGGAGAAAAATTTGAGTACCATTAATGACTCTACAATTCTGTTTTTTCGTGTTGTTTTCATAGGCACTTCACAAGCAGACTATTTTCCTTATGTATTTACTTCTTAAAAATTGAAACATTTTATCATACCTTGGAGTGAACTTCTTAGCATTATTTTACAAGATATTTTATTTTAATATAAAGCTTAAATTTTTATGAATTTAGGGATCCTTTCCCTTCCCTCAACTTTTTAAGGGGTTAAAAATATCTCTGATCCATTTTGGAAAATGTGAAGAAAATAATTTAATATTATAGCTTAAACTAAAATGCTCAGCTGTTGGGATAAAAGAATGCTATCTTTAACCACTTCAAAATGTGGGTAGCACAGCTTTCATTTTTGTTTTGTTTTGTTTCATTTGTTTGATTCTGTAAAGATGTATTTCTTTTCTTTTCTTTTTTTGCAGCAGAGGGGATTGCAGAGGAATTGGGGCTCAGTCCTTCTTGGTAGCTGCTTTCTTCATGGTGGCCCAGACATTGCTCAGCTCCTCACACTTCCTCTTGGCACAGATGTGTGTGCCCACCCTTTTCTTGATGAACTTGAGGGTCCGCTTGTCCTTGGAGACCTTGAGCAGCTCCATGGCCCAGTGGGACATCATTCATTTTCAACTCCAAGTTTCCAGCTCTCCCAAGAGAGTTGCTTTTAGAGTCCTAGAGAGAATCAGGGCTAAACAGGGGTGAGAGGTAGAAAGCACATCTGGTCTGGTTAGACGAAGTTAATGAGGCCACTAAAACGTAACTCTTAATAAAAATACTAAGATTTCTTCTGCATTTGGAACTTTCCGGGGTATTGTTCATTTGTATGTTTTAAGAAGTACTAGGTCTTTGTGCGTACATCTTTTAAAAATTAAAAATTGTATGCATTCTCTGTCATTTAAATATCTTTTATTTCACATATATATTCACATTTTTCATAATGTGGCTCTTGCTATTTTGATTCTTGAAGTATCTGCAGTTTAAATAGGGGGGGGGGATTATGGAAGATCTTTTCAAATGACGGAGCACTTACCAAGAAACCACTTTGACAAGACTGATACTTCCTGTGTTAACACCAACCCTCTCTTCCTTTGAGAGAAGCAAAAGAGAGTTCTAATACTCCACAGTTTGATTCTCAGAAATTTCAGAAATTCAAGAATGCTTTTCAAAATAAAAGGAAGACAATGGAGAGTCTGCTGTAGAGAGCATCTTTTAAAAAGAAAAGACTCAGTTCAAATAATGCTATGTCCATAAATGAAGGTCTCGCTACAGATTTCACTAACATGCATGGGGAGGGTGGAGAGAGAGATGGAACCTGGAGGGAAACACACCAAGTGCTGTGTGCCTGTGGACCACACTTAACTTCACTATGATGTATAATGACAATGTACCAATAAAAGTATATTTTAAAAAGAATAATTATTTAAAATAAAAAAGAAAAATGCATAAAAAGAATATATTTTGCTCCTTATCACTCTTTTTGGCCTGGAACTTTAAATATATGTCTGGAAATACAGTAGTAACCATGATAACATCAAATAATAAGCATCAAGATGATTTTGAAAAGTGAGAAACATAAGATGATGAAGGTCTGGACCTGGAAGATGACCAATACACCTTGATAAAATGCAAACTTTACAAGTGCAGTGTTCATTGCCTACATCACCTTGTGACTACTGGACAGGGGTCAGCCTCAAATACCTCCTCCTGACCACCCCTCTTGAAAATCCCCCATGAAAGAAAAGCTCTACACTCCCAAAGAGCTTCTCTTACTTTTGGGGTGGCCTGCATTCTCCCTTGATTGGGCCTTTCCTACTCTGCTAAATAATTTTTTTATTTCTATGTCTCTGGAAAAAAAGTGAGAATCAGAACAGAAACATTCTAAGCCCCAGGGTCCCCAAGGCATTATTTTAGACAAGTCCCTATGATAGTAACTGCATCATGTGTGTGTGTGTGTGTGTGTGTGTGTGTGTGTGTGTGTGTGTTGTAATGAGACATAAATTTGATCCTACTCATTCAAACCACTATAAATTGGATTATTTTTTATTTTTTTGGTGGTACTGGGGTTCCTGGAAGCCCTTCTACCTCCGGGCTACACTCCCAAACCTATTTTTACATTTCTATTTGGAAACAGGGTCTCCTAAACCAACGCGCGCGGCTGGCTTCGAACCTGCGCGATCCTCCTGTCTCTGCCTCCCAAGCGCGGGGATTACAAGTGTGCGCCACCATGCCCGGCCGGATTTTATATTATTTGCAGCTGAAGACATTCTCCACTATCCTAGCAACTTTCAGGTAAGTAAATAATTAGATTTAATACTAGCGTGGATGAATATCAGTCAAAGATCTCCCCAAAACATACATGTAATCAAATAAATTTGAGTGTATTGTCATTGTAACAAGGAAGATGCACGCCATGGAGGACTTGGGGATATTTCTGTAAAGGGTTGTGTGAGACCCAGAGGAGATAAAGGCCAGCAGTAATGATTTGAACCTGTTCATCTTGCACAGGCCTCAGATGTGTGCTCATCCTGAGGAACTACGGATGTGTATGAAAGCATGACTAGGCAATCCGCAGCAGGTATATGCACATTCTGCTGGTGTGGACATGCATTAATTTGCCAAGGATCCTATAAAAGGGATAGGTCTGTAAATAAAGCTTTTGCTTGTTCTCCTATGAACTGGGACTCTGAATGTGTTCTTCTTGTTCTCCTGCAACTGTAGTGGGCTCACATAGCACTGCTGACAATTGGTGCAGTCCTAAGTATGAGATGAGTGCTCCCAGTTCCCCCTCCTCCAGAAGGAACAACCCAGGTTGGAGACAATATGGCCCTATCCTCCCTGTGATTTCTGGTAGTAGACTATCTGGAAGCATGGACCCAGCCAGAAGAAGTGCTGAAGACTTTAAAACTTTTGGAGCCACACATTCCAGCATGCATCTGCAGCTCTCTGTGTGCTAGTTGAAACATCACTGCTGCGGCAGCGGAGGTATGGACTTCAGGGGCATAGAGGCTGGCTTAGTCCAAGGGGATCTTTGCATCAGCCCCAGGCTGCCCAAGTTTGATCGCTTGCAGGCTCAGCCAGGCTGTGTGGGCCTCGGTGGTGGCTAGATGAGTCAAGAGACCGGTAAACAGCACATGCTGTAAATTTCCACAATGTTGGAGGCTACCAGTGAGTATACTAGAGGCTTGGCTGGGATACCAAGTTAGCAGCGGAACTGGCTGACCTGAGGCCACATGTGAGATTGACTATTTACTGGTCTTCTTGCAATGTGCACTATTTGACAGTTCAATGTGCCCTGGTGACTTGGGGAATCGGTCGATTACCTCCCCAAATAGCATGATGTGTATATATCCTCCATAACTGAGCATATCCTAGGGGTGGACCTGTTACAGGGATTGACTGTACAGGCAATTATTAAAGAATTCTGCTACAAGTGTGTGTGGTAGAAACTATTACCAAAGGTCATCCCCATCATGCTTCTTTACAACTCCCCCAAGCCATGAGGATTGTGAATGCATAGCAGTTCAAGTTATGAGGGGCCATGAGAAAATTGGACAAAATTATACTAAAAGTAGAAGAGGAAAGTGTAATTCTCCTGACTTATAGCCCATTCAACTCTCCCATATGGCCAGTGTGAAAATCCGACATTTCCTTGAACATAAAAGTGGACTATCAGTAATTAAATAAAGGAACAACACCCTTACACGCAATGATACCCAAAATTTCACACATACACACACACACACACACACACACACACACACACACACTATATATATATATATATATATATATATATATATATATATATATGCATAACTAGGTAACACAAAGCATTCATGTGCATGTTGTGCTGGTGTGACATGTGACTTTTTTTTCAGAACCCCATATAAGGGACGAGTCTGTAAATAAAGCTTCTGTTTGTTCCCTCCGAATGGGGACTTTGCATGCATTTTCACTGGGGAGCCCACTGCTGAAACCTCCCCCCTGCAACCATAGCTGGGTCAAGACAGGGGCCCTCAAAAGGAGCTAACAGAGACTCATTATAGGGGACAGGCTTTCAGAGAGTAATTTTGGCAAGAGTTCTTTAAAAAGTGAAGATTTGCTCTGAGATGTTTTCTCTCAGGAGAAAGACACAGTTCTTTGGCTAGATATTTCAATGACTTTTCTAGGATATGGGGGATCAAAATAGGGTTGGCTTATAATTAATAATCAAGTAGCCTCTCATAATATCCTGAAAAGGGTCGTTTTTATTTTTTTTCCTGTGGTTTGTTCAGCAGTTTGCTTTTCTCTACTCAGGTACGATCATGGAGCAGTCTTATTTTTGTCTTATTCCTTCATGGTGCTCTATGCAATGTATTTTCTGTTCGGAGGAAAACACCATCTCGCCATGAGTGCCAGGCCAACTGCCGGCCAAACCAAGACCTCACTGAGTGCTAGAGCACCTCTTCTGCTTTTCTCCTTAGTACCTAATTTTTTTTTAGGGGGCAAGTAATATGTAGCTCTGTTTCTAAACTGTTTATACAAATGTTTAAAATTCAGTTATAAATATATACTCTTTTTTTGGTGGTACTGGGAGTGGAACACAGACGCTTTTTACCTTAGGGCTACACTCATAGACCTATTTTATATTTTATTTGGAAACAGGGTCTCACTAAGTTGCTGAGAGCCTCACTAAGTAGCCGAGGATGGCTTCGAACCTGTGGATCCTCCTGTCTCAGCCTCCCAAGTGTGAGGATTACAAGCATGCGCCACTATGCCCGGCTCCTAAATATGTACTTTAAGATTGTGGGGTTTTTTTGTGTGGAGGGGGGGGTTCTGGGTATAGAACCCAGAGGCATTTGACCTCCAAGCTACACCCCCTGCCCATTTTTGTTTATTCTTTATTTTGAAACAGGGTCTCACTGAGTTGCAAAGAGCCTCACTAAGTAGCTGAGGCTATCCGAGAACCACGATCCTCCGGTCTCAGCCTCCCAAATGCTGGGATTACAAGTGTGTGCCACCACACCCGGCTAAGATTGTGTTTTAAATAAAAAAAATGTTAAAATGTGAAATGATGGAAATCTGAATAAATCCATATGAGGACAGGAGAACCCCTATATCTGTGGAATCTTGATATCCCAGTGGCTCCTGTTCTGGGAAGCCACCCACATGGGCAGCTGTGGCCATACAGCCTGCAACAGAAACATTTTGGTATGATAATGGTGCCAGATGTTCCAGGCAATGAGTAGGGCTCTGGGCAGTCTGGTCAGTTTTTATGAATGAGATTGGGGTGTAGCATGTCTGTACAGACAGCTGAACAGTTGATGGGTGGGGATAAACTTAAACTTGTGGCCCTAATAGGAAGCACAAGACTGGTTGGTTACACACTGCCCATTGTGGTGCAAGGATATATGGGAGGACATATGGAAATGTGGCTCCAGAATAAAGCTAGTAAACATCATATTCTGGAGCATAAGCCTTGGCAGGCCCTAGATAATAGTACTGCTGACATGATAGCAAAAGTTCAGGCTCTCTGACTGCCCCAGAAGTCCTTATCAATAGCACCATGGTTCTATACAGAGCTAGGAGATATTGTGCCTGTGCCATGGGGCTAGTAGTCCAGTGGTAGGGATTACCCCTTACTATTGGTATGCAGAATACCACCCACAGAAACATGGGGCTCCTACAACCATAGGACAAGTTCCCTGAGGCATTCAGTCATTCCAGGAATGGCAGGTTGACAATATTGGTCCATTACTAATAAATCAGGGGCTCTAGTATATTCTGACAGCTGTGGATACAGCCACAGATTGGGGTTTTGCCTAGCCTGTAGGGCAGGCTGATCAGAGACATACCATAACTGCCTTTAAATAGTTGCCAGAGGCCTATGGTCAGCCCTTGGCAGTGGCAAGTGATAGAGGTGCCCATTTTATAGGCTGACAGGCACACACCTGGGCATACAATGGCCGACAATGACAGACATTGACAGTTGTATGTCCCCCCACCCTCTCCAAGCAGCTGGGATGATTGAATGATTTAACAGAGTCCTAAAAGAAATCTATCATTGGAAGAGGTGGTGGCACAAGAGCCTATGGAAGGGCAGCTTTAAATGAGCAGCCTCACTGCACAGGGCAGGTCCCTTTAGATAAGGTAATAGTAGGAATGCCCTCTATTTTGAAGAACCCCAGCTGTGACCAGAGGTGGGAGGAGGACCTGTCTTATTCCCTGCATCTAAGCCCTTCACTCTAAGGCCATAAGATATCTTGGGGCGTCCTTGGCATGTGCAGGTGTCTCAGGAGGCATGGGTTGCACTCCTGGTGCCATGATGCCTGGGACAGAAGGCACAGTTACAACTGGACCCTTGGATAGCTACCTGGCCCTGTCATGTACAGGTCACGCTTTCCCCACAGGTGAAGGCACAATTTTGAAATGTATATGGATCATAAGACTACGGCCTATTTTTTTTTTTGTACTGTGTAGGACATTCTCAACTGCTTATATCCTACCTAGGGCACTTTAATGTGGTACCATTGCCTTTGAGCAGCTGCTATTCCAACCACTGTTCTCTTGCAAGATAAGCATGTTGCCTTCGTTCTACCAGAAGGGAAGGGCTCTCTTCTCTCTCTCTCTCTCTCTCTCTCTCTCTCTCTCTCTCTCTCTCTCTCTCTCTCTCTCTCTCTCTCTGCCTTTTTCTACTATCCAGAAAGGGAATATAGCCTACTTTGCTGGGCACACACCTTTTCAAGACTGTACAACACTTACCATTGATGGTTCTACACCCAGCTACCAATGGAAGCAGCCAAAAGTCTCCCATGGTTAATCTCCTCCACTACAGCAGACAACTGGACTACCTTCCAAACTGAAAACCACAGCACCCAGAATAGTATGAGCAGCATCTTGTAATAAAATATTGGTCATGCTAAAACCATAACAATGCCCCCAACCCTTTTTGGAATATGCTATAGAAAATGGGGCTGGTCAATGGGGAAACATGTAGAGCCTGTAGCATAGCACCTTTATGTATAGAACAGGTGTACCAAACTGTGACCACTGAAATCACTGGATGGTTACCCCCAAGAACTTGTTATTGCTATAGATGTAGAGCTACAGGTAGAAGTAGCCTTAGCCCAAAATGTTGCAGAAGTTTTAAACATGTCTTATCAGGCTCTTTCCTTCTTAATGGAAGCCCTTCCTTTCTGGTAGAATGCAGGTGTGACATATGACATTTTTTTCCAGAGCCCTATATAAGGAACAGGTCTGTAAATAAAGCTGCTGTTTGTTCTCCTCTGAATGAGGACTTCGCATGCATTTTCACTGAGGATCCCACTGCTGAAATCTTCCTGCCACCATAGCTGGGTCAAGACAGGACCCCTGACAAGGAGTTAAAAGGGACTCATTACAAGGGACAGGCTTTCAGAGAGTAATTTTGGCAAGAGTTCTTTAAAAAGTGAAGATTTGCTCTGAATTGTTTTCTCTCAGGAGATAGACATAATTCTTTGGTTAGATATTTAGATGACTTTTCTAGGACATGGGAGATCAAAATGGAATTGGTTTAAAATTAATAATCAATTTGCCTCTCATAATATCCAAAAAAGGGCATTTTTTTTCTTGTAGCTTGTTCAGCATTTTGCTTGTCGTTACTCAGGTATGATCATGGAGCAGTTTATTTTTGTCTTTTTCATTAATGGTGTTCTATGAAATGTATTTTCTGTCCAGAGGAGAATACCATCTCTCCACGAGTGCCAGGCCAAATGCTGGCCAAATCAAGTCCTCACTGAGTGCTAGAGCACCTCTTTTGCTTTTCTCCTTAGTACCTGATTATGTTGGGGGGAGGCATGAGAGAGTAATATGTAGGTTTTTTTTTAAAACTATTTATACAAATGTTTAAAATTCAGTTCTAAATATGTACTTTAGATTGTGTTTTAACTAAAAATATCCAAATGTAAAATGATGGAAATCTGAACACAGAAAGTGGCAAAGAAAATAAATAATGCATTTGGGTTTCAAAACACATTTCTAGTGAATAATAGCTATAACAGTGGAAATAAACATTTATGACCAATTAGATACAGATGAAAGTGGGAAAACAGGAACTGAAATTAAGATTTATAGCCTGTAAAAACAGATGAATAGAGATTACATTAGTCAGAATAGAAACAGTAAAAGATGAGACCCATGTGATAAGTTCAATTTTAGAATGTAAAGATTAAAATATATCCAAAGCATCAAATGCGAACTCTCAAAAAACATTGGGAAATTAAAACTTGACAATCAAAAGGTAAGTTTTGGAGAGAACTTGAAAAGAGAATACAGGATTTTCAAGAAATGGGTTGTGAACCACAAAATGCATTGATTTAAATGTGTAATCCATAAAATTGTTGAGAATCCTAGATTTTTATTCATAAATACACAATAGTATCAGAAAAGTTAGATTGTTTTGCAATTTTACTAACATAACAAGGGAAGCTGTGCTACCTGGCTTTTGTAGGAAATTTTTACTGAATCAAAACATGTTATCTCTTCAGGGAGTAGACGGGATATGGAGAAGAATTCACCAAATGATGTGTATATGCATGTTCCTATCACTCTGAACTGTATTATAAATGTCAGGCTACCATGCACCAATAAAATATGTTAAAAACAATAAAAGCAACCAATGAAAGAGTTGACAAGTAAAAAAATGTTATTTCTGGTCAACCTTAAATGCATTTACCCTTTGAGTTGCACCAATGCTTAAGTGTTTGTCTTTACTAGCCATTTATGTCATTGTCATCTAACAAAATCTAATCTCCCACAGGAAATTAAACTCTGTTTACTTTTTTCTGCTAAGGAAATGATTTTAAATGGATGTTTCATCCACCTAGGTGCTTGGTATTTTACGGTGTCCAGGACAGCCCACACATATGTGGATTCTTAGTAGTGGCTGGGGGCTGTTCTATATTGTTATTATTTAATCCAGGAAAGGCTTTATCTAAATTGTGGGTGTTTTATCACTTGCAAGAGACCCCAATGTTGTGGCTGAGAGCAGGTGCCCTATTGTGTTTCTGATGAGTTTTACCGAAAGAATATCATCGTTCTACTTACTAGTCTCAATTAGGGACATATTTTCTTTTTCTTTTCTTCTATTCTTTCTCTCTTCTCTGATTTATTTTTGGATGAAACTTGAAAAATAGTGACTCACAAAGTTCTTGTCCTTAAATATACCTGGGGTGTATCAATGTTGGTGAGACAATTTTAAGACAAACAAAGCTCTAGAATGTGGAGAATGTGGAAGAATGTTAGAATTTGCATTATTTTGTTTAAAGAGGATCTTTAACTGACCATAGAATAGAGAACCATAAACTTAGAATCACTAGACCAAATTTAGCCTTCAGCCATATTTTGAGAAATAGAGTTTATTTTCAGTTAGCTTGAATTTAACTGTTTCTGGACTGGCACTGAACTTTGTAATGTCGCAGTTCCCATTTCTCTGTGTTGTCTTACTTCTGGTAACTTTCCATATTTAACTTTCATTGCAACTTTTCTTTCTTTTATTAGTAATGGGAAGATGAAGTTGGAAGTACAACCATAGTTTTAACTCCTAAATTTTTTTTCTAATCAATATCATTTAAACATTTGTGATGCAAGAAATCCTGTATGCTAGATTACCTTTGTCCAGGCAAAAATTATATGGACAAAAATCAGCATTGTACCTATGACAGAGAAAAATTTAACATACACATTTTAAATGGATGTATTTATTTCACTAATAAATAGTCTTTGAGTCTGGATGAACTTCTTTTGATTCAGCCAATTTTGTATAGAAGATATCAGAGCCGAGGTTTGCTGATACCTAATATGTTCCTGATATATTCAATAAATATTGATCTTAGTGATCCCTATCTTTGAAACTTTTTCTATATCTATATATCAAAGAGGCCTCCCATGAAGTGATGAACAGAACATGTAATGTATCCAAAAGTTTACTCTTTACCAATAAAAGTATGTTATATGTTACTTTATTAAATTTAATAAACACTGTGTTGAATACATATGAATGTGCCCATTTATGTTGGAGGAAATTGAAGCTCAGAGATATTGAGGGACTGAGATTTTCTCAATTCACGCAATCACTAAATAACAAATTGGACTTCAAACCCAAAAAATGTCTTTTGTTTTCCCCCAGTGGCAATTGTACCCCTTTTGTTTCTATTATTAATTAGGATAGTTGTGTCTAATCTCTTTAACAAGAAGATGCACCCTAAGCATTACCTTTCCTATTGGGATAGATTGAAAGTATAGGGAAGGACAGGTCTATTCTTCATTCATGAACCTTCCAATCCATCCTTCCATATGTCCATCACATAAGAAGGTGGATGAGACTCTCTCTCCCAACTTTTACTTTTATTAGCCTTTATTTTTTTACAATTTACTTTTTTCAGATTTTAAAGATATTTTGAAGTACTTGGCCCCCATATTAGACAAGTTTATGTACCAAATAGTATGAGAAAGCTTGTAAGAGAAATCACAAAGGTAGTTCACCACAGGCTCTTTCTCTTCTAGGACTATCTCTGAGTACCTCATAAGAGTCTAATGTTAAAAGAAAATATTGAAAATATATAGAGGTTTTTTGACTACTTTGTTTTAAGTAACTTACAGGAATGAGGATTAAAGCATAATACAGAATAAATTGGTGTTATAATTCTTACTTAAAAAACTAAATCATATA
The DNA here is from genome assembly GCF_963383645.1 of Muscardinus avellanarius. NCBI lineage: Eukaryota > Metazoa > Chordata > Mammalia > Rodentia > Gliridae > Muscardinus > Muscardinus avellanarius. Next base: position 31,755,736 of record NC_137789.1, on the reverse strand, counting down.
TACATGTACACGTTAATTCAGTCCCACTGTTGTCCCTATCATTAGTATGTCCTCTTAGAACACTTGCATTGCCCATTAAGAAAATCCTTTTCATCAACAGCCAAGTAGACTCAAAATGTCTATTCAAAAAATATTTTGAACCAACTTCATTATGCTAAGGCTTTCTTTTTGATTACAATAATAGAACTTAAATTGAACTCAACATTATCACAGTCAAAAATTTACTTGGATCCATCAATTCTCTTTTAGCCTTTTTGTTATATAATTTATTTTAAACTGGGTAACAAGTGAGTGTATAAATACTCCTTTGGTTGATTTTTCTTTCAGACCATCCTTAAATGCAACTGATTTCCATATATTTAGACTACCATCTGAAAACCAGAGTAAAAATGTTGGATGTCAGGAACTGGATTCTTAAAAAGAACCTGAAAGTCTAGGCTAGATTATTTTAGATATGCCTGCAGGTAGCAGATTAGAAAGTATTCAGGAGTTTTCTTTATGACTACTAAAGTTAGGATGATAGGATTTGTAAATGGAAGCACTTTAGAAATATGGGATATTAAACTTAGTGGGGTACGTAGGAAATTGTCATGGGATATTCTTGAAGATTACATTGCTTCTGAATCTGAAGATTAAGTTTATAGTTGATGGACAAACCATGCTCAAAAGGTGATACTTTTAACGCAGATGCATTCAGCACAGGGCATACTTCCCCAGGATTTCTTTTACTCAGGTCTCAAACAGGTAACCTTGTAGTATATAGTTATCACTGTCTTGAACACTTCATCATATGTAAATATTTAAGAAGTGATTATTCAAATGTATGTGTGTATGCGCACACATGCATGTGCATGTGTTTCACTCTTAATGCAAGGTAAAATATCTTGACTGCAGTTTTTCTGTACACCAACCATAAATCCACTGAAAAAGAAATTCAGAAAATATTTCCACTCAGGATTTCCCACACACACAAAAAAAATACTTAGGAATAAACTTAACCAAAGACATAAAAGACCTCTACAAAGAAAATTATAAAACATTGAAAAAATAAAATGAAAAAGATATTAGAAAATGGAAAGATCTTCCATGTTCATGGATAGGCAGAATAAATATTAAAATGTCTATATTTCTGCCGGTTGTGGTGGTGCATGCTTGTAATCCCCGTGCTTGGGAGGTGGAGACAGGAGGATCGCGCAGGTTCGAAGCCAGACGCGCTGGCTTAAGAGACCCTGTTTCCAAAAATAAAGAAGTATAAATTAGGTCTGGGAGTGTAGCCCAGAGATAAAAGGGCTTCCAGGAACCCCGGTACCACCAAAAAAAAAAAAAAACAAAAACAAGAAAAAATAGCCATACTTCTAAAAGTGATCAGATTCAATGGAATGCCCATTAAATTATCAAGATCATTCCTCACAGACATAGAAAAATCACTCCTTAAATTCATTTGGAACAACAACAACAACAAAAAACCCAGAATAGCTAAAGTAGCTCTCAGCAACAAAAACCATGCAGGAGGAATCACAATGCCTTACTTTAAACTATACTACAAAGCACTGTATTAAAAACAGCATGGTACTGGCACAAAAACATACATAGACAAATGGAGAAGAATAGAAGACCCAGAAACAAATTCACATATTATAGCCAATTGATTTTTTACAAGGGGGCCAAAAACATACACTGGAAGAAAGATAGTCTGTTTAACAAAGGTGTTGGCAAAGCTGGTTGACAATATGAAGAAAAATGGAAATAAATCCCACTTTTTCACCCTGCATAAAAGTCAATTCAAGATGGATCAAAGACTTGGAAATTAGACCAGAGGCCTTGAGGCTCCTTGAAGAGGGTATAGGTCCAACACTTCAACACATAGGCACAGATAAAAACTTTCTCAACGAGACCCCGAAGGCACAACAACTAAAAGGCAAATCAATATATGGGATTGCATGAAACTCAAGAGCTTCTGTTCAGCAAAGGAAACTGTCAAGAACCTCAACCAAGAGCCAACAGAATGGGAGAAGATTTTTGCCACCTACTCCTCAAATAGAATACTAATAACTAGACTACACAGAGAACTCAAGAAAGTCAACACTATAAAAACAAATAATCCAATCAAAAAAATGGTCAATGAACTAAATATACACTTCACAAAAGAAGAAATTCAAATGGCCAATAAATGCATGAAAAAATGTTTAACATCATTGGCAATCAGAGAGATGCAAATCAAAACTACCCTGAGACTTCACCTAACTCCAACTAGTATAGTAATCCTTCAAAACACATACAACAACAAATGCTGGCAAGGATGTGGAGAAGTGGGAAATCTAAAACATTGTTGATGGGATTGCAAATTAGTGCAACCACTTTGTAAAACAGTATGAATATTCCTCAGAAGAATGGGGACAAACTTACCATTTGATCTAGCAATACCACTTCTGGGTATCTACCCAAAAGAAAGGAAACCAAACTACCAAATTAATGTTTGCATATCTATGTTCATAGCTACACAATTCACCATAGCCAAACTATGGGACCAGCCAAGATGTCCATCAACAGATGAATGGATTACAAAACTGTGGGATATGTACACAATGAAATGTTTCTCACTCATAAAAAGAACACAATTACATCATTTTCAGGGAAATGGATGGAACTGGAGGACATTATGCTAAGTGAGATTAGTCAGTCACAAAAAATAAGAAATCAGATGCTTTCCCTAATATGGAAAAGCTAAGGAGAAATGGGTCATAGGAGAAACTCTAGATGAAATAGGAAATTTTATTGAGGAGCAAATAAGACAACCTAACTGAGGGGATGGGTGGGGGGAAGAAGGAAACTCTTGAAAACACACAATGTGCTTAAGCATATCGAAGTCAACCACTAAGCCAAGCATGGGAAGGAGGGATGAGGAGGGAATGGGGCGGGGATTGGATAGGGGCTAACTGGGTGATGTGTGCATGTATGTCTACACAAGTTTTTTACCCTATTATGATGAATGAATACAATGCACCAATAAAAAATTTTAAAAAAACTAAAAAAAAAAGGAAAAAGTTGCTGGGCATAGTGGCACACACTTGTAATCCCCGCGCTTGGGAGGTAGAGACAGGAGGATAATGCAGGTTTGAAGCCAGCCTCGCTGGCTTAAGAGTCCCTGTTTCCAAATAAAAATGTAAAATAGTTCTGGGAGTGTAGCCTGGAGGGAGATGGGTGCCATCCCCAGTACCACAAAAAAGAAGAAGAAGGAGAAGGAGAAGGAGAAGGAGAAGAAGAAGAAGAAGAAGAAGAAGAAGGAGGAGGAGGAGGAGGAGGAGGAGGAGGAGGAGGAGGAGGAGGAGGGGGAGGAGGAGGAGGAGGAGGAGGAGGAGGAGGAGGGGGAGGAGGGGGGAGGAGGAGGAGGAGAAGGAGGAGGAGGAGGAAGACAACAACGATGACGATGGAGGAGGAGGAGGAGGAGGAGGAGGAGGAGGAGGAGGAGGAGGAGGAGGAGGAGGAGGAGACAGTTGCAGGATTGCTGCCCGATTTCACTGCCACTGGCATCTATAAGCCACTTCAAGGATGATTTCAAGGGCACACTCCAAGACATTGTCATAGATCTCTGGAAAAATCAAAGGCCAAAGGTTGGAATCTAGGAAGGGACACCCCAAAACTAGCAGAAATAATTTCCTTGGAAGCCATCTGTACCCTCCCAACAATGAAACTGGTGTGTATCCTAAGAAAGGACCTAGACTTGACTAACCTGAGATTATCCTGAGGGATGTAGTGATCCCAACTAAGGTCTGGAGAGGAAATTTCTTCATCAACAGAACTTCAGAATACCTCCACACACTCACAAAAGAACCAGCCAGGTAGGGAATGATTGGGTTGCTGACATCCTAGAAGGCATAAATGTTAGCTAAATACTCTAACAATCATATTCCTTCTCTCTCATTTTCTCCTCCAATCTGTAGCTCTTCCTCTTCTCCTTCCCAAGCCTTTGGTGCAGAATTAAAATTAGAGAGAAGAGACAGAAAGGAAGTTTGGGAAGAAATGGAGAAGCAGCTAACCCTAGCATCTTTTCCACTACAGATCCTACATGAGTCAAGCCCATCAAGGGGGTTGGGGCAAGATTGAAAAGGAGTGCCAATGCTTAGTTTGAAAGAGAGTTTAAAATTAGAACATTAGGTTCCACTGTATATTTAATTATCTTAAAAACTGAGACTTTCCATGAGAATACTTTAGACTGATAAAAGATGGTAAAGAATCTACTTAAATATCTATGCAAGAGCAAGGAAAAAAAAGCAATGGAGTGGTTTGAAGAGACAGTGGTTTGGAAAAAAATAGGATATAATTTTATTCTTTCAAATTATAAATTACTCTACAAATTTGCTGTAGTTGAAAGAAATCTTTAGCCAATTCTTCTTATACCGTGACCTCAGTTCTGCTCTGGGCTCCTTGGCCAGTCCTCATGTCCACTGGACTTAGTTTCTGGCTCTGCCTCAATCTTTCCTTCACTTTTATATTCCTTTATGTTTCCCAGACTCTCAGGTTTTATTGTCTTTCTTCTTCTCTGTTCAGATCCCCATATGTCTCTACTACTTGATTCTGTTCATTTCAGGTTTTAAGGTGGAATCCAAAATGAATTTCATTCTTCCTCTTATTATTGAATCATACCAATGTGGATAAAAAAAAAAAAAACATGGAGTGAATCTAGCTCCTGTTCTCTGCTCCTTTAATAATATCTGTCCAAAGAATTCAGTAATTGGACCATTCCCGACGCTGGTGGTGCACAGTTGTAATCCCAGCATTTGGGAGGCTGAGACAGGAGGCTCGCAGCTCACAGACAGCCTCAGCTACTTAGTTAGTGAGGCCCTTTGCAACTTGTTGAGAACCTGTTTTAAAATAAAAAATTAAAAAGTAGGGCTGGGTGTGTAGCTTGAGGTAGAATGCCTGGGTTCCATTCCCAGTACCACAAAAAGAAAAAGAAAAAAGAAAAATATTAGAAAGCATTCAAGTATAAATATGAATTGGCCAAACCAGAACAGCAATTTGTTGAACCTCCCATCAATGGAGATGTAAATAATTACTAAATAATTATTTTGTAAAATATTTCTCACTTGATTTTCTTTTTATAATTTATTGCATTTACACTATAAGAAGGGTCCTCACATATCTTCTATAGATAAATACCTAATTTACACTATAAGAAGGGTCCTCACATATCTTCTATAGATAAATACCTAATTTACACTATAAGAAGGGTCCTCACATATCTTCTATAGATAAATACCTAATTTACACTATAAGAAGGGTCCTCACATATCTTCTATAGATAAATACCTAGCCAGACATAGTGGTTCATGCTTGCAATCCCAGAACTTGGGAGGCTGAGACAGGGTGATCGAAGGTTCAACGCCATCCTCAGCAACCTAATGAGGATTTCAGCAACTTATTGAGAACCTGTTTCCAAATTTAAAAAAGAAAGGTCTGAGGGTGTATCTCAATGGTAAAAAGTCCCTGGGTTCCATCCTCAGTGCCACAAAAAAGAATAAAAAGAAAAGAAAGAAGGAGCCGGGTGTAGTGGCACATGCTTATAATCCCAGCATTTGAGAGGCTGAGACAGGAGGATCACGGTTCTCGGACATCCTCAGCTACTTAGTGAGGCCCTTTGGAACTCAGTGAAACCTTGTTTCAAAATAAAGAATAGCCAGGCGTGGTGGCGCACGCTTGTAATCCCCGCGCTTGGGAGGCAGAGACAGGAGGATCGTGCAGGTTCGAAGCCAGCCATGCTGGCTTAAGAGACCCTGTTTCCGAATTAAAAAAAAAAAGTATAAAATAGGTCTGGGGGTGTAGCCCGGAGGTAGAAGGGTTTCCAGGAACCCCAATACCATAAAAATAAATAAATAAATAAATAATAAAAATTAGGGCTAGGAGTGTAGCCTGGAAGTAGAATGCCCCTGAGTTTTGTCCCCAGTACCACAAAAGAAAAAAAAAGAAAAGAAAGAAGGAAGGAAGGAAGGACTACCATTTATTTATCCCTCCTAATGGACTTGATTAATACTATGCTAAAACTTTTATATAATCATTTCTAAAGCTGTCAATACTGGCCTCTTGAAAGAGATATTTTATTCACTATGTAAATAAGGAAATTAGCTCAGAAAGGTTTATTGGCTGCTTCAAAAATGACAGAACTAGAATTCAACTTGGGATTTTTTTCTGATCCAGAAGAAAGTAAAATTTGGCAAAATCTTGATTGCAAAATTAATATCAAACAGATGTTGGGAGGAACATAGTTGTTATAAGTCAAATTTCAAATGACGTATTTAGAGATTCATAGGCAGAGTATTTCATAATATTAACTTAGAAATGAGATGGATAAAGATAGACAGAAGGAAAGAGCTTGGCTCTGGCTAAGATCCCAGTAGTAGAAACTGCCAGACACTATAAATTGAAGCCAATGCTTGGACTTGTCCTTGGTTGTAAACAAATATCTATTGTGGCGCTGCACCAGAGGGCTGGACTCCACCCATGTAACTTAATGCCTGGGTTGCTCTAACTGGCACCAGTTGGAACTTCAAGACTCTGGGGATGTCAGGATACACAGTCAAAGGCTTCCATTTCAAACTCAAACTGGGTGTTTGTAACTGATAGATGAAGGGAGCTTTGCAGGCTGATAAGAAGCAGGATCTTGTTTTCTTCTCACCTCCAGCCTGCTCTTTCAGTCCTGCAATTGGACTCTACTTCAGCACCTGGCTGGGGAGAACTCTGCTGTGAACGGCTGGGGAGAACTCTGCTGTGAACGTCCTCCGATGTTAACAGAGAATGTTGCAGAATAGATGAGCCATCTCAAAATTGCATGTGTTGTTTCTCTGTGATCCCTACAGTGGGAGTTCATCGAAGAGTAGCATTTTCTGCTCCAGCTATGATTATTCTAAAAGATGAGAGAATGTGGTGTGGGTGGGAGAGTACACTCAGAAATCCAAAGATAAATTTGCAGATTGTTTCTATGGCCACCAAGCATTCATGATCCTGTATATGAATTCTATAAAAAACATTCTGTTTACCTATAATATATTATTTACAAACAATACATTGATAGCTCAGTAAAATATTTGATATGTTAATTTAAGAAGCGTTTTGAGATACAGGAGCCAAGCACTAGGTTTCAAGGGCACATAGGTAGGAAAAACTAGACACAAATTCTGAACCTCACAGTCACCTTTCTGACTATCAAATGGAATTTTAGCAGAATACTCAATTCTAGATTCAGCTTGGCAATAATATTCATAGTAAAAGTAATACATCTGAGCACCAAAATAAAATAGTTTTGGATCATAACATAAGGCATAAAATAAATATCTATAGTCTATACTCATTATAAATAGTTGAATAAAGAAATGTCAGTAGAATAGACAAATCTACAATGAGGAAAATTTTCAAATAAATTATACAAATACTTGACATAGGTTCATTAATTGTGACAAATGTACCACATTACTGTAAGATTTGAATACTAGAGTAAATTGGGTATGTATGTGTGTGTATATACATACACTATGCTATCATTATAGTTAGTTTTGTTTTTAAATCTAAAACTGTCTTAAAAGAAAATTTATTTAAAAACTAAAATTTACCTTCAATCCTTTTAGACACACACAAAGACAGTGCTTGACCCTAAAGAGTTTAAATTTCTAGTACTGAATATGGATAGGAAAGTTGGCTTGCTAAGTGTTATAATTCCTATTTTCTATATAACTAAAGAGCAGCTCTGAGAAATTGAGATTTGCCACCGACAAATAGCTTTTAAGAGGAAGAACAAGTATTCAATATGAAGTTTTCTGGCTACATATTTACTTCTTTTAAATTGAAATATATATATATATATTTGTGAATAAAACTATTTTTCCTGAGAGATTCCATTAGATCGTAAATTTCTAAGACCATACTAACATGGTGCTAGTTTGTAAAGACAAGAAAATATCCTTTACCATGGGCCACTACTTCATAAGAAACTTGGCATGTTTTACTGGGTCCAGAATTCCTAAAGTTCTTTCTCTTCTCTGTATCTTCTTGATTGATGTGAAAAACAAAGATTTGAATTTGGTACAATAAAGGCATCTTAAGGACTGTTTATTCCATTCCTTTAATCACATGACATTTTATCAGGTTGAAGTCAAATGGCATGTGATATATTCTGGAATTCATTTTTGCTTCATAAAGCCCATTTTCTTAAAATCCAAGCACTTACAATGATAACACAGCAACATAACATAATGGATATACCACCAGTCTGGAATTAGAGGACATAAATTCAAATTCCAGCTCTGACATTGGCTATGTTCATTATATTGATTAATTTATTTAACATACTAAGTGTTCTTCATTCATAAAATGGGAATACTACCACTTAGTTAGAGGTGTTTAGCAGCTTCAATAAATGCATGTTTGAGTCTCTAAGCACAAAGGTTGATCCACAGTCAAGAATGTCAGAAACTCTCTGTGTGATGAGGCAAATGTTTCTGGCAAAGGAAAAGCAGGAAAAGAGAAGAAATAGGGCAATGATAAGAACCTCTAAATTGCAAAGGCATCCAGAAGAATTGATCATCAGATGTATAAAAAGTAAACAAAATGCTCCCTCTCACTGCTACCAGCCTGAGACTTCTACCATGCCACAGTGAAGAGACTACAGGATAATTTGAATCAGAACAGTTTTTTTTAACAGTATTGAGATGCTCCGGATACTTGAAGCCCATAAAATAACCCAAAGTAGCCTGGCTTGGATGGCACATGCCAGTAATCCCAGTACTTGGGAGAATGAGAAGGGTCTCAGATTTAAGGACAGTTTCAAAAATATCACAAAGCTCTGAGCAACTTAGTGAGATTTTGTTTCCAAATATAAAAAATATAAAAATATAGCTGGAAGCTGAAAGTACAACTCAAAGGTAGAATGTTCTTTGGTTCAATCCCTAACACCAAAGAGAGAGAGAAAGAGAGAGGGAGAGAGAGGAAAAGAAGAAGAGAAGAAAAAGAAGAAGAAGAAGAAGAAGAAGAAGAAGAAGAAGAAGAAGAAGAAGAAGAAGAGGAGGAGAAGAAGAAGAAGAGAAGAAGAAGAAGAAGAAGAAGAAGAAGAAGAAGAAGAAGAAGAAGAAGAAGAAGAAGAAGAAGAAGGAGAAGAAGAAGAAGGAGAAGAAGAAGAAGAAGAAGAAGAGGAGGAGGAGGAGGAGGAGGAAGAGGAGGAGGAGGAGGAGGAGGAAGAGGAGGAGAAGGAATAACCAAAGTGCCTGACTTTGTTTATACCACAACAACACAAGAAAAAAAAAAATTGTATTCACATCTGACATCTTAGAAAATTACATAATCTTATGTGCTAATCTAAGTAATGAGCCATTAAGCCATTTTAATAGCAGGTTTTGTTATTTTGCCAGTTTAATCATCTCATCACTATAGTTAAAAGTGCTATGAGGTTGTAGAAGCTCTTTCATTAAATCAAATTTAATGAAATCCCAGACTTTTTACATTACAAATAGTATCTCTTGATTTTCCTTAAAACTAAAGTGTATGAAGAAAATAAAATCCCATGTATCCAGTCTTATGGAAAACACTAAATGTTCAAGCTATGCCTCTCCTCCTGTAATTCTCTGGGTGGGGAAAATGCTCAGTAATGGCGGGTTATACACGGAGCGACAGAAGAGAGGGCCTCCAAGGACCACTTCCTTGGCTCTCTATAATTTCTCCTTTAATTCTTGTGATATTTGGCTTTTCCAGAAGAATATCTGGAGGCTGAAATTTTATAAGCTCCTTTTTTTCTGTTTGAAAGTTTCAGCTTTTATTTTAGATGTTGAATTTATCTTCTGTATGCAAGTCCTAGAGCTCTAAGCCCTAAACGTTTTCAAAATAAATCATTTCACGCGCATAATTCCCATTATAGGTAATGAGCTATGTAGCACAGAGCTGCCAAGCTGAGCCTCAGATCAACCTCTGGAACCGTTTGGAAAGGTCTAATATGTACAGTGGCATTATTGGTGCTGATTCCAGCCATATGAGGTCAATGTTTCAATTTCCCTGACAGCAGTTTCACTGGCAGGACAAAGTATACAAAGGTTGCCAAAGCTAACATATCAGATAGCTGAGCCTTCAAACAGATGTGTTCTCATTTCCTGTTGTTCCCCATTTTTCTTTCATTAACTGTTTCTATATCTGCAGGAAGCTAAATTGCAGTGCTCACTTGGAGGTGCTCAAAGCCCATGGTGGTCCTTGTCCACATTCAGTTAAACTTGCTAGTTTAATTTGACCCGTGCTTTGAAGTGATTGGAAGCATTAAGGCTCCAAATCTTATGACTTAATGATAAGTTTAATTTTATCTAATGTTATCATGGAAGTCAAGTGTTGTAAAAATAATAATAATATAGTGGAAATAAGCATTACTTGACATTTTAAGTCTTACCTACCTAGGTTTTTGCTAAATCTTGAATTCATAATATTCAAGCTTTTAGTCCATACACAAACCAAATGACCACACCAAAATTACCTGAAATAAGTGCCAACACTACTGTTTCCCTGATCCTATGGAAAACTGGTGGAATCAAGTTTTCCAGTAGTGAGACTCTGGCATCTTCATACTTTTTACCCTTAGATTATCAATTCAGTTTCAGATTCACTGAGAAGCTTTTCTTTGGTCTAAAACTTTCTCAAGGTGTCTAAACTTGACTCTGATTACCAGTAATATGGATTTTCCCAGGTCTCCATTTTGATCCACAGCAAGGTTCCCATAGTTTGTCCCATGATTAATGTTGTTACAAGGTGGGAGATTTTAAAATTATTCTTCATTACCTCAGTTCTTGCTTATTTGTTTAGAAAACATTCAAACAAAAAGCACAAATGAAGGATACAGGAGATTTATTTGGACATTATGTGAGAAAGCCTGGGCTCTTCTCTGGGACTGAAAATGTCCTAGAGTAGCCAGGCGTGGTGGCGCATGTTTGTAATCCCCGCACTTGGGAGGCGGAGACAGGAGGATCGCGCACGTTCGTAGTCAGCCTCGATGTCCTTAGAGACCCTGTTTCCAAATAAATAAAAAATATAAAATAGGTCTGGGAGTGTAGCCCGGAGGTAGAAGGGCTTCCAGGAACCCCAGTACCACCAAAAGAAAGGAAAAGAAAAGAAAAGGTCCTAGAGTAATAATGGTGTTACCCTCCAGAGATGGGGTCTGAAATGTTCCATCTTCAGGAATAAAATGTGGTTGGAGTTTTCCACATGTCGGGTTATATATTCCTTCTGGACATCTTATTTATTTGTATTACATTTCGAGTTGGCCCACTGACCCTTGAATGTCACACTTTAGTGACCCTGTGCTGTTTCTCCACTTCCCTTCCCATAGGGGAGAAAGTCTAGGTGATTGAAGCCCTGAAGGTGGACTTCCAATGTGTCCTAGCCAACTCCATCTGCTAATGTCTAGCTAGCTACCTAACAAGGTCAACTGATAAAGACAGGACAGGGATAAATGAGAAAAGGGAGAAGAACTCAGCACTGAGCACTTTTTTCATGGCTGTTCCTAGGGGGGAAAATACTGTAATTTACAATCCTCTATATCTTCTAAAGAAGATGTATCCCAGTGACTGGAAGGTCTCTCGTGAGTGAATAATGATGAATAAGGAGAATAAATGATTGGAGAAAACAAAGAAAAGTTAAATGGAACTGCATGAAAAATGAGGCAAGCTACAAACATTAAAACCAGGAATGGAGAGACTTATGTCCTGGAAAGCCAGGCCTACAGGACAAGGAAAGAAAGGGTCTGCAACCAAGAATTAGTCCAGGCATAGTTGGATTACAGACTAAGCTGCTTTAATAAAATGATGCTAAAATACAGCAGCTTAAATGAGAGTTTCTTTTGTTAGCACTTAAAAGTTCAATCATGAGAAAGAGAGGGAGAGGGAATGGAGTGGGAATTGGGTAAGGGCTAATTGGGTGATGTGTGCATGTATGTCTATACTGTCTTGTGTCCCATTAAGATGCATGAGTACAATGCAACAATACATTTTTTTTAAAAGTTCAAGGGTGGCCAGGCATGGTGGTACACACTTTTAATTCCAGTACTTGGGCGGCTGAGACAGAGTACTGAAAGTTTCTGGCCAGCCTCAGCTACTTGTTGAGGCCCTCTGCAACTTAATGAGACCCTGTTTCAAAAAAAAAAAAAAAAGAATAAAAAACAGGGATCAGTGTGTACCTCAGAGGTAAAATGCCCCTGAGTTCAAACTCCAGTACTGAAAAAAGTTCAAGGGTGAATAGTAGAGGACTTATGGTTTCTAAGGTTGTTATAATTATCAGTATTCTTTAGGCTATGGGACATGACAAATACTTCAAGACAAGCAGCTTTAACTTTGAAAAAAATTAGACAATTGCACACAGTGTTTTTGTTTATGCCTCACCATCCTGACTTAGTTACATGGCCACACCTGGATGCAAGGAAGATAAAAATACATCATCTCTAGCTGGGCATCCATGTTTTCAGTTCAATCCTGGGGCTTTGGCTATTAAAAAGAAGGTATGTGTGGGTGTATTGTAACAATTACTAGTTTCTCACCACTCACCAAGAGATATCTAACTGGGAATTTTCAAGTTGATTGCTATTACCATTTACCATGTGAATGGCCACCTCTAGGTTTCGTCCAATCGATTTTGTAAAATGTACATTATTCACGAATCTGTCAGAGTGATCTCTTTCTAGTAAATGTAAGTATCCAAATCCTGCTTCAAAGTTGGCACACTGACAAAACCAAAGCTCCACCAGGGATAGAGACAAACGAATTGTGCATTTGTTATCTTGTTTTATCTTAACAGTCCCACTGAGGAGTTATCACCATCTTCTTTTTTTTAAATTTTTTTATTGGTGAATTGTAGTCATACAACTTAATGGAGTACAGGATGATACAGGAGGCATACATGTACACATCACCCATTTAGCCCTTATGCATTTCCCACCCCATTCCCTACCCCTCCCTCTTTTTATGTTTGGCTTAGTCATTGACATTGATATGTTTGTTAACGTACATCATGTGCATTAGAGAATTTCCCTCTTCCCCCTTCCCAACTCTTCAATTAGGTCACCTTATTTGCTTATCTCTAGTATCACCATCTTCTTATTGGAACAGAAATTGGTACTCAAAATGTAAATAACAGCTATTGGCCACACTTCTGGGAAGGGACAAAGTTTGGATTCCCAATGAAAGTTTCCTTATTCCAAACCCCTTACTCTGTATCTAAACACTCACTCTCTTGCTCTGTCTTCACCTTTGTTCCCAAGAAGAGGTAGGAAGTCCCACTGGGCCAAAAAATGCAGCTTATTTCATTCTCCCCTTTTTATATCTGTTCTCCTTTTAATTTTTAGAGTTCCAAGTGACAAATCTTTAAGAAATCAAATCCATACCACCTTGAACAAATTATTTCAACTGAGATAAGGGCCTTTTGCTTAGTTTGGAAACTTAGCCTTTAGAAAGCTTTTTTTCTTAAAAAATATTTGACAATTAACCTTTAAAACATTTTAATTTAACAAAATGATGGGAGGAAATTGGTAGAAAATTAGTCAGTGTCTGTTCAAATGTGGTGAATAATGATACAGTTACATGTTAAGTTTGCTCCCATTCGTAATTAAACACACATAGACTGTCATGGGGTTGAGAAAAAATTTTAGGTTTCCATGACTATTCTATATTCATTAGCTATAGAACTACTTTTAAAATAATGATCAGGCTTCCTGTTCCTTGGCTCCAGGGTGACATTCTACCTAAGGTATAAAAACAACATTCTACCTAATCTAGAAAAGGGCATAACATTTCTTTTGACAAACTGGCAACTCTTCAGTCCATTAAAAACTGGTCTTTCCATGAGAAGTTCTACTTGTCTTCCCAGTGGTGTGCAAAGATTTTGCTACATGCTATTTCCTCTGGCGACTAAAGAAATGTGGATATTTAATCAAAAGCTGGATACTAGAGGCATAGACCAAACCTGTGTAAGGATTTAGGATTATATTCAATGCCCCGATTCTCACAAGAGAACTCTGACAAAATCCATACCCACAAAGTCTTGCTGAAAGCAGAAAACAACCTCACTAGGGTCAGGAACATAAGTCACATAAGTAATTATGAGGAACTGTGATAGAAAACTTCTCTCTGGGCTCTGTTTTAAAGTGTCTATGTTTCTTAGAAGAGTGATGATTTATTCAGGTGTCATCTACCTCAGTAACATCCTAAGTGAGGTCCATGGAACACTAATCTCTTAAAAGGTGTCCAGAAAAGACAATTTGGGAGTTAAATTTGGAAATGTTATATATTTCCTTATGCTATTTGATATTCAAAAGATACATCAACATATTGACTAAAAAAAACTCTATTTATCTTTGTGTAATGTAATGTTTCCAGAACTTTTCTAATCACTGAAAACTCAAGGAAAAAAATACTATCAATTTCCTACCTTTTTATCTAACTTTCTATGTATGTGTATATATATATATATATATATATATATATATATATATATATATATATATTCTACTTAGTGACTATGAGGATTTTTTTTAAAAAACATGAATCGAATAAGGTCACCCCTGCACAAAAAATGGTTCCAATGGTGTCACATCAACTCAGCAAGAAAATTGAAGTCCTGAGCAAAGTCCATAAAGTCCTATGCTCTCTGATCTCACCTCCATCAGTACATGCCTCAGTTGTGCCTCCTTGGGCCACTCCACCACACTGTTGCTTCTGGAATATCAAGACTTTGCTGTTACTCTTTTGCCAAAGTGATCTTCCCCAGATATGTCTATGCCTTTCTCACATGCCCCATTCTGATCTTTGCTGAGATTTTACTTTCTCAGAAAGTTTTTAACTTCTTAAATGAAAAAATGTATATATTTAAAATTATCTTTTTCTCCACTCTTTGGCCTCTCACTCTTAGTTTCTTTCATAATACCAATCATTAACTGATATTTTATATAATTATTTACTTATTATCTTATTCCTGAAGTCTATTATTAGGATATACACTCTATAAGCAGTGACCTTTTCTGTTTTATCTCTTTAGCTTCATATCTGTCTCTGACACACAGAAGGTGCTCAGTAAGTAAGCTTTTAATGAATAAGAGGGTGAATGAATGAATGAATGTCCCACAAGACCAGAAAACATACCACGGAATACACTCCAAATTTGTTAGTCTCATGCCAATAAAACTAATGATAGATTTGACTAATTCAAACAAGCAGCAAAAAGGAAAAAAAATATAAAACCAGTTATTTCATGGGTGAAACCAATCCAGAAAAAAAACATAGAATAAGTTTTTACTACATTAAGTCTACAATCATTCCACAAAACATTAATCTCTTTTTGCTGAAGTATAGAAAGTTCTAAATCCTTAGAGGAGCTGCTTTTCTACTATATATCTATAGTATATATAGTATAATGTATATTTTATTATTTATATAATGTAAATAAGTAAAATGTACATTTTAGAACAGGATGTGGTGGCACACACTTGTAATCCCAGTACTTGGGAGGCTGAGAATGGGTTCTCTGGCTGAACATGGGTTCTCAGCCAGCCTCAGCTACTTAGACCCTCTGCAACTTGGTGACACTCTGCTTCAAAATAAAGAATAAATAATAGACCTGAGGGTGTAGTTCGGAGGTAAAATGCTCTTGGGTTCAATTCCTAGTTCCACAAAAAATAAAATAAAATAAAATGTATATTTTATTTTAAAATGTTAATTTTAAATTTTATTTTATTTTATATTCAAATATATATATATATATTTTTTTTTTGGGGGGGGGGAATTTTTCTGTTCACAAAATCAAACTAAATTTCTGTGAAAAACTACCTGGCTTGATCCCCACTGAATAATATTCAAAATTCCCATGACTTTTAGTAAGGAAAAATGTAAAGTGCTTTTCTGGCAACTGAATTCTTAGGTAAAAAGTTGAGTTTTGCTACTTCCCAATTCCAGAAGCCTCACATCAAGAAATCACTTGTATAATTTTATATGATTTGCATTGTGATTCTAGTGACATTATTTTGAACTCAGAGTTCAGCTATTATCACCTTTGAGAAATCAGAGAAAAGCAATTAAAGAAAGTTATTATTTCCTTGAATATGTCATAAATCAAGAATGAGGTATTAGTCACAGTCATCATGAACATCAAAGAAATGACTGTCTTAACTTCAAAAGTCACTCACTGCCATGGAAGAATTATCTGCTTAAAAGATGAATTGAAGAAATGGGCATTGAAAGTTACTACTAAATTTCTTCCCCAGAAAGCTTTAATTTCTAACTGTCGCTATAAGAGAAAAAATATCACTCTGCCCTTCTCCTGGCTTGATAACCATTTAAAGTTGCTTTTTATTAACAGATAAGCTTAGAAAAATTTGATGAAGAGCTTCATTTTTCACAATTTTGGGAGCTGTACGTGGTGAATAGGAAAGAGTAAAAGCTATTATGCAGAGTGCTCTGCACCACAACCGCAAAGCCCTAGGTGTAGATTGATGCTCTAAATGGACTTGAATCCAAATCTGTCTCCTAACGGGAGAATGGGAGAGGTTAAGGAGAAAAGGGACAGGGACACAGCAACAGGATGCTAATTAAGAACCGAGAAATGCTATGAAGAATGAATGATTTACATCAGGCCAGGTCCTGTTCTAAGAGCTTTCCACACTTTAATTCTTATGATAAAGATACAAGGCAGGAACTTCTATAAATCCTGATCTATAGATGAATAAACTGATGCACAGACAAGCCAAGTAACTTGTTTAGTGTCACAGTTATGGTCGTGAAGCTCAGGTTCCATTTAAACCCAAGCATTCCAGTTTAAAGTGCAGGTCAAAAATGCTGCATAAAAGCCTCCGGTGGCTCAAGGGAGTGGCACATGCAGAAATTCACGGAAATCAGTCAGCAGAAAGGTGGTTATGAAACTTTAAAATCAAAAGCTTGCCAGCCACAGCAGGGCACATCTGTAATCCTGGCACTTGGGAGGCTGAGACAGGAAGGTCACGGGTTCAAGACCAGCCTCAGTAATTTAGGGCAACCCTGTCTCAAGATCATAAAATAAAAAGGGATGGAGGTGTTGCACAGAGGTAGAATGCCACTGGGGTCAATCCCCAGTACAAAAAAGAAGTACATAAAAGGATAATGAAAGAATCCTAGAGAGCAGGTGAGGAAGAGGATTAGGCAGGGACGATTTCTTTAGCAAATCTATGTTTTGAGTTTTACTCTTTCTTCCCCCAGTGGGAGTGGTAGGTGGGTCCGGTCCCCAAAGACAACTGTAGTAATTAAAGAGGGGTTGGAGACTGGAGTTCAGCAGGACCACTCAGAAAATTTGATATTAGGGACAAAGTGGACTGAGCTTTGACTTCTGATTCTAGAAACCTGGAAGGCAGCAGAAAAAAAAAAAATGAGAAGCTATTATGATGGTGGGGCAAAGGCCATTTTCTGTAGCCTGAGAAAGTGACTTCAAATTTTTATGATTTTATGCTTCAGGGAGAAGAAACAAAACAGTTCTTGCCAAAGGGAGGTGTGATACTGAAGGAAGAAGCAGATAGGGGCTGGGATCATACAAAATGAAAGTTTTGGGGAACTTATGGACAGATGCCCATGGTGTATGGCAACTAGACAGATAGATCCTCACATCCAGGAGGAAGGGGCTTATATGCTAAGACAGACAAGGTAGGTCATAGCTAACCTTTTCTACCCCTTTATTTCTATTTGTGAATATATTTTCAGCTTTTTCTGCCCATATACTTTAAACTGAATGATCATAAAAAAAAAAAACTCATAAAATGTAATAAAACTGGTTCCAGTTGCTAGCCTGGGCAACTCGGTAAGACTCTGTTTCAAAATAAAATTCAAAGCCAGGTGTGGTGGCGCATGCTTGTAATCCCCACGCTTGGGAGGCGGAGACAGGTGGATAGCAAAGGTTCAAAGCTAGCCCTGGTGGCTTAAGAGACCCTGTTTCCAAATAAAAATATAAAAAATAGGTGTCTGGGAGTGTAGCCCAGAGGTAGAATGGTTTCCAGGAACACCAGTACCACCAAAATAATTAATAATAACAATAATAATAATAATAATAATAATAATAATTTAAATAAAATTCAGAAAAGGGATGGGGGTGTAACCCAGTAGGACAGTGTTCCTGTTTTCAGGGCTTAGTACCACATAAACAATGTGGCCATAAATGTGCTTTCCCACATTAGCCAGTTAGAGGGAAAAGACCACTGTTTTTTCATAGACCTGCAAAAATGAATAAAATTAAGGATAAATTTAGAGTAAATCCTTCAGTAAATTATAATAACAAATGGTATCTCAACAACAATATATCCTAAACATCATCTTAAATTCAAGAAAAACAAAAAAGTAGATTAAAATACCTATTAGTACCAACTCTAGAGTACTCTATTAGACAACTTGGCCAGGAATATTTTTAGAATATATAAATTAAGACCATAATGAAAAAAATAAAAATATGATATCATTTGCAGACATTATTCTTTACACAAAATCTACAGAAAAAAAACATTAAAAATAGTGAAAGAAATTACCAAAGTGGTAATTCATTACTATACCACTGGAATAATTTAGAAAGTTCAATTAAAAAGAAGCTTAAAAAAAATAGCAACAACCATGCCAGGTGTGGTGGCACTCACTTGTAATCCCCGGGCTTGGCAGGCAGAGAGAGGAGGATCACGCAGGTTCAAAGCCAGCCACGCTGGCTTAAGAGAACCTGTTTCCAAATTTTAAAAAGTATAAAAATAGGTCAGGGAGTGTAGCCCAGAAGTAGAAGGGTTTCCAGGAACCCCAGTACCAACAACAATAACAACAACAACAACAACAAAAATAGCAACAACCAAAAAAGAAAAAATTACAGAAATAAACATAACAAAAATTATGAAAATTATCTTGGGAAATGTATGGATCTCATTGAAAGACAGTCAAGAAAGCTAAGACATATTCATTAGAGAACAGGTTTATTTTCTAATTTAATTAAAAAAAAAGCCACACACTCGTAATCCCAGTACTTGGAAGGCTGAGACAATAGGATCACAGATTCACAGACAGCCTCAGCTACTTAGTAAGGCCCTCTAAAACTTAGCAAGGCCCTATTTCAAAGTAAAGAACAAAAATTGTGTTGGGGGTTGTAGTTCAGAGGTAGAATGCCTTTGAACAATTTCCAGAACTATAAAAATATTTATTTAATTAATTAATTAGGAAGAATGAATACTCCAAAATAATTCAGGCACTACCAAATATCCAGATTTGCTTTGAAGCTACAGAAATTACACCTTGGTGCAGAGATTAAAAAAATGCCAACAGAATATAGAATTCAAAGACAAATCTACAGAAAAATAAAAAATTTGGTATTTGACTGTATGATTAAATATAGACTATTCCCTGAGGGGTTCATATATTAATGTTCAGAGTTGATGTGATTAATTCATGAGGGCTGTAATCTCATGAGTAAATGAATTTATTTATGATGATTTGCCATATTGTGGGTGGAAACTGTAGGCTGGTGGGGTGAGGCTGGAGATAAGTCCCTGGGGGTTTGGCCTTGGGATTATGCTCATCTCCTTTAATCCCCTTCTTGCTTGCTCAGCTCCCTTGCTTTTAGCCTCCATGATGGGAGAGCAGAGTCTTGCTCTCTCACTCTCTCTGCTTTCTACACCATGTCTGGAGCTCCACAGATATAACCTGGACTAACATGAACTGGACCTCTGGACCTCCAAGTATGAGTAGAGTAAATCTAAGTTTTGTGATCAGTTATTTTGGATTAGAGCGGTTTGAATACTGTCCAAGACACTGACAGAGATGGCATGCCAGATCACTTGAGGAGAAGCTCTGGTCAACAATAACAACAACAAAAAAGAGAAAGATGGTCTAGGATTGGGTGGAGAAGAGGGAGAATTAACAAGAAAACCACTTTCAAAGAATAGGAAGATGGTGGCGGCCGTGGTCGCCAAAAATGTCACCAAGGCCCCCGAAAAGGACATGTATTCCTCAGAAGCCCTGGACATCAGATTTTGGTTTAATATCTGAGCAGGAAAATTTAAGGAGGCATATCCAGCCGTGACTTCCTATCTAGAATACAGAATAGAGAGTGGATAATAGCACAATTAGAAACAAGATGACAAAGAGGTGCCCACCACGCAAGAAAAGTGATTTTTGGAAGAACATCCCAGAAGAGATTAAAGAAAAGACCACTTAAGCCACACATGCTGGGAACTCTTAACAACATATCTTGTAAAAAAAAAAAAATCCAAGCATGGTGGAGGGAGCCCAGCAGAGCCAGGTGGGAAGCTGAGTCACGTGTACAGGGGAGCTCAGCGCGCCTGGCCACCGTGCTCCTCTATGCTGCACCAAAGGCATATGCTCAGAACAGTAGATCCTACTCTATACGGTGAAGCTGTGGCTTCCACTCATGGAAGGGAGATAAAATTCATTGCTGCTGAAGGCTCAATCTCACAACCTCTTCAAAACACTCATACTGTCTTTTCTTATTAAAAATATTGAAGAGGGGTCAAGATGGTGGCAGCAGCAGCCAGGATTCAGGAGATGCACACAAATCCTAACCAACCCACCTTGAACTTTTGGAAAAAATTCTCTGGTAAGGGGGACTGCTCCTGCCGCACATGCTTAAGAATTCTGGACTTCATACCATGTAAGGAAGGAGCTCAGTGGAGAACCAGGAGGAAGGTAGAGGCAGCAGGAGCGGCAGAGGCCAGTATTTGGGAGAGGCAGAGATCTGACCCAATCCACCTTGATATTTTGAAGAAATCGCCCCAAAGGTAGATTGTTACCACCACTCATGCTCAGGAATTCTGGACAACATGCTGTGTAGGAAAAATGTTTCAGAGAGAATTGAGTTGTTGGAGACAGCAGCAATGGCAGTGGCCAGTATTCAGGAGAGGCAAAGATCTGATTCAATCCACCTTGATCTTATGAAGAAATCACCCCAAAGGTAGAAGGCTACCACCGCACATGCTCAGGAATGTGTGACAACATGCTTTGTGAATAAAATGCTCAAAAGAGAACCTAGATGGCTGTGGCAGCAGCAGTGGTGGTCAGTATTTGGTAGAGGCAGAGATCCAATCCAACCCACCTTAAAATTGTAAACAAATGTCCTCAAAGGTATACTGCTGCCGCCACACATGCTCGGGAGTTCTGGAAATCATACTGTGGGGGAAAGGTGTTCTGGAGAGATCCAAGATGGCAGTGGCAGCAGCGGTGGTGGTGGTGACCAGTATTTGGAGGGGCAGACAGATCCAGTAGAATCCACCTTGAACTTTTGAGGAAATCTCCCCAAAAGTAGACTGCTCCTGCCACACAGCTTGGGAATTCTGGACAACATGTTAAGTGGTAAAAGGGTTTGGGGGTTATCAGAGGGAGCCCTGCATAGCCGGGATGGGCTGCCATACTGAGTGTTCTGGGAGACATCAGCCCTCATGGCCACCAAGCTCCTCTGTGAAGAAGGGGAGACCAGGGTGCATGTGGAACAGCAGAGCCTGCTCTCTGAAGGGAAGCTGTGGACCTCTGCCTTTGGAGGGAAGACAAAATTCATTGCCACTAGGTATTTGGGGTCCCAGCTTTTGGAAATGACATGTACTGCTTTCTCATATTAAAAAAAAAAAAAATGGAAGAATGCCTGGCATGATGGCGGACGCTTGTAATCCCCGCACTTGGGAGGAGAAGACAGGAGGACCGCATAGGTTAGAAGTCAACTTCGCTGACTAAAGAGACCCTGTTTGCAAATAAAAATATTTTTAAAAATAGGTATGGGAATGTAACCAGGAGGTAGAAAGGTTTCTAGGAACCCCAGTACCACCAAAAAAAAAAAAGGAATAAAAAAGGGAACATCTGTAGACGACCTACTCATAGTGACAGATACCGGAACCCAATGCACAGCAAGGCTAGTGCCGGTGCCTCTGAGGCCAGGATAGGAGCCTGCCTATGTGGTGAGGCCTGTGCCAGGGCCAGTGAGGCCAGGATCAGAGCTTTCCATGAGGCAAGGCCAGTGCTGTGGCCTCTGAGGCTGGGATCAGAGCCTGCCGAGGTGTGAGGCCTGTACCAGGGCCAGCAAGGCCGGGATTGGAGCCTGCCATGCGGCAAGGCCAGTGCTGGGGCCTCCAAGGCTGGTATTGGTGCCTGCTGAGGGGTGAGGATGGTGCTGGGCCCAGCGAGGACTGGATCAGAGCCTTCCATGAGGCATGGCCAGTGCTGCGACCTCTGAGGCCAGTATCAGAGCCTGCCGGGTGGCCAGGCCAGTGCCGGGACTTTCAAGAGTGGGATCAGAACTTACAATGCGGCATACACAGAGAAATATCACAGAAAATAAAAAATCAGATGCTTTCCCTAATATGCAGAAACTAGGAAGAAATGGGTAATAGGAGGAAATCCAGTTGAAGAAAGGGCCCTATGGAGGAGCAATTAAGGTGACCAATCAGAGGGGACTGGGTGGGGAAAGATGGAATCTCTTTAAAGCACATGTTGTATGTAAACAAATATATCAAAGTTAATCACTAAATCAAGCATGGGATTGAGGGAGGGGGAGGAAATGGGATGGGGATTGGATAAAGGCTAATTGGATGATGTGTGCTTGTATACCCTCACAAGTCTTGTATTCCATTGAGATGTTTGACTACAATGCACCAATAAAAATATATTAAATTAAAAAAACCACTTTCATGGATACTATATATATATATATATATATATATACATTATAATATGAATGCCAATATCAATATCATATATGAAGAAGGAAGCTACTGGGGAGGGACCTCAAGCAGGAACTCACCAACTGCTGTGTGCTTGTATGTCACTATCACTATTTACTACATTATGATGTGAGACTATAATGAATGAAAAAAAATATAAAAAGAGACGTACTTTTAATTCTAGAAAGCTGGAATGAGTTTGTTTAATAATCTCTATACATTGATGTTTAAAGGAGCTGAGGTTGGGAGTAGAGTAGCTGGATCTAAGGTTTTATACACACTCAAAAGGTGATGTTGGGTTGGCAGTATCTAAAAGGCCTGATATTTTTTAGTATTCTACCAATAAGCCAGTGATAACCCCTGATTTTTAAAAGTGTCTGGATTTGGTAGGGGGTCGGAACCTCCATATATTGTCCCAAGGTTAATTTGGAAACCTTGTTAATTAGCAAAGTAGTCTCAGCCATTGCTTTAAAATAACTTGCCATCCATGAACCATAGTGTTTACCTGTTTGGAGAAATAGGCTATTGTCTTGGAATGGGTAGCTTTGGGATTAAGACCCAAAAGTTAAAATTTGCCCTTTACCTCTGTAATAACACAATTGTCATTGTTCATACTTTCCCACTGGGTGATTAAGACCAAGTAGATAGCTCCTGTGTTGGCCACGAATTGGCCTTTTTTCTTTTTACTATTAAGGTCAGCTGAGGCTCCGGAGTCTTTCCCTTCTACCAGCTGTGCCATCTGCCAGGGTGAATCAGGGTCTTCTTGACTATGTGTATTCTCTTGGGAGTGTGTTCAGGACAGTTTTTTCCTAATTATCCTCTTTTTTGCAGAATGCACCCTGGATGGCTCTTGGTCTCTGGAGTCCTTGTGATTGCTCTGATGGGGAAAGTGACTTACCCATGTTGCAGGGTCTTTTCAGAGGGGTATTGTTATGGCCTGGGTCCGGGTTGATTTTGAGGAACATAGGCCAAGATACAGAGCAACCTACGTTTCAGTTGTTGAACACTCCAAGCTGGTTTCACCTGTCTTGAGATAAAAGTAGTAGGTTTTAATTTTAACTTTTATAATATCACACTTACCCCTTCTTTTTAACCATTGAGTTGAGGTCAATTATAATCTTGGGAATCACTGTCATATTCTAGGTTTTGTGGGTGATTGCTATCATCTCAAAATAATTCTGAGATTATGTTAGAAGTACTTCTATAAAATGTTAACTGACTACAGTTACAGCATTCTACAAGAAAAATACAAAACAAAATTGACAAGAGCAGAACAGTTCAAAGTAAGAAACATAACTTATTATTTATTTTGCTCACAGAATAGTTCAAACCAAGAGACATAATTTACAGAAATTAATTTACAAATTATTAGGCCAGGCATGGTGGTGCACACTTGTAATCCAGACTTTGAGAGGCTGAGACAGGAGGATTGTGGTTTGAGGACAGCCTCAGCTACTTAGTGAGGCCCTTTGTAACTCAGTGAGATGCTGTTTCAAAATAAAGAATTAAAGCCAGGCATGGTGGCACACACTTGTAATCCCTGTGCTTGTCCCTGCTCTTGGGGATGAAGACAGGAGGATCGCACAGGTTCGAAGCCAGCTGCACTGGCTTAAGAGATCCTGTTTCCAAAAATAAAATAGCTCTGGGAGTGTAACTCGGAGGTAGAAGGGCTTCCAGGAACCCCAGTATCACACACACACAAAAAAAATAATAATAAATAAATAAATAAATAAATAAATAAATAAATAATAAAATGTAGGGCTGAGGGTGTAGCTCAGAGGTACAGTGCCCTGGGTTTCATCCCCAGTACTACAGAAAAAAAAAAAAAGAAATACAATTTTTATCAAAAATGTTTGAAAACCCAATTTTCTTGAGAAGCAAGTGTAGTTTTAACAGAAAAATATATCTAAGAGTACCTGAGAGTCTTTTATATGAATCTAATTATAAATGCTTTAAAAATAATCACAACTGTGGATAATAAGACTTAGAACTTCCGTGGTTTGAATGTTGAGGAAAGGTTAGCAATTGACAGAACAATCTAGCTATTTCCATTGTATATAAATTTTAAGATATCAATTATGACTGATCACCTTATAACAAACCATATCACAATCATATTCTCATTATCTCTCTAGAAATACATAAGACTTTTTAATGCTATTATTTTAATAGCACTTTTAATTCTATTATTTATATGTGTGTTTGTGGTACTAGGAATTGAAACCAGGGACATTCTATCTCTGAGCTACATCCCCAGCCTTCTTTTATTCTTTTTGAAATAGGGTCTCACTAAGTTTCAGAGGGGTTCACTAAGTAGCTGAGGCTGGCCATGAACCTACAATCCCCTGTCTCAGCCTCCCAAGTATTAGGATTAAAAGCATGTGCCACCATGCCTAGCTAATGCTATTATTTTTATGCTATTATTTTAATGTAAATAATAGCATAATTTTATATATATGCATATATAAAAGACACAAAATTAAATGTAAACATCATTAAGAAGGGTATGGATAGAAAGGCCCTGTGAAAGCACAAAGGTTGAAAGGTGAAGATTATTATCTAGATTTAAGTTAATATCTTTACTTATTGTTTTTAGTCAGTAGAGGGAAATGCCTTTACAAATAGAATTTTTTTTTTACAAAGGGTCAGGAAATAATACTTTGGAAAACAACCTCATTGATAAATTATTTTAATCTAATTTGTTTTAACCAGATGTAGCCCTTCAATGAGTAGCCAAAAAGAACTTTTTATGTTCATTCAACCTGGAAAAGCTTCTCTTAAGCTTTCCGGAAGCTTTTTTAATTAAATTTTACCCAATGCTATTTTTAAGACTTGTTTTGTTTGAGGCTTATCTTTTAGTTTGAGCAAAAGAGTCCATGCTAGGCAAGTGTTTTGGGTCTGTAAGATGTGCTGCCTACAGGGATTCTTTACTAGGCAGTCGTCACGGGTTCACAAACTACCTTTTACTAGTCCCAGAAGAGACTAAACACCAAAAAGTCTGTGGGATACCTCAAAGTGAGAGGTGATCATACCCTTTCATGTATCCATCTCGATGAGTTAGCAGAGTTCTTTCTAACTCAGGAATAGATTGTTTTTTCTATATGAAATTCTACAAGGCCACAACATATCAGGGGTTACTCACCCTAAAACCTCAGTTAAGACCTTAATCATAGCTAGGCAAGGTGGTGTACACCTGTAATCCAGTACTTGGATTACAGGAGGCTTATAGATCCTGGGACAGCTTCAGCAATTTATGGAGACCCTATTTCAAAATAAATCATCATCATCATCATCATCATCATCATCATAATCATCATTATCATCATCATCACCATCACCATAGTCTGGAATTTAGCTCAAAGATTGAATGTCCCTGGTTCAATCTCCAGTACCCTACCAAAGAAGAAGAAGAAGAAGAAGAAGAAGAAGAAGAAGAAGAAGAAGAAGAAGAAGAAGAAGAAGAAGAAGAAGAAGAAGAAGAACTTAATCATTTAGGATTACCCAAGAGGGCCAAAGAAAGCATTATCTCTTATCTCTGGAGTAGGAGGACCTTCATGTAGATAAATTCTGTTGCTACAGCTTTTACCAAGTCTAACAGACCAACAGCTACACTTATAAAGAACATATAAAACAATTATGTTAAATCAGAGTTCACTTTCAGAAACATAGAAAATAGTTAAGAGTAAAGTGAGAAAGAACAAACTATAGTCAATCAAGGGACTCAAACCCTTTTCATATAATACACCAGAGGAGACTCAAACTCTTTCCATTTACGGGATTAGAACCCCTTTCAGATGAGCTCATCAGCTACTTTATGGGAACCAGTCCTGTTTGTTTTCTTGTTGGCAACTTACAGAATAATGGGTTATGCTGAGAACCTCTAATATCTCAGTATTGAAAAAAACTAAACATAAAGAAGAGAGAGGAGGAACAGCCAGACATAGTGGTACATGCCTGTATTCCAGTACTTGGGAGGTTGAGATGAGGATTGAAGGTTTGAGGCCAGCTTCAGCAACTTAGTAAGCACTTGTTTAAAAGTAAAAAACCTAAAATAATAAAATAAAAAGGGCTGGAGGTGTAGCTTGGAGATAGAATGTCCCTGGGTGCAATCCCCAGTACCAACACATAAATAAAAGAGGAGAGAAGGAAAAGGAAAGAATTTCAAGGGAAAAGTCCAGTGGGCTCCAGCTTGGTGATTGTCCAATGGCTATACCAGGTTTCAAGGATGCCATGAATTATCACCCCTGCTTATATATGCACAGCTTGGGGCACTTTCTGGCTACTCAAGAAAGGGAGCTGTGGCAAGTTGCATGGACCTAGTTTATGCTCTTCAGTCTCTGAAAATGAGAAAGGAAAGACAAAAGATATATGGGGAGAGAAAAGTAGAAGTACGTATCATGTACAGGGTAGGAAAAACTAGTGGCCCAGGGAGACAGGAGGCTTCCCTGATACAGGACATGGGAAAGGCTTTGGGAGCTGCCTTGTTGATGGCAATCACATTCAAACACTTCAACCCAAAAGGTTGCTCCCTAAGTTATTCTCCATGAACTATCAGGCCTGCCAAGTAATACTGCAAATGGGAATTTTTGACTTGGTGTCAGTATAAATGGAATCTGTGTTGAGTGTGCACAAATATACGGCAAAGGTTTAATAAGAAAAACAGATGGGAGAGTCTAATCTGAGATAAAGTAGACAACCTTAATTGGGACAAAGTCAAAACTGCTAGAGAAGTAAAGAATGGCCCAGCCTTTTATTGATTTATTGGGTGGGATGATCTATTTAAGGAGTTTCTTTCCTATGAATAAAACTTATAATACCTCCTGACATCACTCTTAATTTTTTTTTTGGTAAATTTGATTAAGATAGGATGATTAAAGTATATATATAATAATAATAATAATAATAATAATAATAGTGGTAGTACTAATAACAAAGAATAGGAGAGTGGGAAAGGCACATTCCATACATTCTAAGAGTCAGGAAGTACAAAGAGACCTTTAGTAACAGATTATGAATGAAGGCCCCAGAGTTTAACCACCATTTTGTTCTCTGTCTTTTGTCAATGCCTGATTCATTTCAACTTAACTGAATAAATTATTTCTTAGCACTTAAAGTCATTGGCACTAAGAAGACTGAAATTGGGTACTATTCAAACCATCAAAGCACCTCTTAGCTTCTTATGGGTGACAGGCATGTCAAGGAAAAATATTGTTTGTAAGATGATGAATTAAGCAATGGAAATCCCTACAGGAAAGTATGAGAACTAATAAGTAATGTTCTATCCAGCTGAGGATGATACCTCACTGCGTTTTTAAGAAAAAGAAAATTTCCTGGCAGGCAACTAGGTTGGAAAAAGGGAAAAAGTTATGAAACAACAGAGGAGTGTGGGCATGTTGAAAATGATAATTGGTGATTGAAACAAACACTTGGTAGTCAGTCAGTGAAGAAATAAAAAAAGTTTCACTACTGCAAAAGATGTCAGACCAAGAAAAAGTCTAGTAGAGTTTGGATTCACAATTCTGAGCAATTGATTAATCTAAAGCACAGTTCTACACAATTGATTAATTTAGACAAGCAGTAGTTTTTGTGATGAGACAAAGAAAGTTTAAGATTCCAGGCAACAAAACATTTTATGAGCTAAAAAAATAACAGTCTTAACTAAAATAGTTGCATCTGGCCACATGCTTGACAGAAAATATTTTATACTTTTTACAGATAAGTTATATTTTATTTTTACTATCAGGAATAGCAATTTCTGATGTCATACTCCTATTTTAACCACTGGTAAGCTCTAAGTACTGTTGACTAGACTTTAGCCCTGAGGTCAATGTTACCCACTTGGTCAAGGCTGCACCATCAGCCTTCACCTATTCCAAGATGTATTTATTGATTAATTTTTCTTTTGTCTCTGTGGTCACTCTCCACTGCAGTGTGAACCTTCCACTTAAAGAAATAAAACCCATTATGACAGCATCACTCGGCGTTCAGAAGATCACAGCCCAAACTGAGGTCAAATGCCATTAAGACTTAATCCTCATCTTCTATTTGAAACTAGATGAGAGTTCTATGGTTTAACTCCTGATGGATAACCAATTTCTTTTAAAAAAAATCACTTATTTGCAGCATCAAATTTCATTGACCACAATCAATAAGATAATGTTACTATCAATTTGTTCCATTTGTTCCTCAATTCAGAATCTTCTACTATGATACAGGCTTTCTCAAAATTATCACAAAGAAATGAACTTCGTTTTCTTCATTGCTATATCCACAGTATTAAGAACAATATTTGACTCATAGTGCCTACAATTTTTTTTACTTAGGGGTTTTCTACCTCTGAGCTATACACAAAAACTCTTTTTTTTAAACATTTTGAAATAGATTCTCACTAAGTTGCTGAGGGTAACCTTGAACCTGCTGATGTGAGGGTAACTCCTCACATCTCAGCCTCCCAATACTGGGAGTACAGATGTGCGCCACCACGACCACCCAACAAAACCCTTCAACTTTAATATATGATATGAGATTTTTTGCATAGGAAAAATGTAGTTTTATAATTCCAATTACGTAGCTTCCTAAATGTAACTAATTCCAATTATCTTTAGCAAGAAAATAAAACTAGTGTAACTGAATCACTTAAATCTAGGCCTTAAGAATTCCCCCTTTTTGATATTTAAGAGAGAATTTGTGCTTAAATCACAGGCTTACTTTAAAAGCAATGGATCAGTTTCAGCACAAATTGTTTCAATTTTTTCATGATACAGAAATACAAGAAACTGATAGAGCTAAATCCTTTCCTTTAAATTGTGAGATTTATGAAGTAGCAAGCCTAGGAGTTATTTTATTATGTTACTTAGGGGTTATTTCAAGGAGAGAACCAAATAGACTTATTAGCACTTTACTGGAAATTACCTAGGCACTTATTTCTCTATTGCCTATCTTTTACATGTGATCCAATTCCAGAAAAGATTATGGGTTGCAAAGTTACATAAAACACATTTAGTTGGCATAAATAAAAGCAGACCAAAGGAATAAACAAGTGACATGAAATACAAATAGAAATGCTAAAATGCACATCATAAGACCTATATGACCATTATAACTTAGTCACAATTTGGCTCTGAGCATTCTACAAGGTTCACTAGAAAATGAAACCTCATCAGTTATGCAAAGCATAGCATCCAGGAGTATGGATAGCAATGATTGCACTAAGATCATACAGGATATGTGAAAGGTTTGGGGGAGGGAAGGGAAAGAGAGGAAAATGGATCTATGGCAGAACAGGCTTTATTGAGATAGATCCTATGGAGGGATCTCTAGGAAAGGATGGAGCTCTTTTCTGCTTACAGACTGAAGGTTTCTATAGGTTAATCAAAAGGGAAATTCACATTCTAACTGATAGTTTTTAAGGCAGGATAGTGGAGGGTCCTTGAGGTGGAATGGTCTTATCTAAAGGTTCGTTATGGTTTGTGTCAAGCAAGGTATGGGGGAGTTCCCGTATGCAAGATATTAGGACTTTTCCAGTAAGTGGAAAGCCTTAACAAAATGGATCTGCTTTTTCTCTGTCCAGCCTTCTAACAATATGTTGAATAATATTCATATATTTCACTTCAGTATAGATGCCAGCAGAATACAATTTAATAAAAGCAATTCTACATACAGGAAACATCTCCTAGTGACTTGCCTCTTTCTGTTTACTTATGTGCTGTAATGCATATAAACCACTAAGAATTATAGCACACAGTAGCTGTTATAGTATGGTCTATACAAGAATAGTAGCACTTATTTTTGTTTCTGAATTATATTTTCATTGTTCATGCAATGTATTTCTAAATCCTAGCTGAAGAAGTGTAAAATAACCCCATGCCATTTGAGAAAGAACACCAAAAAACAAGCTTTTATGCTTGCTACTATGTAAAGAAAATCATTATCTTTGCCATTTATAAACTTGGGAATATTGCACTATCCCCTATCTATGTGTATATAGTCTGTGGAGTTCTCCTGTATTAGACATAACATTTTAAAACTACTATTTTATTTAATTATTGATGACAAAAATACATAAAAAACTTATATTGTTTGACTAAGTCACAGTGATTAAGTAATAATTATTTTTTAAAAGGAATAAAGTTAAATTATACCTTCTGATATAGAATTGTTTTGTCTTGTAAAATAAGGTTAAAATAAAATAGCTTAGATTTTATACTTTTTATCTGGAAACTGGGTCTCTTAAGCCAGCATGGCTGGCTTCGAACCTGCACGATCCTCCTGTCTCTGCCTCCCAAGCGCAGGGATTACAAGCATGCACCACCACACCTGGCCAAAATAGCTTAGGTTTTAAACCAAGCATTAGCAGGATAGACTTTTAGATGTACAGGTAACAAGCCTTGTGTCCCCTTCATATGCTCAACACTGCACTAAATGCTTTCACACATTAATATCACAGTAAGTATCCTGACAACAACCCTGGAAAGGGAGCATCATTGTTCCTATTTTATAGATAAAAACAGATAAATATGCTGAGATGAGTGAAACTTTTTCTAAAGTACCAGAAGGCAAATATTTTAGACTTTGTAGGACAGTCAGGCTCTGTCACAACTGCTCAGTTCTGCTGTTGTGAAACAAGCGCATGTGGTTGTTTTCCGATCAGCAATACTTAAACTAGTGAGTATGGTTGTTTTCCAGAAAGACTATATTAACAAAACAGATGGAAGGCCCTTAGGCTATAGTTTGCTTACCTCTTCAAATCATTAGTAAATTCCACAAGATTACTCAGTCAGTAAGCAGGGGAATTTGGATTTAAATTCAGATTTTCTGCTTTGGAGACAAAGGAATGTTCTAATTTCCCATAGCTTCATCATTATCTAGATAACCATTTTAAAACAACTATTTGTGAACAACTTTTACTTCATTATTTCATTTTCAAATCTAGCCAGAATTGTATTCAGCAAATTTGCTAGGAAAGAGTGTTAACTCAATTAATAATCTACCAGAAGTTATTTATACTTTTATTAGGATATTATAGTCTCACATCATAATGGAGTTCACAGTGATAGTGACATACATATATGCATTTCCCAGGCTAACACTCAAACAAGATATTAAAATTAGCATTGGTAATCTCACATATGTATATAATGTCAATCGAAATGATTCCTTGAGTAATTCTCTCTCTACCCCCCACCAACAACTTTCCATAGACCACCTCCCTCACTCCACTGGAATTAATAAATGGTGTTGCATTACATTGAAAAGTTTCTGCTCATCAAGTAAAACCATCATTAATCTAAAGATAGATTTCACAGTATGGGAGATCTTTGCCAGTGATTCTTCTGATAGAGGACAAATGTCTAGAATATACAAAATATTTAAAAGACTAAACACTAAAAAAATCAATAAATGGGCAATTGAACTAAATATACACTTTACAAAAGAAGAAATACAAATAGCCAATACATACATAAAAATTATTCAACATCTTTAGCAATCAGAAAGATGGAACACAAAACTACACTGAGATTTCATCTAACTCCAATCAGAACAGCAATCATCAAAAGTCAAACAACGATAAATGCTGGTGAGGATGTGGAGATATAGGAATTCTTTTATACTGTTGGTAGGATTGAAAGTTAGTACAGCCACTATGAAGATCAGTATAAAGATTCCTCAAAAAAATTGGAAATGGATCCATCATATGATCTAGCTATACCACTCCTGAATCTCTTTCCAAAGGGACTAAAATCAGAATATTATGGTAATATATGCATAGCCATGTTTATAGTAGCATTATTCATAATAGTCAAATTATGGAATCAACCAAAGTGTCAATCAACAGATGACTAGATTACAAAATGATGGGCTATTACACAAAATGAAATACTACTCAGTAATAAAGAAAAATAAAATTATGCAACTTGCAGGGAAATGGATGGATTTGGAGAACACTATGTTAAGTAGTGTCTTCCAAGAGTGAGATTCAATTTTCCATGTATTCTACTCTGCTAGAGGTGGTTTCTTTTCTTTTTTTTTCTTTTCTTTTCTTTTCTTTTTGAAGTTTTTAATTCATGTATTGTCTCTTTAATTTTACTCAAAGAATTTTTGGTTCTTACTTAGGGTTTCAGTTTTTCTATTGATATGTTTTTTCAAAACCTGTGCCATTTTACTGACTTCATTTCTGAGGCCTTTTATGATATTGCAAATAAAAATTCTGAATTTTCCTTCTGGCATTTTCTATTGCTCAGTATTGGTGATCTTCCTTGTTGTTGAGTTGTGGGAGTTTATTGTTTTCTTGTTGGTCTTCATTCTCATGTTTTAAGAATTCTCATGTTTGTATTTATGTTGTCTTGGCATCCTCTTCTCTTCATGTGAGAATCCTATGTCTATTTGCTATCTGTTTATAAAAAAAGACTTATTCTGGGAGGCATATATTTGCCTCAATGAATCTGTCTCATATAATCAGACTTTTGAATTTGTCCCCCCAGAACATCTTTAACAAGATATAGTTATTACTTTGTGCAGGCAAACAAGACTCTTCAATAGGCTGCTAGCCACACTGCTCTCCAGGCCCAAACTCAGCAGGGTTAGAGACTATGATGTTCTGCTCAGAGCCTGTGGCCTGCTGGGTGGGATTTAATGCCCCACAGTCATCATCACTACTTTGCTAGTTGTGAACCCATGAAATACTGGAGAGTGCTTGTTATGGTTTTGGGGTGAGGGTTACCATTTTGGGGAACTGTCCCCAGGGACCCCAGTTAGGCTTCTGGAAACATTTCCTATAAAACTGCAAGTTCTTGCCCTGAGTTAAGGATAAATATACAACAGCCTGGACTCTTGCTGAAGATTTAAATGAGTTTATTACAAAGATAGAAATAAAGAATACAGTTACAGCACCATAATATCCAGGGATAGTATGAGGGGGTGGTTCGAACGAATTCACCGACCCACAAAAACCCAGAACAGCTTTTATAGACATGACATCCTCCATCTTGTTCTCCTATGCAATTCTGTGACATAGGTAAAGTCCGTCCCCTAATTTTTCTGCCTAACTTTGGTCTACGCCCAGGTTTCTTTGTTTAAACCAGAATGATTAATAGGTCAAGGGCCATGTAATATCTGTTCTCCTAGTGAAGGTCAGTCCCCTCCTCCCATCCTCTTGGGGAATATGCAAACCTGTCTTTAGAGTGAGGAAGTCCTAGCTCTCACTCCCTGTAGATTTGTTAATTACTTTCAGCTAGGTTAATTTGCATTATAATAGTTACCTGACTCCTGGCAGTAACCAAGTACTGACTTGCACTTTCCTCTTACAACTCTGAGCTTCATCTTCTGTGTCCCCATTTTTGAAATATATTTATTAGTAATCAGAGCTTCTTTCCCAAATCTTCCTAGCCCATTCCCAATACTGGTACCGTGCTGATCTCCAGCATCTGTGGTGACTGAGCATAAGTTCAGCATCTATGATCACTGAGTATAAGCTCATCCAGACATTCCTCTGTTCTGAGCTTGTGGTCCATCTGGCTGAGCTTTGATGGCCCATGAACATCACTACTTTCTGCTGTTTTAATCACATGAAGCCCAGTCAATAACTTGCATGTGTGATTTCCAAGCCCAAGTTCTTTTGGCAAAGAAAGTGTTGAGTTCCCTGCCCGTAGCTGAGATCACATTAACCTCCTCTGGGCTTTGCCTGTTTTGCTTTCAGGACCCAAATTTCTGACAGGGAGAGATTATACCATTCTGAGCCTGGAGCTTGGGTGGCTCAGTTATTTATCTCCAGGAATATAGCTTCCGTTCTGGGTAGTTGTGATCATGTGAGACCATGTTAGCCTCCAGCCCTGGTGCTTGATGTACCCACATACTGTTGGATGCAACTTTATAGCCTTCCAAGCCTATAGCACAGCTGTCTGTGTTACTTTACCCCCAAAGACACTACTGCTGGTGGTTTTGTGGTGATTTCTAGAGAACCTTTGCAGGAATGCAATAAGCTGCTGACCCTAAGTCCTGCCAGAGTGTCCCTAGGAATAGTCTACTAATTTATATTTCTGCAATGTATGACTATAATCCCTGGCCCCAATTCCACAGGGATGATTTGCCAACTCACATACCTCACAGGTCTGTTTTTTGCCACACAAGTTCCTGTGGCTGCACAGGCTCCTTTTGGGAATGTTTGTAAACTTAAGGTCTTAAAGAATTTCATTTGGATCCTTGCATGAAGGTACGAGTTCTGGTGTAGCCACAGAAGTTCACTGGGCAATTTGATTGGTTGGTCTATAGATTCACAATGGTCTTTTTTTTTTAAGCAGTCATGTCATTAATTTATTTACAAACATCTAGTATGCTGTGAATTCAAGAGTTTGATCCATTTTCCAAAGAGATTGCACCTCTTTAAACATTCTTCATATTTGTTAAGTGGATGCATCAAAACGTACTTATTCTTAAGCAGTTGGTGTTTTACTATAAAGAATGGTGCAGCAAATCCAGAACCAAAATATAAAGACATCATAATTGGCAACCGCCACTTGTTTTCCATTGAAAATGGCAAATTCTTTTCCAGGCACTCCTCATAGTGGCTCCAGTGGACCATGGAGGTGGTGAATCTCCGAACGCTCTGGTCCATGATGGCGTAGCTTTGCTCCACAGTGGTCTTTAAAAGGTGGTATATATACATTGGGGTCCCTAAAGAAAGGTCCTGTTATTTCTCAGTCTGAGTTCATCTACAGTTGGAGGAGTTCACTGGATGATTTAAATGGGTGATCTGGGAAGTCATAGTCTTGAGATAATCAAGAATGTGATTTTGCTTTTAATGATGGTGTTCTGCAATTACTGGCTGAATTTCTTTTCCAGCCAAAATTTATCTCAGAAATTAAATATATTTTATAAATTAAGTGAAAATAAAGAATTTTTCAGAAAAGCTGAAACAAAAATGAATTGATTACTAGCAGATCTGCTGTAAAAGAAAATTTAAAGGAAGTTCTTCAAGCACAAGAACAAATTAATAATACTTTTTCAAAAATAATTAAGAACACTAAAAATGATAAGTAGATAAATATGAAAGGCATATTTCCAATTTTTTCTATCCATTTAGAAGATAATTGAATGCTTAATATTATAATAATGAATCATAGGGTTTTTAACATAGGTATAAGTAAAACTTAAAACAATAATGGCATAAAATCAAGAGAGACAAAGATAAATTTAGCATTTAGGACTCTTATACTATACATGAAGTGATATTGCACTATTTAAAGGTAGAGTGACAAATGAAAAACTGTATTATAAACCATATGGAAACCACTTAAAAATTTTAAGTACTTGTAGTCAATAACCAATATTAAATGTAAAATTAAAGTACAACCAAAAGTTCAGTTAATCTAAAGGAAGGCACAAATAGAATGGAGAAAGGAAACAAATATGAGAGCGTAGGACATTGGATAAATTGAAAATCAATACCTAGAAAAGCTATATTATGCAAACACTAAAGACACAAATAAGAATCAGAAGTGGATATATTAAGGCAAACTATATTTAAGAAAAAGGAATTCTGTCAACTATACAGAGGTATATATCACAGTGACAAAAAACTCACTTAAGCCAACTCTAGATATGTTCTTACTTGTGTAGAAGTTATAAAAATTCATCTCATAGGAGAATATAGAGTATAATGATGATTTCTAATGGTATACAATGGGAAGGAAGGAAGGAGGTTGAATAATAAACACCAAAGTACAGTTAAGTAAAGCAAAAACATTCTAGAGTTCTACAGAACACTAGGGTGACAATAGATCACAACCTATAGCACAGAAGCAGAAGGCCCCTGGGTTCAATCCCTGGTACCACACAGAGATAGATACATAGAGAGATAGGTAGATAGATATGCATTAAAAACAAGCATGTTAATATTAGCACAATTTACTCTCAATGAGTCACAGATTAATCTATAAAACAAAAGTGGAAATTATTTTATTAGTAGATCTACTTTGAGGCAATAGAGATTGTGAAATGTCGGAACTCGAAAATCTGCTCACTTCCCTGTGGCCCTGTGACATCTAAAAGTGCTATGTATTTTCTGTGACTTTCGAGGGAGCTGGTCCTTCAAGGCTACTGATTTTGGTTTTCTCCCTCATTCATGGGGACATCTGGCACTTTCTAGGTCTCTCTTACTCACACTTTTAAGGTTGTGTTTCCATCTCCTTTTCCCCACCTCACAGACAGGTCTTTCTTACAGCTCTAATCATTGATAGGACATGTTCAGATGAACACTGTGCTTATTTCTTTTAAAGGTCTTATTCAAAACCGGGCGTGGTGGCACACCCTTGTAATCCCTATGCTTTGGAGGCAGAGACAGGAGGATCGCGCAGGTTCTAAGCCAGCCTCTCTGGCTTAAGAGACCCTGTTTTCAAATAAAATAGATCTGGGAGTATAGCCCAGAGGTGGAAAGGTTTCCAGGAACCCCAATACCACAAAAAAAGGTCTTATTCACTTAACTGTTAACATTTTTTTCAAGAGATATAAGAGAGTAAAAGATACTTTTTCCATTGTTCTAAAAAATGTTATTTCTAAATATCTAGCCCTTAGAAAGTTAGTTTTCAAATCCTGATCTGAATTAAATTTCGGAGTGAATCTAAGTTAACTCTAAAATTTTAGTCTTTTTCATATAAACATCTAGTTAGAAAGTGATTACACTGAAGACTTGTGTATTGTGACATTAGTTCTTCCTGTTTCTTTTGTATACATTATCCAAAGTTGCTCGTTTCCAAGTGCGTGAAGCATTGCTATTGTAGGGAACTCTGTAGGACAGGCACACTGGCTACCACATGGCTAGATTACCATTGGCTGCATGTGCTTTGCACTCTGCTCTTGTAAATTTATTTTGTTTACAGTAGACTGCTTTCAGTTTTTGCAAATATTTTTATTATCACTTTAACTGTGAGTGTACAAACTGATTTTAAATGTGGTCATATATTTTGGGTGTAAATTGAAAATTTTTAATAAAATTAAATAATTAAAAAATGAATTAGAAGAGTTTAGACTCCAAACACAAAGAAATTATAAAAAGATGGAAATCAATCTTATGATTTGATCAGTATACATTGTATACATAGCCTGATTTATAACATTTTACCCTACAAATATGTACAATTATTATATATCAATTAAAATAAAAATTAATACAATTTACTAGTATTAATAGAGCTTCAAAGCAAAGAAAAAGCTAAAAAATATAAACACACCTACCAATCAGCTGGCAACTCCAACAGTCCTATTTCAGTAATTTATAGAGCAAATACAAAATTATTGAGATTATAGGAGACTTGAGCATCATCAATCAACTTGTCTTTCTTGACAAGCATCCCACCAAAGAAACTACAGATTACACACAGTGTGTAAATAAATATATAGAAAATAATCACTAAAAGAGAATGTATTGTAGGTCAAAAAAGAATCTCAGTAATTGTTACAATAAAAATAAATCCTGCAAAATATATTCCTTGAACAGAACAGAATTTAATAAAATATGAATAACAAAACTATATCTGGAAAATTCTGAGTTATTTGAAAGCCAGGTAACACAACTTCAAATATATACAGCAAAGAAGAAATCAGAGGTGAAATTAAGATATATTTGAATTGGGCAAAAATGAATATGGAACATAAAATTTATGGGAATTCCACCAAATCAATACTTAGCAAAAAAATTGGAACACTAAATTTTTATTATACAAAATTTGTGTCATCTAAAATCATTAGACTGAGCTTGTAATACTTTGAAGAGGTGAAATGTTTAACCTGTTTAAGAGAAAACTGTATCAGTAAAAGCAAAAGCAGACTATATAGGACAATTAAGTGGATCATCCTCTAGCCAGAGTGATACTTCCTTTTTCAAAAGGAAAGAAGGTTAAAAATGTATTTTGTCCCTTACTTCACACTTTACATAAAAATTAATTCATGCCCTTAAATTTAAGAACTAAAACTATACAATTTTTAAAAGAACACAGAAGACCCTTATGACCTTAGCTTAGGTAATTTTCTTTAGCGTCAAAGAATACAAAATAAACAATTATGGATTTTATCAACTTTTTTTTAAATGGTAGCCTGGCATGGTGGCACATGTCTATAATTCCAGTACTTGGTAGGCTCAGACAGAAAGACTGAAGATTGAAAGCCAGCCTTAGCAACTTAGGGAGACTCTGAAAAACTTAGCAAGAACATGTTTCTCAAGAAAAAATATAAAATAGGGCCACGGTTTAGCTCAGAGGTAGATTGCCCTTGTGTTCAATACCCAGTGCATATGTACACACACAGACACACACACAGACAGACACACACACACACCCTTGTAGTTTGATAAAAATATATTGATAAAGGGGAAAAGTACCTTAAGAGCCAATATTTGAAAAATATTTGTCTAAGAAAGAACTTGTTTTTAAAACATATTGCTTTCTCTTTCAGCTGACAATTCAATTTTTTTTCAAATGCTTGCAAAGATTTGAATAGACTGTTCACAAAAGAAGATCAAGGAATGGCACATTAGCATATGAATAGACTAAAAACTTTACTAGTCATTAAGGAAGTATAAAATATCACTACACATTTACTAGAATGGCTATAATTAAAAGACTGACAATACCGAGTAGGGTCGGGATATGTATGTAGAAACTAAAATTCTCATACATTGTTGAAATGAAAAAACAATATTGCCATTTTAAAAAGGTTCAGCACTGTTTTACAAAAATAAATATTATAACTACAATTTGACTTTACAATTCTAAAGTAGACATTTGCCCAAGAGAAATTATAAAATGTATGTCCACACAAACACTTCTGTTTGAATATTCATAGAAGCTTTGTTCATAAGGTCCCAATTTAAAAAGAGCCTACCTGTCTATTGGCCAGTAAACAGTACCAATAAACTGTGTTATTCATGCAGTGAAATGTTGCTCATGCAGACACAGCTGACATACAAAACAACATTGATGAATCCCAAGAGCATTATGCTAGTGAAAACAGCCAAATATAAAAATGTGCATATTGTGTAATTCTGTATGTATAAAGACTGGAAGGAAAAATCTGTGGTGGTAAAAGCAAATCAGTGGTTCTCAGAGGCTGAGAAGAGGTGAAAGAGAAAAGGTTACCAAGAGGCAGAGAGGGACATGAGGATGGTAGAGCGCTTTGCATTGGGCTTGTGGCTGTGGTTATAGGTCTGTATAATGTAGTCAAAACTCATTGAGTTGTGTATTTTATATGGATTAATTTCATTATATGTAAATTTTATCTCAAGAAAGCTGATTTTTAAAGTGTGTGCACGTGTTCACTTACATGCACACGCACACTCACATACTAACAATCCATCTTTCATATCATTGTTAAGAGTATTTTGCAAAGGTACAACTCTTTCACCCGCTAAAGGTTTTCCAGCAACTCTTTATTATTTAGAATTAATTATAAACCCCTTCTGTCATGTTATTTATAGTTCTTCATTATTTGTTTTCTGCCAGTTGTGTTTCCACTATTACTTTAATTTTTCCTTACACCCCATTGACTCTAGGGGACTTACACTTCTCAGAAAATGCCACAGTGTTTATGAGTACATTCTTTGGAAAATGCCGTTATCTATTTTTATAATGTCCTAAAATTCTGCTTAAATGTCAACTCTTTATTAATCCCACTCAGCCCAAACCCAACCATTTTGTACATTAGTATATAGTTTGCTTGGTTGCAACTCTTCTTACG
This sequence comes from Muscardinus avellanarius, assembly GCF_963383645.1. NCBI lineage: Eukaryota > Metazoa > Chordata > Mammalia > Rodentia > Gliridae > Muscardinus > Muscardinus avellanarius. Next base: position 31,715,298 of record NC_137789.1, on the reverse strand, counting down.
TGTCTGAATCATCTTATCTTATTCATTTTATTTTATTTTTTCGTGGTACTGGGGTTTCTGGAAGCCCTTCTACCTCCGGGCTATACTACCAGACCCATTTTTTAAAAATATATTTTTATTTGGAAACAGGGTCTCTTAAGCCAGCGAGGCTGGCTTCGAACCTGCGCAATCCTCCTGTCTCTGCCTCCTAAGCAGGGGGATTACAAGCGTGCGCCACCACGCCCGGCTTCATTTTATTTTTATAATAGAGACTTGAGTTCTTTTTTGGGGGGAGGATACTAAGGGTTGAACCCATTGTATTCTATCTCTGAACTACACAGCAGCTCTTTTTTATTTTTTATCTTAAAACAGGGTCTTTTTAAATTGCTGAGTCTGGCTTCAAACCTGTCAGCATCCCGTCCTGGGATTACAAGGGTATGCCACTATGCCCAGCTGATATCCACTATTAATAAAGGAAAGGAAACCAGGTGTGGTGACCAATGATTGTAATCTCAGTACTGGAAGACTGAGACAGGAGGATCTCAGGTTTATGGCCAGCCTCGGGTACTTAGTGAGGCCTTCTTCAACTTAGTGAGACCCTGTTTCAAAAATAAAGAAAAAAAATAGGGCTGGGGTGTAGCTCAAAGGTAAAATTCCCCTGGATTCAATCCCCAGTATCTAAATAAATAAATACATAAATAAATAGGACAAAGAGACTGGTAATTGACAATTCTTTATAGTGAGGGCGGAATGACTTGGTCTCTTTTAAAAGAAACTTCTGACTTAGAGACCAGACAAATCAAATATCTGGGATTCACCAGTATCTTCATCTTCTCTCTCTTTCTCTCTCTCTCTCTCTCTCTCTCTCTCTCTCTCTCTCTCTCTCTCTCTCTCTCTCACACACACACACACACACACACACCACCTGTTTATTGTTTTGTTTTGCCCTCAGCTCAGAGTTCTGCTCCTCAGAGTATTTGGTGGGCAAAGCAGAAATGACCTTGTTTTGGGCTTTTATTCTTCTTTTTTTTTTTTTGGTGGGGGGAGATTCTGAGAGACTATGAACTATACATTTTTAACTCATTGTAAGTCTCTTAGGTACATTATAAGGCAAGAAGCAAATCTTTGTCCATGATTATTGTATGCTTTTCTATACTTAGCAGCAATGCTATTAGGCTATAGATGAGATGAGAATGAACACAAGATGAATGAACACAAAGATGAGAATGAACACAAGAAAGGAAAAGATATAAAAACCTCTTTCTAATAGACTTGTAAATCTCCTTAGAGGAAGAACCAGTATATTGCTACTCCCTCTATCCATCTCCCAACCACACCCTGCACAAAGTCTAGTGCTAAATTGCACTTGACTACCAAAAACATGAATGCATTATTGAATAATAGATGCAAGAAAAATTAATTAGGAAATGTGGAAATCTCAGTAAATGGGAAAGTAATGTCCCAATCAGAGAGAGAGAAGCATAGGAGGAGGAATAATGACAAGTTAAAGTACCGGAAAAAGGTTAGCATTAAACAAGTTGAGACTAAGGGGGTTAATAAAAGGTGGAGGCTAGAGATGTAATTCCGAGTCAGAGCTGATCAACTCAATTATTCAGCACCATAAACTTGTTAAATAAATTGCTTCCCTTTCCATGGACTAGTTTGGCATTTTCTAGCATGTTATAATACTTAGAAAATAAGGCATTAAACTACCTTCTACATATAATTTTAGATTTATGGGGTATCACAATAAACACATATGTCATTTTGAGTATGAACAAACTCAAAATGGTTTAAAACACATAACGTATTTTAGATTTTTCCCAATCTCATTGGTGACTTTCTCCTAGTTGTCATGGTTGGGAGCTAATAAAATCATTCTATAATTTAAACATACTGTTAATTGGTCTGATAATTAGCATTTTTTTTCTCATGCCTTTGGCAATCACTTCTTAGAGCTTCATTTTAATTAGAAATGTCCAATTAAAATAAATGCTTCTAATGAGGATGTAAAAGGACAGGAACAAAAGCAGAAGAAATTAAAATAAAAAAAAGAAAAGTTCTAATGTGCAGCAATTATTCACTTTTTTGTAATTGCCCTCAGAATTCACTATCTCCCTAAAAAAAGGAAATCTGAATCATATATAATATATTAGTAGCAACTGTACTTAGAGATTTCAAAAAAGGCCATATATATTTTCCTTCTGAGTACTTAAGGGTAATAGTATAAATTTTAAATTATTCTAGAAAAAATCATTAATCCTTTTTATCTCTCTTAGATCTTTTTCAGGTATATTTGTGAAAAGGCTGCAAGAAGAGAAACTGTCAAGTGCCAATACTTATTCCTTTTAACTTATGATCTCATATCTTACCTGTTAAGAATTCTTCATTTCTTTGCTTTAATTCTTAATTACTGAAACATTAACTCTGCCAGCACTGGGTTCATATAGTACACATATGGGAATATTTTCTGACCAGGTCTTAAGAAATAATTGAAATTTTGAGGTTCTGGTCAGGCTTGTAATCAGACAATAACACTGGAATAAGTTTATTTTAATAGAGCCTATAAGAACATATTCTTTTAACATGTTAGCATCTGTTTAAGAATAGAAGAGCATGTAAAATATGGTGATCAGTGCAGCTGAACTGGTTTAAATTCAGAGGCAAGAAAAATTTGAACAACCATGTCTCCACTATCAATAATTTGATTTTGCTCTACTTTTGCCCAAAAGGAAATCTAGGACTCCCTTTAGAAAACACCACAGGCAGCTCATGTAACAAATATGTGCATACTATTTTTCTACTACACATTGGATTTTTTATTCTATAAATTTAGTTTTTATACTTTTATAAATTAATAAGTTTTTAAATCTATTTTATTCATAAGAAAAATGGGAACCAGAGATGTGACTAAATGTTAGCTAAGAAGAATCCAAGTCTGTGTAACTCCAAAGCCATTGTATTTTACTCTATACCCACAATTGCATCAGCTTTTAAAACACAAAATTAGTGGCTTGGAATATTTAGCAACTTTACTCTTAGTGTATGTCTTTTGGTACTTTTCCTTTTCAGAATAAAGGCAGCACTATATATTTATTAGAGAAGTCTAAAATAATGCATCCTTATTGAAAAGTTTTTTGAAAGATTCTGAATAGAAGAGAACCAGAATGAATATATGTCTTTTGAAGTTTGTGATTGTGATCCAGAATCTAAATCAGTATTTTGTCACAGTGGCCAAAAATATCTGACAATATTTCTGCAGAAAAGTTCACCATAGTTTTTTATTATTCAAAATGGTGGTAAAGGAATGTTCTCTGCCTTTGTGATTATATTAAGACCTAAATGCATTAGTTTTTATGTTGCCATAATATTAATATTTTCCCCATTAGAAAGCTAAAGAATTAGTTCTCACATAATTTGGTAAGATGTGGATAGAACTATTGTTCTCTCTTTTTGCCAGAAACATTGAGCATGTGAAGGCATCCTCTTCTGACATCTGAGGTCATAGTGGATCCTTAGACTCAGCACCATGTGTCTTGGATGCCAGAAGTGGAGGATGAAATTCTTGTTTTGTCAGATTTTGATATTGCTTTAGTCCCATTCCTTCTTTCTATGGCCTGTTACTCCCTTTGAGATTGCAAATGTTTACTCTTTGCCACTGCACACTGAGTGCATGTACTTGCCTTTTATCTTTATTTTTATTTTTTTTTATAGGGGCTCACAGCCAAGAGTTCAGCTTGAGTCTCAAAGGAGACTGGATTTTGGGACTTTTGAGCAATACTGGAACTGTTAAAACTTTCAGAACTCTTGGAGATGGACTAAATGCATTTTGTATTGTGAGGTGGCCATAAGGTCTAGGGCCCAGAGTGGAGTGTAATGGTTTGAAAATAGAATGCCTCCCAATCTCTATTGAAAACCAGGCCATAATGTTGGAAGCAGAGCTTGGTTATAATCTTAACAGTGGATAAATCCATTACAGTGATGGTGACCCAGGCTGATATCAAGTGGCTGGAGAAGGTGGGTCCTTTGGACTTATGGCCTTGGGAATTATACAGATTTTCTCCCTCTTTTGTTCTCTTTCTTGCTTCCAGTCTCCATGATATAATAATGAAGATTTGTGCTCACCCTCTTTCCCTGCTTCCCACCATCATGGCCTGAGATCTGAGGTCCCAAGCCTTACATGAACTGAACCCCAAAACATGAACAAATAAATTTTCCTTCCCTAAGTTATGTGGTCAGGTCTTTGGATTAGAGCAGTGATAATTCTGATGAATAGAGTTATTTACACTCTTCTGACATGTTTCAGACTGCCTTATCTTGTTTTGTTTTTCTAACTAAATTGTTATTTTGATTTCTTTATTTCTTTTATAGAGTTATATTTGTTTGTTTATATTCATCATATACTGAAAAGCAAAATTCAAATTCCATTACTCTGTTCTACCTTAACAAGAGTAATTAGTTACTGAATTCTAATCCATCTACCATAATTTTTTAAATCACAGCTTCCACATTCTTTTTATTCCTCATAACAACCAAACTACAGTTCAAAGGAAGTCTACCATTAGTTAGACATCTTGCATGCATTATTTCTAAATTTTTGCCACTATCACACAATGTTGAAGTTTTATCTTACTTGAATTTTTCTATTTCACTTAATTAAGGTCTAAATATAGATAGGATGCTTCCTAATCATCTCAGTTAACTATAATGTAAAATGTAAACTTTAGAAAGAAAAGGAAACAATAAATGTCATGTTTACCAAGACCAAATCTATTGCAAATCATTTTGTTTGTTTTATATATAAACATTATTTTGTATTATTTTATTATTTATTGGTACTAGGGACTAAACTCAGGGGCATGTTACATCTGAACTACACCCCCAGCCCTACTTTATTTTTTTATTTTGAAAGAGGGTCTTGGTATATTGATAAAACTCACAAGGTTCCTGAAGCATGCAATCCTCCAAGTACTCGGATTATAGGCATGTGCCACTATATCTGGCTTATCAAATTATTTTAATTTTAGTGCATAGTGTGTGTCTTGCATTAATCATATGGGAAGATCAAAAATGACACATGGCATCTTTTCAATTTCTATCAAGTTATATTTTGAGCATTTATATTGTTCAATGTGCATCATTCACAAACATAAAAGTCAATCACTAAGCTAATCATGAGAAGAGGTAAGGGGGAGGAAATGGGGAGGGTTGTGGGGAAGGACTAAATGAGTGATGTGTGCATGTATGCCTCTAACTTTTTGTATTATTAAGATATATGACTATAATGCACCAATAAAAAATAATCAAAATAAGAAAAAGACCAGCTCAATTTTAAAAAGTTTATTTGAAGAGTCTAAAAATGGGTAGCATTCTGATTGAAAATGGCTCAGAAAGCCCCCTCTTACAATGTGGATGCTACTTTTTATAAATGGAAAGGTGGGAAATGACAAAGATCGCTCAATTGGTGGAATTTGACATTTTCCTTATTTGGGAATAATTTGGCAGCTTTTATCCTGGGATCGGGTGAGAAATCAACTACTGTGATTGGCTGAAGCTCAATTGCTTAGCTTCAAGAATATCTTCTTATATGGATGGAGTTGCAACGTGCTTGCACATCAAGCCCTTGTGGGTCAAACATATCATTTAATTAGAAAGGATGATTTATGCCAACTAATTCTGGTTCAACCTATGTACTTGATATACCTTATATCTACTTATTCATCTTCAATTTCAGGCTACTTGAAAGGATATATTGCATCAGTAAGGGTTCAATGAGAAAAGCAGAACTCACAAAAGGAGCCCACATCATCCTATGGTCATAAGGATTTTATCCTTTGAAATTGTGGTGGCTGATTAAGTGATATAAGTAATGTTATCATTTTTGTATTTTGTATTTTTGTCTGCTTGTGAGATAATCAGTAAGTGATGATGGAGATAGAGTGGTAGGTAGAAAGGCAAAAGTAGAATCCACAAACATGAACTGGACTCCACAAAAACAGATAGGACCTTCTGTCAGTTTCTGTTGCCTCAGGATCTTCCATATGGAATTAAACACACAAATCTGGCCCAGGATTCTGAGAAGCTGAACAAGAATTCAGAGAAGAAGAAAATCCAAGCCTGGCTGCTGGTTCACAATAAGAGGTAACTTAGTGACCGGCAACAGTGTGATATATGCTACAAATGGATGAAGCTTCATCTCTACTTCCACAATATCCTACAAGGATCTCTCTGGGGCTTTCTCTAGCTGGAAATATATAGAAAAGGGATTTTAAGAAATTCGGTTCAGGCTAGCCAAGCTGAATGTAGTACAAAGCTGCCCCCCCCATACATTTTCCAATTACTCACTCATCACAATTTTCAGTTGCTTTCCTTTTTTGTCAATAATTAAAAATTCACCTAATTTGTGGCTAGACACTTGAAAAGAAATATTTTGATTTTTGGAAAAGTTCTCAATAATTTCAATGAATTCATATTTACATCTTGACTAGTGTGCCATTTAACTGTTTCTAGAATAGTCAGTAAAATTTTCTATTGGTCAGAAGTAAATTTGGATATATATATCTCCAAGAAAACAGCAATAGATTAGAAGCCTTAAAATATAAATGTATATCTCACATAAAGAAGTGTCAAGGTAGGAAGTTGAGAAAGAGTCTGTCCATGAAAATCAGAGACCCAGATACTTGCAATCAGTAAGATAAGTCTTGGCATATTCACAATTACTTTGAGCTCCATGGTTGCCACTAGATCTCTAGTTGTCTTACCTGTTTCCCAGAAAGAGATAAAATCCTAAGAGTGCATCTCCTAGCTTACAGCCTTCTTTTAGCCTTCCTGGAAGTTCTGAAAAGCAATTTCCACTTATTTCTCAGAACTTCAAGAGAAATTGGGAATTATAGCCCAAAGGTGTGAGTATTGCTCAGGAGAAAATAAATATTGGGAGGCAAATAGCAACCTCTGCCAAAATGCCTAGGAAATAATGCTCCATACCTAGAATAAAAATTTCTTTCTTCCCTAGAGATAAAAATATTATCAAATATAATGGTGGCCTTTATACCATCTGATTTTGTGACATGTCTTTACTTAATTTGGCCAACAAATATTTTTGATGCTCTTATAACATGTTACAAAAAGTCCTCAAACTCTTCAGCTGAAGCAGTGGTGATAATAGAAAAATCCACATTTTGCAATCAAAGGCATGAAATGATAATTCTGGTAAAAAAAAAATGTTTGGATTGTTTATGAGAGCTCAGTGGGATCCTGGCTGCCCATTAACTGGGAGTAACAGTCACAGGAACAGGAGACAGATTGAAATAGGAATGTAAATGAGCCCAGGCTCACATTGCAATCCACAAGGAACAGTCTTGCCTTGAGCTGGGTTTTGAGAGCATGGAGTTAGACAGGGGCTCATGTGTTTGCCAAAGGGCATTTCTCCAGTTGAGAAAAAAACCCTAATAGAAGAAAATCTTGGGGAGACTTCTGTGGATGGACAGAAGTGAACAAAATAATGTAGGATTTATTTTTTCCAAAGTGTTTGTGTCTGTTTTATACCTTAGCATGTGAGTTTGAATGACCCACTATTCCTCTTTGGGTATCATTTTAAAGGTGATTATTCACTGGGCATGATGGTGCATGCTTATAACCCCAGCGCTTGGGAGGCTGAGACAGGAGAATCACACAGATTCAAAGCCAGTCTCAGCTACTTAGTGAGGCTCTCAGTAACTTAGAGAGACCCTGTTTCCAAATAAAGTATAAAATAGGTCTGGGAGTGTAGCCCAGAGGTGGAAAGCCCCTCGGTTCCACCCCCAGTACCACTAAAAAAATAAAATAAAATAAAAATAGAAAATAAAAATAAATAAAGGTGACTATTCAACCACCTGCTTGTATTTCCATCATTCCACCTGGTTGTACATTCCTGTCTTCATGAATGAGAATGATACACTAAACAAAGCATCACCTGAATGAAACCAATGAAGCACTCCATCTTTGTTTTGGCTGTCTTCTCCCTTTAGGATTAAGATAAAGAAAATTACTTTATCAACATTTACTTGTCACTGAGACATGTTGATTACTATATGTGAAGCATGTCCACAATGCAACGTTTTACACATGTGGAATTAATGCATCCTAATGAATGCCACTCTTTTTAAACAAGCCAGGCAGAAAAAAGAGATAAAGTGTCCATTATAGTCCTAAACTATATATGGAGCTCATTTACTAGAATATAGCTAGGACTGTGGGTTGTTTTGCTTTTGTTTGTTTGTTCAATTTCACAGGTGTTCCTTCTTTTTATCTGCTTGGTTAATGGGTAATAAAGGAACAAAGAATTTGAGGGAATATAGAATGAGTCTCTTTTTCTAACAGAGCACAGTGACCAAGGAAACAGCTCAAATCTCAGCTCTGCTCCAAGCCAGCTGGGCAACTCAATGTGCATTTCTTACTATCTGCTTGTCTCAGTTTTCACACCTGCAAAGTGGTGATACTAAAAGCAGTTCTACAGTCAGACACAGTGGGTGCATGCCTTTAATCCCAGTACTTGGGAGGCTGAGAAAGAATTGCAGGTTCCCAGTCAGCCTCAGAAAATCAGTGAAGTCCTCTGAAATTTAGTGAGACCCTGTTTCAAGAAATAAAATAATAAGATAAAATAAAAACAGGACTGCCGGGAAGATGGTGACCAAGGGAAACAGCACATATCAGTCCTGCTGACATTAGGTCTTTATTGCCATAAAAACAGTGTTCTGACAAAAGAAAGCACCATAATATAAGAAAGCACAAGAAAAAGGGGCAGAAAAAAAGCTAGAAGGTCTATCAGAGAGCAGAAAAGGACCCCACTCATCTCCAACAACTGCAGCCGTAGGCATCACAGTGGTGCCATCTTGCCTTGCTGCACCCAACTGCCAGAGACTCACAGGAAAACAACCAACAACTTGAAATGAAATAAGAAGCTGCAGCTCCTCATAAATGTAAGGCCTTAGTTCCTCCTGCACAAACACTGGATAAAATTTGCAGTAGTGATGGTAGAGCTCACCATGCCTTCCAAAGATCCATAGCAGCCGTCAACAACACCATAAGCAAACCTGCAGTCCCCATAGGAAAATACCCAGTGCAGCCACAGGGATTTTAAGAGCCTTGATAAAATCTCTGGGTCTGAGATTTTGCTGTTCAACCTGGTATAGGTGGCGGTAACGTCTGCTGTTGGACATAGGAGAAGCTCAAAGAGACTAAGGCTCTGCATCAGTGGAAAGCATGGAGATAGACCTATGCTTAACACTTAATCCAAATAGTGGGATCTCTGAGATCACCACAAACCACCCAATCGTGATGAACAGGGACAAATCAGACCAACCCAGCCCTACCTGTGGAGAACAAAGAATCTTACATGTACACTGGGTTTGGTCCCAGAGGCACCCGCCACCTACTCAGGCAGTGAAAGACTCAGCCTCTGCATCCATGTAAACTGTGGAGGAAGACCTACACTTAACACTAGATCCAGCCCCATTGATACCAGCCATCTGCATAGACCAAGAAAGATTCAAGAGAGCCAGGCTTGCAGCAGGAAAGGTGCCAGTGGCACTCAGTGTCTGCATAGAGAGAGATGGCAATAGAGGGTTGCAATATTTTGTTTTTGTTTTGTTTATGTTTTTGGTTTGGGTTTTTTGTGTGTGTGCGGTACTGGGGTTCCTGGAAGCCCTTTTACCTCCGGGCTACACTCCCAGACCTATTTTTACATTTTTATTTGGAAACAGGGTCTCCTAAGCCAGCACGCGTGGCTGGCTTCGAACCTGCACGATCCTCCTGTCTCTGCCTCCCAAGCGCGGGGATTACAAGCATGCGCCACCACACCCGGCTGGGGAGGGGGGGGGGTTGTGTGTGTGTGTATACTTCTTTGCTCTCTTCCAAACCTCTCTCCCAAGTCTCTTTCCTTGTAAATACCTACTTTTCTCTCTCCATCCCTTTCTTTTTCTCTATCTTTTGCTTGTCTTTTCTCTGCTTCGTCTGGACTAAATTCACTATATATCACTATATTAAATATTCTAAATTGGTTACTAGAACACCATTACATATTCACTATCTTAATCTTTACTATATACTACCTTATTAAACTCATACTCTTGTTCTATTTGATTCTATTTGTGACTTTACCCAATTCCTGCATTTACAACTTTACTTCCCTTCTCACTCAAACTTCACTGTTGAATAAACACAACTTGACCTTGAATATACCAGCTGACACCTAGAGACTGAGAAAAATTTATCAAAAGCAAAAGATACAAACTCTGAAATCGTGAGAAGGAAGAATAAAAAGGAAGCAAAGAGCTCCCACAACCCCACAATAAAAGAACCTAACAGCACAAAATTGTAGAGATTTCCAGAAGTACAAATCAGAAATACAGGGGGCATCATTGAAGTGAAGGCATCAATACAAACTATAAATAATAGATTAGACCACATGGAGAATAGAATCTCATTATTAGAAGATAATCACTCCAAAAATGAACACATAGAATATAATTTAAAAAAGCAATTTGACAACATGAATTGGACATTGAAGAGATATGGGCCAATTTAAAAGAGCTAACCTATGAATAATAGGCATAGAAGAAGGAATAGAAGGTGAGATAAAATATCAACAATCTTTAAAAAATTAATATCATAAAAATTTCCAAACATAAAATAAAAGGTTGATACAAATATAGAATAAAAGGTTGATATTCCTCAATTTATTTTGTATAGAAAATTTATAGAACCCCCTTTAGGCAAGATCAAAGAAAAAGTTCACTAAACCACATAGTAGTCAAACTGAACAACATAGAACCCAAGGAGAGAAACTTAAAGGCAACAGAAACAAAAGACCAAGTGACATTCATTAGTGAACCAATTAGAATCACTCCAGACTTCCCAAACCAAGTGATGAAAGCCAGAAGGGCACAGAGTAACATTTTACAAATTCTGAAAGAAAACAACCTGCAGCCCAAAAGTTACTACCCAGCAAAACTATCTTTTAAATTAGATGAAGAAATAAATTTTTTCCATGACAAACCAAAGATGAAAGAATTTATGTCTTACACACCAGCACTAGAGAAAATACTTAAAGTGATTAACTGCAAAGAAGAAATAAGAAATATATGCCAGAACCAAACAAACAAGAATTTTCATCAAAAAACAACTAATCAGAAAAGAACAAACACTAAATCAAACAGAAGTTAAAACTCAAATGATAGAAATTAAAAATCATCTCTCAATAATCACACTGAATACAAATGCCCTTAAAAATCATCTCTTAATAATCACACTGAATATAAATGCCCTCAATTCCCCAATAAAAAGACATAAGGTGGCAAAATGCATTAAAAACCAAAATCCGTCTATCTTCTGCCTCCAAGTAACACATATTACAAGTAAAGATATAACAAACTTAAGGTAAAGGGCTGGAAGAAGGTAATTCATGCCAATGGAACCTGAAGACAAGCAGGAGTAGCAACTATGATATCAGACAAGTTAGACTTCAAGCCCAAGCTTCTTAGACACAAAGAAAATCATTATTTACTGGTAAAAGGAACAAGCCAGCAAGAGGAAATAATAATAGTCAACATTTATGCCCCAAAATAGGTGCAGATACTTTGGTAAAACAAACTTTTTGTGACATTAGTCACACATATATTCCAATTCAATAATATTGGAAGACTTCAACACCCCTCTCACATTGCTTGGCCAATCTTTTAGACATAGGGTAAGTAAAGATGCCTCAGACCTAAAGAATACTATAAACCAAATGGACCTATTAGACACATACAAAATAATCTACAGCAAAATTTACATTTTTCTCAGCTGCTCATGGAACCTTCTCCAAAAAAAAGTGAGCACTAGCAAGTTAAAAAATACAACATACTTTTCTATGTCTTTTCAGATCATAATGATATGAAACTAGAAATCAACTATAAGAAGACCCAGAAAAACCACATAAACATGTGGAGACTGAACACCACACTGTTGAATGAAGAATGGGTCACAGAAGAAGTAAGGGGAGAATTCAAGAAATTCCTAGAAACAAACAAAAATAGAGATACAACATATCAAAATCACTTGAAAACAATATTAAGAGAAAAATTCATAGCATTTAGTGCCCACATAAGAAAAATGGAAAATCACCAAATAAATAACCTAATGAAACACCTCAAAGCCCTTGAAAAACAGGAACAATCTAACCCTAAAGCCAGTAGAAGACAAGAAATTAATGAAAAGCAGAGCAGAAATTAATGAACTAAAGAATAAAAAAAAATAGAGAAAATCAACAAAATAAAAAGCTGGTATCTCAAAAAAAAAGATATATAAGCCACTAGCCAACTTAACCAAAAAAAAGAATCAACCCAAATTATGAAGATAAGAGATGAAAAAGGAGATATTACCACCAACAATGCAGAAATGCAGAAGATTATCAGAAATTACTTTGAAAAACTATACTCCAACAAAATGGAAAATCTGGAAGAAACTGACAACTTTCTAGATAAATACAGCCTTCCTAAACTGAGTCAAGAAAATATAGAAAATTTAAACCAACTAATAGCAGTCAAATAGATTGAAACAACAATAAAGATCCTACCACCAAAGAAAAGCCTAGGACCAGATGGTTTACCAAGTCAATTTTATAAAACCTTTATAGAAGAGCTAATCCCAATATTTCTCAATCTATTTTGTGAAATAAAAAGAAATGGAACTCTACCAAGTATATTCTATCAAGCCATCATGACATTAATACCAAAACCAAATAAAGGCAGTTCATGGGAAAAAAAAAAAAAAACTACAGGCATAGATAGATAGATAGGGATAGAAATATATATATTTTTGGTGGTTCTTGGGGTTCCTGGAAGCCCTTCTACCTCCAGGCTATACTCCCAGACCTATTTTTATATTTTTTTATTTGGCTGTCTTCAAACCTGCACGATCCTCCTGTCTCCACCTCCCAAGTGTGGGGATTACAAGTGTGCGCCACCATGCCCGGCTACAGGCCTATATTTTTAATGAACTTGGATGTAAAACTGCTAAAAAAAATACTAGTAACACACATGCAAAGCCAAATAAAAAATGCATACACTATGAGGAGATAGGGTTCATCCCAGGGATGCAAGGCTGGTTCAACATACCAAAATCAATTCATGTATAAAGATAAACAGAACCAAATACAAAAATCATATGATCATTTCAATAGATGCTGAAAAGTATTCGACAAAATGTAATATCCACTTATGCTAAAGGCACTGCAAAGAATTGGAATAGAAGGAACATACCTCAGCATCATAAAGGCAACCTACAATAGGCCCACAGTCAACATTATATTAAGTGAAGGAAAACTGTGAGAATTCCCCCTAAAGACGGGAAAAGACAAGGATGTCCATTATCACCACTTCTTTTAAATTTAATACTTGAGACTCTAGCCAGAGAAATAAGGCAAGAAAAAGACATCAAAGGAGTTCAAATAGGAAAAGAACTCAAATTTACACTATTTTCAGATTACATGATATTATACTTAGAAGACACAACAAACTCAACCAAAAGGCTTATAGAACTGATCAACAAATTCAGCAAAGTATCTTGATACAAAATCAATCTTAAAAAAATCAGAAGATTTTCTATATACCAGCCATAAATCCACTGAAAAAGAAATCCAGAAACACTTCCACTCAGGATATCCCACAGAAATTTAAATACTTAGGAATAAACTTAACCAAGAAGGTAAAAGGCCTCTACAAAGAAAATCATAAAACAATGAAAAAATAAATCAAAGAAGACCTTAGAAGATAGAAAGATCTTCCATGTTCATGAATAGAAAGAATAAATCTCATCAAAATGACCATACTTCCAAAAATGATCTACATATTACATGCAATACCCATTAAATTACCAAGGCCATTCCTCACAGACATATAATAGCCAAAGTAGTTCTCAGCAACAAAATACATGTGACAGAATCATAATTCCTGACTTTAAACTATACTACAAAGCCATAGTAATAAAAACAGCATGGCACTGGCACAAAAACAGATACATAGACCAATGGAGCAGAATAGAAGACTCAGAAACAAATCTGCAAACTTATAGCCAATTGATTTTTGACAGTGGGGCCAAAAACATACACTGGAAAAAAGATAGCCTCTTCAACAAATGGTATTGGCAAAACTGGTAAACCATTTGCAGAAAAATGGGAATAAACCCTAGTTCCTCACCCTGCACAAGAGTCGATTCAAGATAGATCAAAGGCTTGGAAATTAGACCAGAGACCCTGAGTCTGCTTGGAGAGAGTATAGGTCCAATACTGCAACACATAGGCACAAGTAAAACCTTTTCAACAAGACCCCAATGGCACAGAAAATTAAATGGTGGATCAATACATGGGATTGCATTAAACTGAAGAGCTTCTATATCAAGAAAACTCAAGAGAAAACTATCAAGAACTATCAACAGAAAACTATCAAGAGCTATCAAGAAAAAAAAAACTAACAAGAATCTCAACAGAAAGCCAACAGAAGGGGAGAAAAATTTTGCCACCTACTCATCTGATAGAGGACTAATATCTAGAATATACAGAGAACTCAAGAAACTCAGCACTAACAAAACCAATAACCCAATCAAAAAAATGGGCAAGTGAACTAAATAGACACTTCACAAAAGAAGAAATAAGTGTATGGGAATAAGTGTAAGAAATAAGTGTATGGAAAAGCATGCTCAACATCATTAGCAATCAGAGAGATGCAAATCAAAACTACCCTGAGATTTCACCTAACTCCAACTAGAATGGCAACCATTCAAAATACAAACAACAACAAATGTGAGGATGTGGAGAACTGAGAACTCTAGTACATTGTTGGTAGGGTTGCAAATTAATTCAACCACTTTGGAAAACAGTATGGAAGATCCTCAAAGGATTGGGAACAAATTTACCCTATGATCCAGCAATATCGTTTCTGGGCATCTACCCAAAAGAATGGAAACCAAACTATTAAACTAATGCATGTATCTATGTTCATAGTTGCATAATTTGCCATTGCCAAATTATGGAACCAGCTACGATGTCCATCAACAGATGGATTACCAAATTATGGGCTATGTACACAATGGAATTTTACTCAGCCATACATAAAAACACAATTACATCATCTACAGGAAAATGAATGTAACTGGAGAACATTATGCTAAGTAAGGTTAGTCAGTCACAAAAAATAAGAAATATGATACTATCCCTAACCTGCAAAAGCTAGAGAGAAAAATCAGTCATAGGATTAACTCATAGGATGAACTTTAGACAAAGAAGGAAAAACTATAGAAGAGCAAATAAGGTGACCTAACTGAGAAGGGCAGAAAAGGGAAGAAAGAAATATCCTAATGTGCATGATGTACATTCACAAACATATTAAAGTCAGTCCCTAAGCCAAACATGAGAAGAAGGAAGGGGAAGGAAATGAGGTGGGAATTGGGTAAGGGCTAATTGGGTGATGTAGGCTTGTATGCCTCTACTATCTTGTACTCCATTAAGATGTATGACTACAAGGCACCAATAAAAAAATTAAAGTAAAATAGCATAAAAATTGTCTATGCCTATAGTTTGATATTAGAATGCCCCTGGGTTAAATGTAATACCACATCACCATCATCATCATCATCATCATCATCATCATCATCATCATCATCATCCTAACAACAACAACAATAATAATTTGTATGTGATAGGGTTTGGGGTACAGTTTAAGTTTTTTAGATTTTAGGATAAGGTCTCTTGGAATGACCATAGAAGCAGTATGATATCACTAAACAAATAATTTTGAACATTAAACTTTTAACTACTTTTTTCTCACAAAATATTCTTCATCCATAAAGTTAAATATGTACAATAATTTACTGTTTAAAAAAAGAAACACTTTTATAATTAATGACTTATACCTTTTAAAAATCATAGATTCTCAATAGCATGAAGAAAGAGCAGAGCAAGATGTTTGTAAATTAACACTTCTGTTTTAAAGACAAAATTAAAGTAACTAATAAATCAATGGGCAGTCTCTGGTTCCTCTTTTAGCTGCCCTTTAGAACTGTGTGATCTACACCATATGCTCCACAATGATACTCTGGCTGCCCTTCCGTACTTCAACATGTGTGCAGCTGTGTCAGCCTGACATGTCAAATTCATTTTGAGGGAATAAAATAGAAAAATAGAATCAGCTATTGAATAGTTTCAAAGATATTTTTTAATTATCGGTACATTATAATTATATAAAACATTTTAAAGATCTTTAAATCAATATAATTACAGGCTTTCTTTGATTTATTAAATGCTTCTTTATTCCCCATTAGGAATTGAGTGGTTTTCCCAAAACCACCGTGTAAAACAGGACAGTTATCTGCTTTAGCTGCAAAGCCCTAGTGTAAATGGACCCCATGAGACTCCATGACTTAATCAGAGCCCAGAATGGCAGACCAACCTTGCCTGCCTGCCATAACAGAGGGAGTTCACATGAAATTGTTCACAAACTTTAGAAATGGGATTTTGTATTTGGGTTTGGCATGAATATGTGAATACAAACTTTTGAGTACCTACAGAAATAATTTTTAACAAAAAGTGTGCTTCTTTATTCACAAGTAGCCCCATATTTGAAAAATCTGGGCTTTTGATTGTCTGCTTTGATACTTTATAACTCATGGCCAGGGGTAGAATGTCCTGGTAACTGGTCTTAACCATTGCCTTTCGTGCATTATTTTTCAAACAGTACATTGACTTTCAGGCAACATGTTTTTGTCTATGCCACATGCAGAATCCCTCTTTCTGGTTTTGAGCATTGCTTGAACAGTACCTGAGAGTAATTTATATCATGAGCTTGAATCAGACAGTGGGGAGAACTTTATAAAGCACAAAACAGAATTCGCTCAAATATAAGATGAAAGCCTGTCTGAGGAGTACATATTTTCAATAGACTTTAGATATCACTTTTCCTTTTGTCTTATTATTTTATTTCTATTTCAAAGTGTTAATCTCATGCTTGAGAAAGTTTCCTTTAAAAAATGTTCAAGATGCTCATTATGAACTCACTGTAAGCAGTTCAAAAGAAAATATTTAGGACTCTAAGTAAGAGAGATGGAAAGAACATGTCTGGGTCTACCATGGTATTGCATGTTGACCCTCAGAACACCCTCAGGGATGTAAAAGGGATAATCTTGATGTTATGTATTTTCTGATGTATATTCACATGCCATTATACATTTGTCCAAATGTAAGTTGTTTTTGTATTTGGGAAAATGTAAAATGACATGAATACACAATGATAGTACACTGCAGAATAATTTTAGTGCCCAGAGATTCTGCTGTGCTCTGCCTATCCACCCCCCCCCCCACAGGATCCAGCCTTTAGCAATCATGGATCATTTTATTATCTTCATAGTTTTGCCTTTTTCAGAATACTGTATCATAGTATGAATTCTTTTTAAATTGGCTTCCTTCCTTTGTTAACATGCACTTAATGTTTTCTCATGGCTTGATAGCTCGTTCCTTTTCAGCACTGAAGACTACTCCAGGGTCTAGATGTACCACAGTTCATTTTTATCCACTCATCTACTGAAGAACATTTTAGGTGTTTCCAAAGTTTGGAAGTTAATTAATAAAGTTACTATAAGCGTGCATGTGTAACTTTTGGAGGAAAAATAAGTTTTCGGCTCCTTGGGGCACATACCAAGACACACAACTGCTAAATCATATGGTAAGATTATGGTTAGTTTTGTAAGAAACTGCCAAACTGTCTCCAACAGCAACAGAATCATGCGTTCTCATCAACAGTGAGTAAGAGTTTTTGTTGCTCTACACCCTTGCCAGCATTTGGTACTGTCATTTTTTTTTTTTTTTTCATTTGGGCCATTTTCTTAGCTATATACTGGTAACTCATTGTGGTTTTAACTTGCATTTCCCTGATGACATATGATATGGAGCATCTTTATATATGTTTATTTGCCAACTGTATATCTCTTTTGGTGAATTACTTGTTTATGTAGTTGGCGTGTGTGTGTGTGTGTGTGTGTGTGTGTGTGTGTGTGTGTGCAGATTAAATCTGGGGGCATTCTACCTTGAAGCTATACACCCAGCCCTGTTTTTAATTATATATTTTTATTTATTTTTTCTTTTGAAATAGGTCTCATGAGGTTGCTGAGAGTTTCACTAAGTTGCTGAGATTGATCTTGAAACTATGATCTTCCTGTCTCAACCTCCCTCAAGCACTGGGATTAAAGGCATGCAACAACACACCCAACTTTGGTCCAATTTTATTTTTTAAGGTTATACCATTTTTAATTAATTCATTTATTTTAATTTTTTCATTGGTGCATTGTAGTCATACATCTTTATGAGGTACAAGATGGTAGAGGCATACATGCACACATCACTCATTTAACCTTTCCCTGATTCCCATCTTATTTCATCCCTTTGGTCCATTTTTTAATTAAATGGTTTATATTCCTGTTGGTTTTTAAAAAATTGGATAACATCTCTTTATCAAATATGTTGCTTGAAAATATTTCCTCCCTCTCTGTGGCTTGCCTTTTCGTTCCGTTAATAGTGTCTTTTACAGAGTAGAGATTTTTTAATTTTAATAAAGATCTGCTTATGGATACTTTCTTTCATGGATCATAACTTTGATATTATAACAAAAGAGTCATCACCAATTCAAGGCCATTTAGATTTTCTTCTATGTCATTTTTTTTAGTTTATTTATTTATTTTTTTACAGTTTTACATTGTAACTTTAGGACTGTGATACTTTTTAATTTTTGTGAGAAATTTAAGGTATGTGCCTAGGTGCACTTTTTTGCATGTAGATATCGTTATTTCAACACCATTTTTTACAATAATCATATGTTTTAAAAATAATTCTTCCATCAACGTTAACATCTTTTTTGTAAACTAAATTATTTTATATCTCCAATAGTCATTTGTGTTGTTTGACCCTTCATACATTTAGAACTGGTAATGTGAAAGTTCAATTGATAATATTAAATTTTTGCCTTCAGAGGTCAGGAGACAAGGCCTTTTTTAAATAAAAAAATAATTATGCTTTAGAAAAGAATTACTAATTTGGTAATGGCATTTGCTCCTTCCACTTTTAGCTAATAATCCAGTAATTTTTACATGATTCCTATGTACCAAATGTGGAATGAATTTTCATTTCCCCAGCAATCATGCAGTTAGGTAAGATCACACTCATTTTATGGAGAAAGTAGATCCTCAAGGGTCTTAATCAATAAATAGCAGGGAGAAGGACTGAGCGCAGGTTGCTTGACTCTACCTACTTTGGTCTGGACTTCACAGCCTTCTGCTCTGAAGTGTATATGCTTTTAGTACACATTTTAGGGGTCTATATTCAAATTAACACATACTAGTTATACTGGTAGGATGAAAACTGACTATGGGTTGTTACCTTTAAGTAGGTCCTCTTTGTACACATGACTGTTATCACAGTTACCACACTCTGGTACATTTATTGGCTCACTTATGATTTCTCTTATCAGTTTTAAGTAGCGGACAATGGCTGCATTTTTTTGTCTCCAAATATGCAGAACTTATCACAGGCCCTTGGAAGTTACAATTACAATGATAGTAATACTTATGGAATAGTTACTATGGGATAGGCCTTGATTTAAATGCTTTAAGTATATTGTCATGTTTTCTCTTCGCATCAGCACCAGAGTAGTGTTATTACCCTGATTCTCTGGGAGTTTAAGCAACTTGCCCAAGGTCACACAACTGATAAATGAAAGGGGCCAAGCTCTGAGCATTACCAGGACAGAAGGACTTCTGGCTGAAGGAATGCACAGATAAAAAAGATAACATTTATTGAATTCTGACCATGTACTAGGTGCCATTCTAAGAGTATCATATTTGCTATCATTTTAACTCTGCACAACAATCCTATGAGACTAGCACAATTATTACAATACTACTTCTCTCAGAGGAAAAAACAGAACAAAGAGAACTTAAATAGCTTACTCAAATCACAAGTATTGGGGACCGGAGTCATGCCTTTGTTCTCTCAATGAATAAACAATTAGTAAAAAAAAAAAGATAGCATTAAAAAAAATTTAAAACAGAACTAAGTTCCACACAACTAAAAAACACAGACACCTAAAATTTTTAATAGGAATCATTTAAAATGACCAATCTCAAAAAATGTCTGACAATTTTTAAGAAGCATTAAAAAATGTTGTCAATGGTCACTATTTTGAAATTCTCCAATTGATTGCCTAAATTCCTTAGGTTAAAAGCAATATTTGGGGAAATATTTTTACTGTGGCTATTAACTTTAAAAGAATTCTCAGAGTATGATTTTATTTTTTAGGTACTAAGGATGGAATTCAGGGCCATTCTACCTCCAAGCTATACCCTCAACTTTTTTTATATTCTTTATTTTGAAACTGGGTCTCAATGAGTTTCAAAGGGTCTCACTAAATAGCTGACACTATCCGCAAACCACAAACCTCCTGTCTCAACCTCCCAAATGCTGGAATTACAAGCCTGCACCACCACACCAGGCTTCAGTGTAAGATTTTGATTTGGCCTTTCTTGGGAAAAGTGATTTCAAAGATTATATATATTATTGGTGCCTTGTAGTCAAACATCACAATGGAATACAAGACTTATGAGGATATACAAGCACACATTATCCAATTAGCCTTTATCCAATCCCCATCCCATCTCCTCCCCCTCCCTCGATCCCATGCTTGATTTGGTGATTAACTTTGATATATTTGTTTATATACATCATATGTTTTAATCCCCATCCCATCCCCTCTGATTGCTCACCTTAATTGCTCCTCCACAGGGTACTTTCTTTAACTAAATCTCCTCCTATTACCCATTTCTTCCTAATTTTTCCATATTATTAGGGAAAGCACTTGATTCTGTGTGTGTGTGTGTGTGTGTGTGTGTGTGTGTGTGTGTGTGTGTGTGATATTTCTCTGTGTACGCCACATTGCAAATTCCGATCCCACTCTTGAAGGCCCCGGCACCGGCCTGGCCACCCGGCAGACTCTGATCCCAGCCTCGCTGGCTCTAGCACCGGCCTTGCCTCATGGCAGGCTCCAATCCCAGCATCGGAGGCCCCAGCACCGGCATTGCCTTAAGGCATGCTACTATCCTGGCCTTGCTGGCTCCACCTATGGCCTCACCACATGACAGGCTCCGATCCCGGCCTCGTTGGCCCTGGTACCAGCCTAACCCCTGGGCAGGCTCCGATCCTGGCCTCGGAGGCTCCAGCACCAGCCTTGCCTCACAGCAGGCTCCAATCCCTGCCTCGCTGGCCCTGACACCAGCCTCACCCCTTGGCAGGCTCCAATCCTGGCTTCGGAGGCCCCAGCACTGGCCTTGCCTCATGGCAGGCCCCAATCCCAGTCAGGATGGCCCCGGCACCAGCCTCACCCCTTGGCAGGCTCCGATCCCAGCCTCGAAAGCCCCAGCACCGGCCTTGCCTCATGGAAGGCTCAGATCCCGGTTTTGCTGGTCCTGGCATCGGCCTCACCCCTCGGCAGGCTCTGATCCCGGTCTCGGATGGAGGCCCCAGCACTGACCTTGCCTCACGGCAGGCTCCAATCCCAGCCTCACTGGCCCTGGCACCAGCCTATCTGCACAGCAGGCTCCTATCTTGGCCTCAGAGTCCCTGACACCAGCCTTGCTGTGTATCAGGCTCTGGTTTTTATCACTATGAACAGGTCGTTTATATATGTTCCTTTATTCTTTCTTTTTTCTTTTCTTTTCTTTCTTTCCTTTTTTTTGTTTCTTTCTTTCTTTTTTTATTTTTATGGCACTGGAGTTCCTGGAAACCCTTCTACCTCCGGGCTACACTCCCGGAGACCTATCTCTTTTTTTATATATATTTTTATTTGGAAACAGGGTCTCTTAAGCCAGCAAGGCTGGCCTCGAACCGGAGCAATCCCCCTGTCTCTGCCTCCCAAGTGCAGGAATTATAAGTATGCACCATTATGCCCAGCATTCTTCCTTTTTTTTTTTTTTATGAGAAAGCAGTACATGTCTTTTGCAAAAGCTGGGACCCCAAATACCTAGTGGCAATAAATTTTGTCTTCCCTCCAAAGGCAGAGGTTCACAGCTTCACTTTGGAAAGCAGGCTCTGCTATTCCATGTGCACCCTCACCTCCCACTCTGCACAGAGGAGCGTGGTGGCCATGAGGGCTGATGACTCCCAGAACACGCAGCATGTAGACCCATCCCGGCTATGTGGGGCTCCCTCTGATATCCCCCAAACCCTTTTGCCACTTAGCATGTTGTCTAGAATTCTCAAGCATGTGTGTCAGGAGCAGTCAATCTAATTTTGGGGAGATTTCCTCCAAGATTCAAGGTGGACTGGACTGGATCTGTCTGCCCCTCCAAATTCTGGTCACCACCACTGCCACTGCTGCCATTGCCATCTCAGTTCTCTTCTGAACATCTTTCCCACAGAGTTTGTTTTCCAGAATTCCTGAGCATGTGCAGCAATAGCAGTATACCTTTAAGGACATTTATTTAAAATTATGAGGTGGATTGGATTGAATCTCTGCCTCTACCAAATACTAACCACCACTGCCACTGCCACAGACATCTCGGTTCTCTTCGGAGCACCTTGTTCACACATCATGTTGCCCCCAAATTCCTGAGCATGTGCAGCGGTAGCCTTCTACCTTTGGGGCAATTTCTTCAAATGATTAAGGTGGATTGAATCAGATCTCTGCCTTTCCTGAATACTGACCGCCGCCATTGCCACTACCTCTACCATCTCCATTCTCTCCCAAACACTTTTCCCACACTGCATGTTGTCTAGAATTCCTGAGCATGTGCGGCGGTAGCATTCTACTTTGGGGGCAATTTCTTCAGAAGATCAAGGTGGGTTGAATCAGATCTCTGCCTCTCCAAAATAATAGCCTCCACCTCTGCCGCCAGCACCAGTGCCGGCACCACCTTCCTCCTGGTTCTCTGCTGAGCTCCTTTCTTACATGATATGATGTCCACAATTCTTAATCATGTGCAGCAGGGGCAGTCCCCCTTCACGGACATTCTTTTTTCCAAAAGTTCCGGGAGAATTGGATAGAATTTATCTGCATCTTCTGAGTCCTGGCTGCTGCCATCTTGGCCCCTCTCCAATATGTTTTTTTTTAAATAATAGAAGACAGTATGTGTGTTTTGAAGAGGTTGTGAGATCGAGCACTCAGCAGCAGTGAATTTTATCTCCCTTCCAAGAGTGGAGGCGGCAGCCTGACTGCATAGAGAAGGGTCTGCTGTTTTGGGTGCACTGCGGCCCCCAGCACAGCATGGCAGAGTGTGGTGGCTGGGTTTGCTGAGGTCCCAGAACGTGGGGCTCGGCTCCCCGCCTGGCATTGCACAGCTCCCTCCACCACACCTGGGTCATTTTTCTTACAAGGTATGTTGTTAAGAGTCCCCAAGCTGGGCGTGGTGGCGCACGCTTATAATCCCCGCGCTTGGGAGGCAGAGATAGGAGGGTCGCGCAGGTTCAAAGCCAGCCGCGCTGGCTTAAGAAACCCTGTTTCCAAATAAAAAAGTATAAAATAGGTCTGGGAGTGTAGCCCAGAGGTAGAAGGGTTTCCAGGAACCCCAGTACCACCAAAAAAAAAAAAAAAAAAAAAAAAAGAGTCCCCAGCATGCGCGGCTGAAGTGGTATTTTCTCTAATCCCTTCTGGGATGTTCTTCCAAAAATCATTTTTCTTATGTGGCAGGAGCCTCCTTGTCATCTTGCTTCTAATTCCACCGTTATCCACTCTCTCTCCTGTATTCTAGATAGAAAGTCGTGGCTGGAAGTGTCTCTTTAAGTTGTCCTGATCAGATATTAAACCAAAATCTGGTGTCCAGGGCATCCCTGAGGAATGCTTGTTCTTTTTGGTGGCCGTGGCCACTGCCATCTTTTCCTCTGACTAGAAGTTGATGTTAGACAATGGATGGGTTCCTTTAATCTGGTGTTTCTGCATGAGGTTTCTCCACAAGGTCTAGGCTAGGCTTCTTCAGAACTTCCAAAAGATTTTAAATTAACTATATACAAATAAAAGAAAGTACACTGACAAGCTCAAGATATTTGCATAACTTCTTCCAAATATAACATTCCTATCCTCTATCTTCTATATTTCTCCCTGAAAACAAAAGAAAACAAAAAAAAAACAATGAAAATCTTCAGCTCTTAAGTCTCCTAAAAGAACAGAAATCAGAGTTGAATGAGGAAAAAACAACTATCATTAAAAAAAAAACTACTTTTACTGACAGCTCTCAGTTTTTTACTGCCTGACAGCTGCATAATGTTCAGCAAAAAAAAAAAAAATTGCCTTTCTGGATTTATGAGGTATAAAAAATGGCCGTCATAAGATCTGAAAGTGATGAAACCAGTCCTGAAATGACCGTGTCAACACTTAGAAACTGGAGCAGAAGGCAGATAAAAATGATTCAGTTTGGTGTAGCAGAGGATGCCCAGAAAGCACAAGCAGCTGTTTAGCAACGAAATCATGGGGGCCACAGATGGTGGGCAGGAGCAGGTGGGCTGGGGCAGGTAGGCGAGAGGAGGAAAAGGGGCTTTATCTTTGAACTCACTCTGGTTCTTTCCGTGGATATCAAATATTGCTACTCCAGGTAGTCCAATGATTCCCAAACATCTCTATAGTGTGCTGAGGCCCTTTGTGGATAATAAATGCTCTCATTAGTGAATAAACTGTATTAAGAACAGATTTAATCATGCACACACACACACACACACACACACATACATACACACACACACACACACACACACACACACACACACACACACACCTTTAACCCTAAAAAAATTCCATGAGTAGCTGGGTATGATGCTGCACACCTGTAATCCCAGAGCTCGAGAGGCTGAGGATTGCAGGTTAAAGACCAATCTCGGAAACTCAGTGAGACCCTGTTTCAAAATTTAAAAAAAGAAAGAAAGAAATGTAATGGTCTGGGGATGTAGCTCAGCTGTAGAATGCCTTTTGGTTTAATCCCCAGGGTCACTAAAGAAAAAAAGAAAATAAAAAACAACTCCATGAGCACATATCATTACCAACTCTATTGTACACATCAGGAGAACAAGAAACAGAAGTTAATTGCTCAAAGTAAGATTGGTAGAAAGGAAAATTCCAGACTCAAAGAGAGAGCATCTGACCCCAGTTCTACCTTTTAACACTCGATAGCAGTGGACTGTAAACAGCAGCCTGCTGGCCACATCAGCCTGCTGGTTATTATAGTGGCTCACAAACTAAGAATATTGTTACACTACTGGATGGGAAGGGAATTAAAAGAAGAATATTTTTAACACATGAGAATCATATAAGATTTAAATGTTATTGTTTACAAAGTTTTATTGGAACACACATTTATTCTTGTACCTATTTTTCATGACTTCCTTTGTACAACAATGGCACAACTGAGTACTTATCACAGGTAGGATGGCCTGCAAAACCAAAAATATCCGTTCTCTGGATCATTATGAAAAGTTTTCTAGTGTCTTGTGTAGCAATATTGGGCAAGGAGCTGAGAAGGATGCTCCAAATTCACTGTCCCTAGGTCATGGTTTAGCCCTCCATGCTTTCCAGGCAGACCTTCCATTCCACCTACACCCATCTGTTTCCTGCTAAGGTTTTTTATTTTGTGTGGGAATTTGGCACAACACCAAGTTTCTTACCTGTCAAAATGAGCTAATAGATTAGCTCATTTTGGTTAAAATGTATGGATAGAGATATGAGTGAGGTAAACGAATAATGATGGACAAGCATATTCTATGTAAAACTGAATTAGAAACAAAGCCAAGTTTTCAAGGTATATTTATCATAACTTAAAAATATTTGGGCAAGTGTTCAAGGAAGGGCTAGGGGAATAAACATTAGACATGCCTTTTTAATCACTTCACTGCCATCAAAACACAGAATTTAAAGGGTTTCCCCCAAAAATAAGCAGAACGTTCATCTGGTCTGGCCAGTGCCTTTGCTGTGGCTCAGCAGTTCCCACTTGAGAATGATAAAATGCAAGTATGTCATTCTTGATAAAGAGACCTGTGTGCATAAAACAGCAAAGGGGAAAAGGCACAGGTGATTGGGAAAGTAGTGCATCCACTCTTTCAATGACTTGATTTCAGATATTCTAATAAATAAATTAAGATCCACATTGAATTTAAGCATGAGTGTGATAAAAATTTCACTTGAATACTTCATGCCTGGCTTTTCTTTCTCAAGAATCACTATAGCAACAGCACAGGGGCAGTATTCAGCATTTCCTTCACCATAGTTAAGTGAGTAACCAGTAAAAGATGTGAACTTGCTATGAGAAGGTCATAAAACACACATCGTTAGACCAGTAGAGCGCTGGATTTCTCCTGAATTAATATGCATTCCTTAAGAAATGAAAGCAAGCAGGTAAATATTATTATCTCCAAAGAGGAGCTATTACCCTTTATTCTCAAGGGACTCATCTGCATATGTACAGGGATTTAAAGGTCCCTAAACAGCATGATAGATCAGATAGAGCAGGTTTGCAGGTTGCCAGTAAACACAGGCAGTGTGGTTTTACAGACTGCTTAAAACCCAGGGGTGGTTAAAACAGATGGTCTAACTTCCCCAGCCTAGATTCAGAATATAGCTCTGCCCATTAAGAAAAAAGCCAACTTCCATTTTGACTCCTTTAAGATAATGAGGTGTGGAGAGGCTACAGCATAACTCTGAGCACCTGATGCTTCAATGTGGTTTCCCTTTGGTTCTCAAGAAGAGCCTAAATAATCTTAAAATTAAACAATGGCTGAGGGAGATTTGGAAAGGGAGAGAAATAAAATCATAAGGAATGTGGTAGTAGAAATAATCCTTATAAATGTATTCAAAATTGCCAATTCCAATCTCAAAGATTTGTGGGGTGAGAGTGAGGGAGGGGGATCCAGCAGAGAGAATACAAAGAGTTGTATGCATGTATTTTTCTGATACTCTGTACCCCAATATGATGTAAAACTATAATGCACTCAATAATAAATACAAAAATAAATAAAATTTGAACATGTCAATTATTCTAAAACCTCATGTCCTGGAAAAAGAAATAGGGGCATGAAGAGCTAAAATAAATTGTTCAGAGTCACCCAGTTGATATTTTCAAGATTTTTATAGAATACACAATATTTTTGTTTCCATTATTATACCACCCACAAGGAACAAGAAATTGAACCCATGGGTGTTCTACCTCTGAGCTACACCCCCAGGCCTATTTTTTTTATTTTTTTTTTGTTTTGAAATAGGGTCTTACTAAATTGCTAAGATTGGCCTTGAACCTGCATTTCTCCTGTCTTAGCCTCTCAAGTACTGGGATTATAGGCATATGCCACCACATTCAACTCAATTCATTTTTAAAACGACACATGATCCCTACCCATTTCACTAAACTCTGATTGCTAAATCTAATGCTGCCTGTTGAAATATGTTGTTACAAACATGTATTTAGAAAGAGGAAAAAATATTCCTGTGGTTTGTTCTGCCCAGGGGAGGTGGTAAACACTTGACATAATCTAATTGAGACAAGGGAGGAAAGCTTACAGTTGCTGCCTTAAGCATCTCCTTTGAAAGGCAGTGAATCAATCAACAGAAAGTGCTTCAACCTTTGAAGTACACTAACCCCTCAGGTAAGCCAATTCAGCCAGTATTTATTAAGACTAAACATAATACTGTAGAAATTTTCTTTTTCCAGCTGCAATAGTATTCTTTCACATACTCAATAAAGTCTGGAAGAAAGCAGTTATGTTGGTATATTGGCAATTTCATCAGTTTTTCAGTTATTATGATGTTGTAGGAAAAGTAGAAAATATTTATCCCTAAAAGCATTCTCATTAATAGGAAACATGGCAGACAGTAAGTAGATTGAAACAAACCCTAGTTCTGCAAGCATGCTCTGTCCCCCCCCATTCCTTCACTTTATTGCATACATTCTTCCTTCTGCTTGAAATACATCTCTCCTCCTTCTTTTCTCAAGATTGAGGTCAAGGGTTAGCATCTCCCTAAGCTTTTCTGATCCTCCAGGTCATGTTGGAGGTTACTTGTCTATACAATTAAAGAGCTTACTGCACTGGTTATGGTTCCACCATTGACCTTACAAAGTTCTAGTATTGTAACTCATATTTTGGATTTGTTTATCTTTCCCATTGGACTATAATTACTTGCAAACAAATGGCCTTGTTTTATTTTTGCTCCCCATGATACTTGGAATATGTAAGTACCTGGTAATGTTTATTATCTAAAAAAAAATGTGAATGGCATTAACTTTATGATTGGCACATCTTAACAATTCACCATTTTCTCTCCCTAAAAGCATGCACTTGAAGATTTTGATTTTTTATTCTTTTTAATATGTATACATTCCTCTTTCATTCTTAAATTGATTAAGTCATTTGGCTAAAACTCAGAAGTAACCTGAACATTGACACTAGCTGTGCTTGCCAAGAAGACTTAAGTTCTACAAAGGTAGTGTGTACTCGCCTAGGCATGCTGGGGTGATGGGGCTGCACATCTTTGAATAATGAAGATGGGACCCCAGAGCCACAGTGAGAAATACATTTTATATTATATTCCCGCACATTATAACTCCAAGAGCCATAATTCCAGGTTTGTACTCTGAATCTCGATTTTACCAACTCTTTGTCTTTGGGGAAGTTTTTTGATCCCTTGGTCTCCTCACTAACAAATTTAAGTTGGTAATAAGTTTATCTTCTTAGATTGTTATGGAATTAACTGGGTCATCACATATTAATTTCTTAGAACATTGCTGGGTACAATTACCAATATTAGCTGCTATATCACTTATATGATTATTTATATGAATAAATAAAGCCAGAAGATTATTAATAATACTTATATTTTTTATGAAACTTTAAATTGATTTCATAAACCCAACATTGGATCTTAGCCTCCAATTTGAAAATAAGAATGTTAGTTACATTCTTGTTTTATATACTCATTTAAATAAAATAAAACGAAAAGTTTATTAATAATACCAAATCATTAATATTTTAATTATTAATAAATAAAACCAGAAGATTAGTAATAATACTTATATTTTTATGAAACTTTAAATTGATTTCATAAACCCAACATCGGATCTTAGCCTCCAATTTGAAAATAAGAATGTTAGGTACATTCTTAGTTTTATATACCCATTTTACTGGAGTTTGGTGGAAATCTGTTGCTTTGCTTTGGATGGGTAAAGGAACTACACAATTGTTGTCAGAAGGAACCAGTGAGAGTGGGCACTCTAACCTGTCTTATTTCAATACTATGTCAATAATATGTTAAGCAAAAAGGGGATCTATAATACCCATTCCCTTTACTGGGAATCCTGTCTTTCCTCTGTCCTCTACAATACAAATGACCACCTGGCTTCCAGGAGATGGTCTTGTCACTTTCTGAAACCAAAAAGCTGCTAGCTGGATATAACTGCAGAGGCTCATACCCCCAAAATCAGCAGAATTCGTAAATGGGCCTTTTTCTTCTCTGCTAATTCTAGTGACTGTTAACATTTACTCAGTACACTCTTTGTATGGACATAGCTTCTTTCAATAATTTTAACTCATATAACTTCATTTAACGTTGACAGTAACCATATAACCTTAGGAGAGAGCTGCCATTGTTATTCCTGCTTTACATATGAAAAAAATGAGACACAGAAAGAAATGATTTAACCAAGCCACAAAGCAGAGAGTGAGGTGAGACTAAAGACCAGTCAATTGGAGTCAGGAGTGATGAGGGTAGCACGTGTCTTTTTTATATAATCCTAGGGCCCAGGAGGAATCAGGCTCTGCATGGGCCATGGAATAGGTTTCACCATGAGAGAAACCTCTTCAGTTTCTCTCTCTCAGAATTTTCCATGTGTACTGTCTTCCTTATAGCCCAGCTGGCTAGTCAAAGTCTATGTCTATAACTCTCTATTGCTCATTGTTTTATCTGAAGTTTGAGTTCTTATTGACCTCTTCCCTTGTCTTGCAAAATTGCTCCATACTATTCACACAGAATTAGTCACTTCTAGCCCTTCACGCCCTAAAAAATGTGTCTGTAGCTCAACAACAACAGCTGACACACTGCATTCTAATTGGCAGTTTATGTAAGTCGCCCCTGCCAGGCTGGGGACTCCTCTGTGCTTTTCATATTCACATTTCTATTTGCAGTGCCTGCCTGGCAGAGAACCTGCCAAATAATTGGTACTTGATAAGTAAGCACTTAACAAGTGTGAATGGAGGAGCAGGTGAGCCTTTACTCTGAAGGTAAGAACTCATCTGCGATGTCTCTTAGTTCACTCATCACTTCTCCCCTCTGTCATTGTGTGTGTGTGTGTGTGTGTGTGTGTGTGTGTGTGTGTGTGTGTTAGTGGGAATGGAACCCAGGGGCCTTCTACCTCCAGATTATACTCCCAGACCTATTTTATATTTTATTTGGAAACAGTGTCTCACTAGGTGGCTGCAAGCCTAAGTAGCTGAGGCTGGCTTCGAACCTGCGCAATCCTCCTGTCTTCAACCTCCCAAATACTGGGATTACAAGCATGTGCCACCTCGCCCAGCTTTGATTACAAGCATGTGCCACCACGCCCAGCTTTCTGCCATTCTTTTTCACAGAGTCTTTTTTAGAGAACTGGAAAGTTTCAGAGGAAAATATGGTAAGTTTAGAAAATATGGAAAGTTTTAGAGGAAAATATTTCAGAAATGTCTTGTTTTAGAGAAAATAACTACCAAGATTTCACAAACTGAAAATCTGTTCTTACATTTTATCTTGATCTTCCCAATATTAAAGTGACCTTTGAGTCTTTAAATTGAAGTACTTCTTTTTTTTTTTTTTTTTTTTTTGGTGGTACTGGGGTTTCTGGAAGCCCTTCTACCTCCGGGCTACACTCCCAGACCTCTTTTTACATTTTATATTTGGAAACAGGGTCTCCTAAGCCAGCACCCGCGGCTGGCTTCGAATCTGCGCGATCCTCCTGTCTCTGCCTCCCAAGCGCTGGGATTACAAATGTGCGCCACCACGCCGGGCAAAATTGAAGTACTTCTGACTTGGGCAGACCCATGCCTACCTCTTGTAATAAACCACCATTTTACATCATGGTCAATTCCAACAAGCCCTAACCCCATGCACTTTTTCCAGATGCATGGGCCACCTGTGAGACCATCAAGAAACATTTCCACATGGAGATGTGGTCCCTTCTTCAAATCAGTGCTAGTGTGATGTCATCAGTAACATCACATATCCAGCTAATATTAAATAAGTTAAAATGATGCAACTGGATTTTATTCATAACTACTGTCTTCCTTTCCTTTCCTTCTTTAAAAATATATATATCAAAGTCTTTAGTCTACTTTCTAGGTCTCTGGTCCATCTTGAGTTGACTCCTATGCAGGATAAGAGGTAGGGACTTAATTTCATTTTTCCACAAATGGATAACCAGTTTTCCCAACACTATTTGTTGAAAAGGCTGTCTTTTCTCCAATGTCTGTTTTTTGAAACTTTGTCAGAAACCAATTGGCTATAATTTATGAATTTGTTTTTGCATCTTCTATTCCATTGATTTATGTATCTGGATTTGTGCCAATACAACACTGTTTTTATTACTATAGCTCTGTAGTATAATTTGAAGTCAGGAATTCTGATGTCTCCTGCATGGTTCTTATTGTGTAAAATTTCTTTGGCTACTCTGGGTTCTTTATTTCTCCATATACAATTTAAGACTGATTTTTTTCAGCTCTGAGAAGAATAACATTAGTATTTTGATAGGGAATGCATTGACTCTGTAGATCACTTTTGGTAAAAAGGCCATTTTAATAATATATATTCTGTCTATCAAAGAGAATGGGAGATCTTTTCATTTTATCTAACATCTTCCATTTTTTAGTGTTTTATATTAATTGTAGAGGTCTTTGACCTTCTTGGTTTTATTTATTCCAAGGTATTTTATTGTTTTGGGGGTTATTATGAATGGACCTGTTTTTTAGTAATATTTTTAGTGGATCTAGATAGCAAATAAAAAGTGACTAATTTTTTTAGATTGATGTTGTATCCTGCTACTCTGCTAAATTTGTTAATCAGCTCTAGAAGTCTTTCTGTTTAGTTTTTTTTGGGGGGGTCTTCTAAGTATAGGATTATCTCATCTGCAAACAGAGATAATTTCAGTTCTTCTCTTCCTATTTGTATTCCTTTGATTTTCTTCTCTTGTCTAAAGGAAGGCATAAGTCCAACCTGCCAGCATAAAGGTACAGCTAGAAACTTCTTCAATAAGAAACTCAAAGCACAGGAAATTTAATAACTAAAAATGGGGTGACATTAAACTAAAAAGTTTCTGCTCATCAAACAAAACCATCAAAAGTCTAAAGAGAGAATGTACAGAAGGGGAGATTTTGCCAGCTATTCCTCTGGTAGAGGACTAATATTTAGAATATACAAATTACTTAAAAGACTTAAAACTGAAAAAAAGACTAACCCAATATATAAATGGGCAATTGAATTAAACAGACACTTCAAAACAGAAAAATTACAAATGGACAATACATACATAAAAATGCTCAGTATATTAGCAATCAGAGAGCTATATATTAAAACTACACTGAGATTCCATTTAACCCCAATTAGAATGGCAATCACCAAGAAGTCAATCAATACTAGCCAGGTGTGGTGGCGCACGCTTGTAATCCCAGGATTCGGGAGGTTGAGACTGGAGGATTGTGGTTGGCAGACAGCCTAATCAACTTTGTGAGACCCTGTTTCAAAATAAAGAATAAAAATAGGGTAAGGGGTATATCTTGGAAGTTGAATGGCCTTGGGTTCCTTCCCCAGACCTGCAAAAAAATAAGAAGTCAAATAACAATAAATGCTGACAAGGATGTGGGGAAATAAGAATTATTCTACACTGTTGATGAGATTGCAAATTAGTATATACACTCTGGAAATCAGTGTGAAGATTCCTCAGAATATGGGAATTGATTCACCCTGTGATCCAGCTATGCCATTCCTGGGTATCTTTCAAAAGAAACTGAAATCAGACTATTATAGTAATTCATGGATATCCATTTTTATAGCAGCACTATTCACAACGGCTGATGTCTAAAACCAAACCAGGTGTCTATCAACAGATTAATAGATGACAAAATTATGGCATAAACACACAATGGAATTCTACTCAGCCATCAAGGAAGAAAATTATGTCATTTGCAGAGAAATGGATTGACCTGGAAACATTATGTTAAGTGAAATTAGCTAGTCACAGAGATTGAAGTGTTAAATATGTTTTCTCTCATATAGGGAAGCTAGGGAATAACCGGTACATAAGAGGGACTTCAGATGATGGAGGGTAAACTCCCATGGGCCAGGAGGTGTGTTTTTTTGGGGGAAAAGTCAATGAAGGACTCACTTTTATCGACATTATGGACATATGTGAGAACATCAATATCAATCTCAATCTCATGTATGGGGAAGGGGGGTAATGAGGAGGAGCAGAAGAAAGTCCACCAAGTGCTATGGGCATGATGCCATCATCACAATGAACTCTATTATTATGTGAGACTATAATCTATAATAAAAGTATAAAATATATCAGAATTGATATTCTGCACTGTCCTTTCTCTCTTACAATTTTACTTAAACAAATATAGTACTCAGAAAAAGCAGTCTGTTACAATTTGCTGTATGAATAAGTGAGCTGATTTGCCAAATAATGGCTTATCCATAGAATAACTGTTGTGAGTAAATTTGACATATGCAGAAGAGGAACTCAAACCAGTGCCTGACACATAAAACCTTCATATATCTACTGCTCAATAAGTATGGTAGAATTATAAAAAGTAAAACATATTAAACTTGCTAAAATGCCACTTAGTAGCTTTAATATAATTTTTAAACTATAACATATCTATTGCTGTGTCCAATGAGCTTTTTAATATCTTATATCAATAATATCCTAGTGACACATCACTAAGGAGACAAAATAACTGAGCTTCAAAGTACATGAGTCACAAAGTGAAAAAAAGAAGAAAATTCACAGTTATCTTTATATACTCCTACGCTATATTTCAGTAATTGATAAAACAAGTGTACAGAAAAACCATGGAGATACACAGTACTTAGCAACCACAAACATCTTGAGCTAAGCAATATTTATATAACACTCCACCCAATCAAGCTGAAGACATGGAACTGTCACCAATTCAAACCATGATGTAGTAGCCAGGCATGGTGATGCACGTTTATAATCCCAGCATTTGGGAGGCTGAGACAGGAGGATTGTGGTTCGCAGACAGCTTCAGTTACTTAGTGAGGCCATTTGAAACTCAGTAAGATCTGGTTTCAAAATAAAGAATAAAAAATAAGACTGGGGGTGTACCTCGGAGGTAGAATGTCTCTGGGTTCCATCCTCAGTATCGCAGAAGGAAGGAAGGAAGGAAGGAAGGAAGGAAGGAAGGAAGGAAGGAAGGAAGGAAGGAAGGAAGGAAGGAGAGAAAGAAAGAGAAGAGAGAGAGAGAGAGAGAGAGAGAGAGAGAGAGAGAGAAAGAAAGAAAGAAAGAAAGAAAGAAAGAAAGAAAGAAAGAAAGAAAGAAAGAAAGAAGAAAGAAAGAAAGAAAGGGAGAAAGAAAGGAAGAAAAGAAAAGAAAAGAAAAAACAAACCATGGAGTAGGATACAAAATTAGTCCCAGTAAATTAAAAAGGATTAAAATCATACAGATTATGTTCTCTGGCCACAGTGGACTCAAAATACAAATTAATAAATTCTGCAAAATCTACAGATACATGGACATAAGGGTTCATGTGTTTACCTTTAAGATATTTAACTGTTAAAGGTAATATAAAAGAAAAACTAGAAAATACAATGAACTGAATGAAAAGTATAACATAGCAAAATGAATAGAATTCAACTAAAGCAATGTTGAGAACAAAACTTATAGTTCTAAATACTTAAATTGAAAACAGAGTTATAAAATCAGTGATCTATACTTTTTCTCAAAAGAAACAAACTGGAAGCCAAATTGAGACTGTTTCAAAACCAAAATATAAAAAGGGCTTAAGGTGTAGCATGGAGGCAGAATGCCCCTGACTTCAATCCCAAGTATCACACACACACTAAAAGAAAGTTTAAATGAGACATCCTGTGCAAGTTAGCAATTTAGAGAGATCCTTTTTAAAAATAAAATAAAATAAGGGTTGGGGTAGCTCCAAGGTAGAGCATTTGCCTAGCATATATAAGGTGCTGGGATTACTTCTCAGTACTACTACTACTACTACTATTTCTACTACTACTACTACTAGGTAAATATTATAAAAGCATAATGCAAATAAAATAGAGAACATTAGCTTAACTGGATAAATGAAAGACACAAATACTCAAAACTTTTTAATGAAATAGAAGACATTACTGTAATTAAACATACTCTAACAAAAAATCTCCACACTCAGTTGACCTTACTGTTCAATTCTATTAGGTATTTAAGAAGGTATGTCAATTTGATAAAAGTATTTCAAAACCTAGAGGCATCAAGAAGACCTGCAAATTATTTTACCAGGTAAGTGTTGCTCTGTTACAAACTCCGAAGATATTAAAAGAAAATTACATCAATATGACTCATGAATAAAAATGCAAACAAAAGTTCTTAACAAAATATGAACATGAGCTGGTGGTGTGGCCCAGTGGTAGAGAACTTGCCTAGCAGAAATGAGTCCTTGAGTTCTGTCCCCAGCACTGCAAAAACAAACAAACAAACAAACAAACAAACAAGCAAGCAAATCTGGCATTATATCAAAATGCATTTCCAATTCAACCCAATGTAATGTATGATACTAATAGAATTAAAAAATCCATAGATACAGATAGATAAACTGACAAAATTCAGTACCCCTTCATGACTAAAAGCATTCAACATGAAAAAGAATAGAGATCTTTCTTAGTTAAAACAGGTCTTTTGAAGAAAACCTACTATTAGTTTTAAATTTATGGTAAGAGACCATATTGTTCTCCCCTAATATCAGGTACTAGAAAAGAGTAACCATTCTTTACATTATTCAATAACATTGTGCAAGAGTTCCTAGCCAGAAAAATAAGGTGAGAAAAATATTCAAGGGAGGGATTGGAAAATAAATTACACTGATTTTATTCACAGACACAATTACCATGCACATAGATTATCCTAGAGAGTCTCGAAAGAGTACTAGAACAGATGAGTGTTTAATATAACTACAATATATGAAGTCAATATACAAAAATATCAACATGTTTCCATATACTAGCAATGGACAATGAGAAACAAATTATGCACACATATGTGCATACATATACATACACATATATATGTAATTAACAATAACATCAAAACATGAAGTATTGTGGATTGCTATAACAGAATATGTTTAAAACATGTGTACTGAAAAATGTCCTTCTTGAGAGAAATTTGAAAACTAAATGGATGGAGAAGTATATCATTGTTGTGGATCAGAAGAATAAATATTGCAAAAATGAGAAAATATTTTCATAAAAATTGTATATGTGTGCACATTGGAACTTTCCTAAATGGAGGTTTACTTAAAAACACTGAAACAAGGTGGGAATTGGTAAAGGGCTAAACAAGTGATGAATGCATGTATGCCTATATCATCTTGTACTCCATTACGATGTATGACTACAATGCACCAATAAAAAAGTAAAATAAAATAAATCCTTAGCACAATACAAATGTTCACCAACAAGTTAATGGATAAAGAAAATATAATCATATATGTTCATACAATAGAATATTTTGTGCCTGTAAATAAAAACAAGCCACTGCAAAAGATATTGGATAAACATATTTAAAA
The DNA here is from genome assembly GCF_963383645.1 of Muscardinus avellanarius. Lineage (NCBI taxonomy): Eukaryota > Metazoa > Chordata > Mammalia > Rodentia > Gliridae > Muscardinus > Muscardinus avellanarius. Next base: position 31,678,465 of record NC_137789.1, on the reverse strand, counting down.
TTACGTTGATTGAAAAAAACCAGACACTTAAGAGTATATGCCATGTAATTCCACTTACGTGAAACACTTCAAAAACAAATATAATCTAGAGATAAAAAGCTGAACAGTAGTTACCTAAACATAAAATTGTTCAGTGGTAGAAAACTGACTGGGAAGGAGCATAGGAGTCATTTTTTGGATAATGAATTTTTTTGTATTTTAATTATGATAGGATGACAAAGGTTGTAATCTTGTTAAAATTCACAAAAGTCTACACTCAGAATAAATTTATTCTAAATAATTTGCACTTCAATAAGGTTGTTTTTTTAAAATACACATTTGATTCTTGGAATTTTCCCAGCACTCTATAAAGCAGTGTGTATAGGTATGTGATCATCTGCACCCACAGACATGTATCTATTGGGACCTAAGAACAGAAGAACAACTGGAGGTCAAATGGCATGTTGATGGATTGAGCAACCAAAAGGTCCCAGGCTACTGGTAAAGTTGTAAACAACAATTCATATAAAGATATACATTTGGATTTCAGAGTCCTAGAAGCAGAAGTAAAAAATAAAATGTGATCAGCTAAAAATTAAATTTTACAATAGCTTTACTATAGCAAAGTTTTCAAAGTACATAGAATTTTGAAAATAAGCTTAGTTTCCCATAAAACATGCAATAAATCAAAGTAAATGAGACCTCAGAAACTAGACAGTTTGATTAAAATTCTATTTTTTAATCTTTTTTGTAGGTCAACCCCTCAAGGAATCCTTTAGGGAAACTTTTGTAAACAATGTGAACCCTTCCTGAACATAGTATTTATCTGATCAGGTCATTACAAATAGTACTGACTACTAAGGAAAATATATGTGTGTGTGTGTGTGTGTGTGTGTGTGTGTGTGTGTGTGTGTGTGTATACATTTATATTGTACATTTCCATTTTTAAACATTTTTAGGTTAAATTCTGCTGTGCTTTGTTTTTCGTATGAGCCTATTTTCTTCACAAACATCACTAGGCAATATAAAATATATATGGTAGAGAAATAGAAAAAGTACTTTGTGCCCAAATTAAATATTATCTTACAGCTTATTTAACCTTTTAGAATAAATAGGAATTCATATCTTTTTCAATTATAAGAAAACAAAACTACATAAGCCCATTATATAAAATATTTTCATTTGTTGATCAAAAGCCCAGCCAATTTTCTCTGGCTAATATTTAAATTTCAGCATAAATGAATTTTGACATTTTTCCTATACAACTTGCCAAATAACTTCTACTACAGGATCTATGATGAAGCCTACACTTGAACAAAGGGAATTTAAGGATCCTTTGTTCAGTATCTAGGTGATTCAGCATCAAATCCTGTGTTGATGCTGGTTTCTAAATCCAGAACCCATACCTTAAATTTCAGTTCCAGGAACCAGATCTTTACCATGGTATCAGTTCCTGGATCATAATTCAATAGATGCACCACATTGACTTGTAAAACCCAGACACCAGCATAGTTTAGAGTGTCTCCCAGGAGCCAGTCTTGGGCCATTGTTTTCTGTTGCTATGGTTTTCTAATGCTGTAACCTCAGGAAATCTTGGCCAGTTACTCACACTCAGCTTGTCACCTGCCTGATTTTTCCATATACCACATCCCACCAATTTCTCATCTCCAGAGAACAAATTTTTTCAGCTATAGCTGAGTGGTTGGCAGTGATTGTTATACATGCTAAAGCCTGGGCTTCGCTGCCTGACCAAAGAAGAATGTCTGAGAGAGGGACCCAAGGATCTGTAGTTTAAAAAAGTAAGCAAGTGATGCAAAATTTAAAAGGCTCAAAATATATTCAATAACAAAGGTAATATTTTAATGCAATATTTTTAAAGACCAAAGTTAATACAGATTTGGCCCAATGATGGTTTCTTAGGGTAACTAGGGAAGGGAATATCATAAACAAATCATTTAATTGGGAATATCAAAAGAAGTGCTAAATCTTCCCTCAAGCCCAAGGGTCAAGTCTAAAGCCACACACACACACACACACACACACACACACACACACACACACACCAAAAAAAGAAAAAGAAGTAAAGAATGTCTAAAGACATAGGAGCCTGCGTGTTGTGGGTTTCCCATCTAGCTATACAATTCTAGCTGTGACTTACCTGCTGTTTTTCAAAGCAGATGTCCTAGGGCTGTTTTCAAAAGAGGCATTTCTCTCTAACCAGGAATACTAAAAGACATAAAGACAACATTTGGTTAGAATGTAGGATATTATGAAAGAAGAAAAAAATGTCAACTCAAATGTAAGGTTACTCTAATTTTACCTTCTTTTATTGCAGTTCTTTGAACACAAGGAACATATGTTAGATATTATCTGCATGAGGCTTTCAAACAACAGCAACAACAAACCTACCACAGTTACTTTGAGAGTATAATTTTGCAAAAAGCATGAAGTTTATAGAAAGCACGTAGGACCATAATGAACAGGCATATCTGGAAAGGTGGCATCGTTAAGGGGGAAGAGGAGGGACCACGGGCACTGAGTCACAGCACAGGAGAGATCCCCTTATCAGAAACCCTGCCAGGATGTCATTCTCAGCCTAGCTCACCCTCCTCGTGGCCATAGTAGAATCATAAAATTTCTCCCTTACCTCCCTCCAAATTCTTGCCATTTGCCACAGGTGGGCCTAGTATATCTTCTCATCTATAGACAGAATGTCTTCACTCTCCCATTCATCAAAACAGAGCTATGCGGCTTGATGTGGCGATGCATACCTATAATCGCACTGCCTGGGAAGCTGAGACATTAGGATCTCAGGCTTGAGGTCTGCCTCAGGAACTCACCAAGACCCTACTCCAAAATTAAAAATAAAGTAGGTCTGGGAGTGTAGCTGAGAGAATGCCTCTGGTTTCAACCTCAGGTACCAAAAATAAATAAAATAAGAAAAACAAAAGTGAGTTGTGTTTTTCTTCAAGAATGTCCTCAAATGATACCTTGCCTTGGGAGTCCTCCCTGATCCCTCAGTTCTTGTCCCCACCCCCCACATGTGCCTCCCTTCATAACCAGACCCTCTAAGCACACATTTTCAGTCCACACTTCATTGTAATTTCTACATGTCTGCTCTTTCCATGATGGTGATCGACTTGAAGGTCAAAATGAAATTGTGTGTGCTAGTGCCTAGTACGGCACTGGTGCTAACAATTATCCATGGGAAAAAAAATAGAGACACATAAAGGCAGGCATGGTGGCACATGCTTGTAATCCCAGCATATGGAGGCTGAGCCCAGAGGATCGTTGTTCATGGACATCCTCAGCTACTTAGCGAAGCCTTTCAAAATTCAGTGAGACCCTGTTTCAAAGAAAAAAAAAATTTAAGATTAAAAAATAGGGCTGGGGTGTATCTTGGAGGTACAATGCCTCTGGGTTCTATTCCCAGTACCACACAAAAAAAGAGACACATAATATTAGCTTAGAATAGACATGATGAAGGATGTTAATAATCAAAGATGCAAAGCAGAACAGAAGTGGAATTCAGAGAAGAAGCAGCATCGTACACCTTCAACTCTTCTCACACTAGTTAGGAGCCTGGAGGCTGAGAATTGCTCGAGAGAAGGAGAGGGAAGATGTGCTTTACGCAGCAGGGCTTTCCGAGAAACATTTGAGTCAGAGGTGGTAGGGTTGAGGTGGGTAGGGACGTAATGTCTTCATCATAAAAAGCATGTTTCATTCTAAACAGAGAACTAGGCAAGAAACCATTCAGAGTAATGTCTGTTTTCTAGGTCAGGGTCAGTGGTCAAGGGTTTTCCAGCTAGACGAGCAAACAAAAGTTCTGGCAAAAAAAAGTCTACTCAGAATAAAGGACTTTACATTTGACTGATATCCTCCAGAATTTGGGTATACTACAAGGTCTGAAAATCAAATGGCAACTGGGACAGGTATGTGTGAGGACAGAGTGAAGCTGGCACGTGTGACAGAGAAGAGAGAAGTAGTGTGTTGTGAAAAAGGCAAGAGAGGGCACCTTCTCTACCAACAACCCCAGCACCTCTCACCCACAGCCACTATTCAGCCTCAGCGCTGCGCTGTGCAGAGCTGTGGGGCCTGATCTTTCAAAATTTTTTTATAAGAAAACTCCAATTTAATATGTTTCTCAATTTTGAAAAGATAAAAATGATCTACTTATTTAAAGCATACTTGGGCCTGCCTCGTGCAGGCTAAACAATACACACCTGAAGTCTGACTGTGGCTGCTGTATGGGTCACTAAATTTTTGCCCACAGGTGATTTGGAAAGAAAAATTGGTACTCAGGGAACTCTCAGTGATTCAGAGGGGAAAGTCACTTAGTATGACCCAGAGATTCACCTTTGTCTCTGTCATCTGGCTTTCAACATGTAATATTTCTTTTTTTTCTTTTTTTTTTTTTTTGTACTGGAGGCGGAACCCAGGGGCTTTCTACCTCCAGGTATACTCCCAGACCTATTTTATATTTTTATTTGGAAACCGGATCTTGTTAAGTTGCAGATAGCCTCACTAAGTAGCTGGACTAGCTTCATTCGAACCTGCGCAATCCTCCTGTCTCAGTCTCTTAAGTACTGGGATTACAAGTGCCTGCCACCAAGCCCAGCTCAACATGTATTTTTAAACTCTCGTGGTCCTCTGTGTGTGTGTGTGTGTGTGTGTGTGTGTGTGTGTGTGTGTGTGTGTGTGGTGGGATTGAACCCAGGGGCATTCTACCTTCGAGCTACACCGGCAGCTCATTTTATTTATTTATTTATTTATTTATTTATTTACTTATTTATCTAGTGGGACTGGGGTTCCTGAGGCCCTTCTACCTCCTGGCTACACTCCCAGACTTATTTTATACTTTTTTTTTTTTTGAAACAGAGTCTCTTGAACTAGTGCTTCGAAACTGCGCGATCCTCCTGTCTCCGCCTCCCAAGCGGGGGGGGGGGGGGGGGACTACAAGCGTGCGCCACCATGCCCTGCTTTTTTTTTTTTTCTTTATTTTATTTTATTTTATTTTATTTTTTTATGGGTCTGGGGATGGAACCCAGGGGCATTTGATCTCCGAGCTACACCCCCTGCCCTATTTTTTATTCTTTATTTTGAAACCGGGTCTCACTGAGTTGCGGAGGGCCTCACTAAGTAGCTGAGGCTGTCGGCGAACCACGATCCTCCAGTCTCAGCCTCCTGAATGCTGGGATTACAAGCGTGCGCCACCACGCCCGGCTCTTTTTCTTTATTTTAAAACAGGGTCTCACTAACTTGCAGAGGGCTTCACTAAGTACCTGAGGTTGGCTGCGAACCCGGATGCTCCTCTCTCGGCCTCCCAGATACTGGGATTACAAGCATGTGATTACAAGCATGTGTCACCACACCTGGTGGGTCTGGTCTGTTTAAAATAGATTCTTGTATTGAGATCTTCAAGAAGGAAGACTATCAGAACCTTTAAAAGTTTAGTATACTTTTACTGAATTCGTTCACTATACACGGAATTAATTAAATTTAAGGTTTTTTTTTTTCATTTTCAGTTAAAAGTAGGCACAAATTAGCATTTGGTATGTTCAGTTGATATCCAAAGGAGAGAGACAGATTTTTCTGAACTTCAGCATCAAAAAAATGGATCTAGAATATTTCATTTCAGATGTGTGGCACTTGAGTGGCGGGAGCTAGAACTCCCCTAGACAAGTTTCCATCTAGGCATAAATGGAGACAAACTACTGCAGGGCAACCCAGAGGATGGGCGAGAGGAGAGAAACTCTGGAAGCAGTCCAAGCATCAGAGTTGAAAGGCAAACTTCACAGGTCCTATGCAGTTTTCAAGTGATGTTCTTAACTCATTCTTTTAAATAGTAATTTTTATAAGCCTCAGGAGACCACAGATAAAATGATTTAGACTCAATTTTAACTCATTTCCCATTTATATCATATGAGAGGAGGGAGCTGATTGTTCTGCTTCACTGGATAAAGAGTCCGGGTTTTCATAGTAGAAACAGAAGTTGATTTCAGCTGAGACAGATCATTTCAAGCTTCAAGGGTTGTGTCCAGACTGAGGTTTTTTGCGATCGCCAAATCTTGTCAAGTTAAGAATCGAAATGTATTTCAGGGCACCTCAGGTACCAGAGACCTGGCAGAACTTGGACTCTCGGCAACTGTGAGACCAGCTGCTTCTGGACCCTTTGTGATTTCAGACTTCCCCACTGAGGATTGTACCATCCACATATGTAAAAGTAACTCCTTCAAGAGAAGATTATGAATCAGCCAGGACTGACTGGTGACTGGCTCTTGTGAGTGAGAGTGTGTGTGTGTGTGTGTGTGTGAGAGAGAGAGAGAGAGAGAGAGAGAGAGAGAGAGAGAGAGAGAGAGAGAGAGAGAGAGAAGAAGAGAGAGAGTGGTGTGTGCTCTCATTAAGGGACGATCTATGATTTGACAGCCTGGCTGCTGCTCCTGCGGCTGCCTCTGCTGCTGCGGCGGCTGTATGGTCTGTCATGAGTTGAAAAGGGCTGCGAAGGTTTGGAGGATCTGCAGTTCTGAGGACTGAGTGCTGCGAAGAAGTGGGTCTCCCCGTCAAACAGAGTAGGGAGCTTTTCTGCAGGATTGGAAACTTGGATCTATTTCTACTTTATCTACAGAGAAGCAGGCAGTGTGACAGAGGAAAAGGTAAGAGAAGAATTTGTTCTCTACTGGGTATGGGGCACAGGGAATAAGGGAAATGTAGTCCCAAAGGCTTGCTGTCTCTACCAAAGAGATCGCACCTTCTGAGAGCAGAGGCAACAGCTGAATTCTCACCAAGCTTGACCCCTGAGCCTCTTTGTGTACCCCTCACCCCATGTCCTTTTCTTCTGTATTATACTTTTCTCAAGCATCTGAGAGGTTTCGTTGAATCTATTTTTTTGGCTAGCACATATTGTTTAGTTTTTTTTCTTTCATGTGGGCACTATTTCAAAACGGGGAGCTTTTTGTGTTTCTCTGTTCTTAAGCATTTTTCTCCATTAAGAGGAAACTGGTCTCTTTTATTGTACACTGGTCAAAATGTAAGCTCCAGCCTGCACTAGAGTTGCAATAAAAGAAGTTTTCAGAAGTGCACAGGAGCCCGACTGTTGTGGGAGAACAAGGTGGCAGGAGAGGAAAGGAGAGTTACCTTTGAGTGACTGGCATTTGTGCAGAAATGGTGACACTGTGAATAAATATATAACATTTCACAGGGGAAAAAACTGCTGTGATAAAGGTGGACATTGGAAAGAAGATGTTTTAAGAAGTCAGCGTTTCAAAGAAACTTCAAGCCACTAAAGATGGAGAATGAGACAATCAATGAACTGAACCAAACCCAGCTCCAGCCACGAGCAGCGGTGACCCTAGAATACCAAGTGGTCACCATTTCGCTCGTGCTCGTTATTTGTGGTTTGGGCATCGTGGGCAACATCATGGTAGTCCTGGTGGTCATGAGAACCAAGCATATGAGGACCCCCACGAACTGCTACCTGGTGAGTCTGGCAGTGGCCGACCTCATGGTCCTGGTAGCCGCGGGCCTCCCCAACATAACAGACAGCATCTATGGTTCCTGGGTGTATGGCTATGTTGGATGCCTCTGTATTACTTACCTCCAGTACTTGGGAATTAATGCATCCTCTTGTTCAATAACAGCCTTCACCATTGAGAGGTACATAGCGATCTGTCACCCCATCAAAGCCCAGTTTCTCTGCACATTTTCCAGAGCCAAAAAGATCATCATCTTTGTCTGGGCTTTCACATCCATTTACTGTATGCTCTGGTTCTTCTTGCTGGATCTCAATATTAGCACCTACAAAGATGCTATTGTGGTGTCCTGTGGCTACAAGATCTCCAGGAATTACTACTCACCTATTTACCTAATGGACTTTGGTGTCTTTTATGTTGTGCCAATGATCCTGGCCACCGTCCTCTATGGATTCATAGCTCGAATCCTCTTCTTAAATCCTATTCCTTCAGACCCTAAAGAGAACTCTAAAACATGGAAAAATGACTCTACCCATCAAAACAAGAATTTGAATTTAAATACCTCCAATAGATGTTTCAACAGCACAGTGTCTTCAAGAAAGCAGGTAAGCAAAGCTGAGTGTCCAAGTTAATTGAGGAAATGTGGAATAAGGTTCCTTGTGAGATGGGATCATCTTTGCCCTACTTAGCTAATGGGAAACCAAAACACAATCATGCAAAATGTTTAACAGTGTAAGCTTCTGTTTTACATATTAAATCTATTTCTAAAGCAACTGGATATCTAAAAATAGATGGGAAATTTTTGATAGCCCATCAGCAGCTATCAGTTCAGGTGCTATTAAGATTGAAGGCACTATAAACAGAAACTTTAGAAATCGACCTTCAAAATACTTGTGCCTCCCTGGAAATGTTATCAGAGTATTCAGCCCATTTCTGACTTATACAGAAAAAAACACTCTATTGCATGATAAAGGACCATCTTTAAGAATTCTATGATGCTATAGAGTTAAAAAGATAGTTTAAAAATAGGTGAGCCAAAATATAAAACTTTTCTTGCCATTTTATAGTTATTCACAACTGAGACACATAACTGAAAGAGGCATTTGGACTTTTTGTTGTTGTTGTTGTTTTTGGTCTTTGTGGGTAAAGATTCTCTTCCCTCTCCTCTAGCTCCCTATAAAATATCTCAGCATAGAAAAGCTGAAAATTCATTTCACTCAGCAAGTGTTCTAATAAGAGCCAACATCAAACTCAATTGATTATAGTGGTTAGTTTTGTAAATGTCTGTTTTACCAGATAAGCATAACTAAGAATTCCTTTATGCTTTTAGATAACTTGAATGTCCATATACTTACAGTTGAATAGTGGTTTTGTTAGCAAATGAAATACAACTTTATTACAGGAAGTATTATTTACAAGATAATGTAAGAATAAAATGTTTTATATCATGTAAGTATCTATCTGTATTTATACAGGTGTTTTATAATTGTTCTAAACTACTTATGAATTTAGTTCTCAGCTCCTTTTCCTTCTTTGTTGAGCAAAAGAAAGAGATAGTATTTACTATCATAGCTAAAAGAAAAGCACTTGAAATCAACAATACTGGTTTTTTCAAATGTCTTGAATTCATATTCATAATCATTTCTCTCTCTCTCTCTCTCTCTCTCTCTCTCTCTCTCTCTCTCTCTCTCTCTCTCTCTCTCCTTTCTCTCCTGCCAGAAATAGTTTATTCTGTGCCTAAATAGAACCTGAGAGTACTTTTTAAAGTATGCATTTGGGTTATCCACACTATTACTTCCTAAACTCTAGAATGGCTGATATATGAAGAATTATAACTGGGCAACTGGGCATATATATGGGCACACAGGGAAATAAACTACTAAAAATATAAGATTTTAGATATGCACAAAATGAATAATTACTGTAGCTAAAAAGAAACTTGGGCAGCCTTTTAAATGATACTGCAATACTTGACTGATATAACATTCCTTATTAGGATACCTAGGTGACAGAGGGGAGAAAGAGCAACTATTGCTAGTCTTTAGATTTCAATTGCTTCGGATCTAGCAGTGCTACCCAATACAATTAGCTATCTATTACCCAAAACTTAATTAATGAAAATGTAGAGACATCTGTTGACCATCTGCCAAGACAGGCATTAACAAATACAATAGAGAGCAAAGAATATGCACCTCTCAATTAGAGACCAAACATGGGTTAATATCTGCAGCTAGGAAGGTCAGTGAGTAAATTCATTCATTAGACTGCAATTTATATTCTTGTTATAAATTCTAAAAAAGTATTTGTCTGGGCTAATGTATTTTCTTTCAATTACAGCCATTAGTACCTAGAAACATTAATAATGTACTTTAAATGGCTAATTATGTTACATGTTCACGCTCTTATTTCAAAGCTGTTGCAGATACACCATCGTTATAGAGACTGTGTGATAAGAAGAAAAAGAAAAGCACTTGGCCCCAAACAACCTCAGACTTAAATGCCATGGTTCTAGTCAAGATATATGCCCTTGAATAAATAGAACATTGTGAGCTTTAGTTTCTTCATCTATAAACAAGATAAACACCAGGATCCGTGTGAGAGGCCAATGAAATACTCCATAGAACACACCTAAAGTGGAGTGGTGATTACTTGCATGCTAATTAAGTCCCTTTCTAGTTCTTTAAATACACTGGCAATTATGCAGGGACCACAGATTTGTTCACCCTTATTAAAAAGATTATTTGTTGAACAGATGTGTTCATGGTGTGGTAGCTTCTCTAAGAAGCTTTTTGGAGTATTTGAAAGTGTATCTAACACATTTGGGGCATTCACAATAAGAACCCGGTCAGCACCTCAGAGTGAGGGATACCAAATTCCCTACAATGTACAAGACAGCCCTGCTCATTGATCAAGTGCCCACTGCAATGGCCAGTAACACTCTCACTGAGAAACATGGATTGCTATATCATGTAATTCCATCTATATTGTAGATGAAATGGAGGCTCGGAGAATAAAAAAGAGAAATTATGGGACTAGAGGGATCAAAGAAGTCTTCATAAGATATGACATTTGAGAAGGCTCTGGAAGGATAAGGCTAATTTGATAAGTGAGGCCGCACTCTACAGAAAAGATAAGAAATGGTGGCTGGGATCAAAATGGTGTGGGATTGGAAAGAGTGCACCTAGAAAAGGGTTTTCATAGAATAATTTGACTTGGTTCACTTAAATAATATATTTGAAAGGATAGTAAAAATATAAGAATGTGTGTGTGTGTGTGTGTGTGTATGTGTGTGTAAAAGAGAGAGAGAGAGAGAGAGAGAGAGAGAGAGAGAGAGAGAGAGAGAGAGAGAATAAAGGAACCCAACTATCAGGCTGAAAAGGCTGAAAAGGGAGTCAGAATTTAATGCAGAAATAATTTAGAAAAAGGTAATAGTGAGCAAGGAGCAGCAATGATGAAGATGGTTTGGGGTATGAGAATCTGATGTCTAGACCAAGGCAAAATTGAAGGTTAAGAGTCTGATGTCTAGACCAAGGCAAAATTGAAGGTTAAGAGACTGGTGGCAGGAAGACCTCTGTAGAAGCTGCTGGTAGTGATGCTGGCCTAAGATAGTAAAATCCTCTACTAGGAGAATTTAAAATAAGCTATAAACAAGAGAAACGTTTCAAAGAAAGAATGGGTATAATGTGATGAAGAGAGGGCAATTCAGTATGGCCTCAGGCTCCTACTTTTGGAAGAATGCTAATGGGAATGAAAGTGATGAAGGGAAGACAGATTTACCAAAATTAGTGGTGGCCTATACTCTGTTTTATTTCCTTTTCTGAAACAGCTCTTTTATTAAATCTTCATAAAGTTCAGACCAACACCTTTTATAACCCAAAAACTTTTATTTTAATATGTTTCTCTGATTCTTAAGGCAAGTTTAAATTACAGTTTAATAAATACTCATCTAGGTTAGGTCTTTCTAACCAAGTTATTAAAGCCAAGTGTGTGTCGCTAGAGGAATTACATTTTAAAAAGGAGATAAAGAAACGTTTTTCTGTAAAGGAGAAATGTGTTTTTATTTGAGTATTTATTTTTAATTTATATCCCCTATATGGAAAATGCAGATCAGACTCTTTTTCTCTTTTGTTTGTAGATTTAGTTATGTTTTAGGAAACTATCTTAATATTGGGCAAATTTAATGAAATGTATTATTTCCATTTATGATTTGAATCATATAGAGAAAAGAATTATCTGCATGACTAAATCCTTTGCTTTACAATAAGTTGTTCTGATTTTGAAGAGGCATGGTTGAAATTATTACATTTTTATATTTCAGCTCCATCTACACAATGCCAAAATATTCCCTCAGTTGAATCAGCATTATTTAGATAAAACTTCATCATTGACTGTGTATGTTTACATAATTGATTGACTCTTTTGGTGTTTTGGAAGCACAGAATACTCTTGGAAAAGGGCTATAATATAACAAATAAAGTCAGTTCAAACATTTTCTTTCCATTAGATATATGTATATGCCTATTGTTTTAAAGACAGGGTTACCAGTTTTACTTTCAGTGGGGTCTCTCTAACATCCTTTTTCTTCTTACAATATAACTGATAAACAGTTACACAGTTTCTCTATCAGCAAGAGTTTATGGGAAAAATTTTTATTATGGGTTTTATTTGACTAATAATCTTTAAAATATCTATCTTTGTTTCTATAAAATGCTTAAAATTCTTCTATCCTACTAGAAAGAATGTTGGTAGCCCACAAAGCAGAAGCAACTTTTCTTTCTAAAGCAATGCATAACTTTTGATGTGAAGGATGACGATGACAATGATGGAATAGAAGCAATCATGCATCATGCATGTTATGGAAAACACAGGAAACTAGAAATAAGAAAAGAGGCACCCCTTACCCTTCCTCCCAAAGACCAAATAATGATCAATTTCTTATGTTCCTTTTCTTTCTTTCTTTTATTTATTTATTTATTTATTTTTGTGTGTGTGTGTGTGGTACTGGGGATATAACACAGGGCCTTTCTACCTCCGGGCTATACTCCAGGCCTATTTTATATTTTATTTGAAAACAGGATCTCACTAAGTAGCTGAGAGCCTCGCTAAATAGCTGAGGCTGCCTTCGACCCCATGCGATCCTCCTGTCTCAGCCTCCCAAGTGCGGGGATTACAAGCGTGTGCCACCACGCCCGGCTTTTATGTTCCTTTTTTTTTTTTTTTAATGTTTTTGCTGGGTCACTTCTTTTAAAAAATTTACAGTAAAAGTGCATATATAAATTTATTTCCTGTGTTGTTCCACAAAAATGTTAAAATCAATATTCTTAGAACATACAGAGTAAAAGAACGTGATTAAGATGGACTCCAGTTCTCTGAGCCTTTGTTTTCTCATCACTAACGTGGATAAAACAAGTACCTCATAGAGCTGCTGCTGGAATCAAATGAGAGACATCAGGCAGAATTTCTACTTGCTCTCTTCCTGCCTGTCTCCTCAGCTACTCTTCTCTCCCTCCAGTGACCTCCATCCCTCTAAATGCTGTCCTGACACTCTCTCCAGCAGTCCCCAGTCACACAACCTGCTCTTGTGGAAAGAAGATGACCCTCAAATAACAGCTTCCCTGGGTCTTGTCTTCTTTCTCTGCCTCCAGTATCATTTCCATTTTTTTTTTTTAGTACTAGCATTCCATTTTTTAGCTATGCACCCAGCCCTATTTTATTTTTTATCTTGAAACAGAGTTTCACTCAGTGGTGGAGGTCCTCACTGAATTGCTGAGGTTGGCCTTGAACCTACAGCCCTCCTATCTCAGCCTCTACAAATATTGGAATTGTAGCCATGTGCACCACACCTGGCCCCATTTGCTTTTTTTTGTGTGTGTGTGTGTGTGTGTGTGTGTGGTATTGGGGTGGAACTCAGGGGCATTTCTACCTCCGGGCTATCTTCCCAGGCCTATTTTATACTTTATTTGGAAACAGGGTCTCACTAATTTGCTGAGAGCCTCACTCAGTAGCTGAGGCTGGCTTTGAACCTGTGGATCCTCCTGTCTCAGCCTCCCAAGTACTGGGATCACAAGCGTGCACCATCACGCCCTGCTCCCCATTTGCTTTTTAAAGAAGAAATCTTGAACAAGAAAAAACTTGAGGTCACAAAGAAAAAGAGGCATCTTGATGGAATGTCAGACAGTAGAACTGGTTCTTGGGAGTGTAAGGCACTTTAGGTTATATCTTACACAACTGCCAACTCCCCTTACATTCTGCTCAAACTACCATTCTTCTCCCCCAGCAATTTAACTGTTGTCTAACCTTATCAGGCAATGTAAAATACTGCACTCTTCAGCATCAGACCTAAACGAGAGGGGCTGTTTTCATAGGCTTACTGTTCATGTTAAATTGTTTTATTTGTTCCAGTTGTCTAGATTCAATTATATCCTTAATAATATAAAGATCTCTAAATTGAGGGAGAAAGCACAATTTTGTCACTTAGCACACAGAAAGTTAAGTATGCTATTTTATTTTTATTATTACAGAGCAGCTTTGGCAGGATGTGATGGCACACTCCTCTACTCCTGGTATTTGAGAGGCTGAGACAGGAGGATTGCAGGTTTGAAGCCAGCCTCTGCAACTTAGCGTAGCCCTCGGCAACTTGGAGAGACCCTCTTTTATAATTAAAATATTAAAAAGGCTGGGGATGTAGCACAGAAGTAGAAAGCCCCTGGGTTCAATCTTCAATACCACATGAAAAAAAAAAAAAGAGTATCTTTGCATTTTCCAATTCTCATTCTGAATAAAGAAAATACATTTTTATATATTCCATAAATTGACTAAATGATAATCCCCTGCAGTTTTGTGCTCTGTGTTTTTTGTCTTAGGAGAACACACCTTGTTTATTTTCAATTTTAGATTTTCAGCTCTGAGCCATAATTCTACCAGCAGAGAAAAATAAATTTTCTTATATCCCTACAAAAAAAGAAAACCTGAACTCCTACAGAATTCTCAATTTGGCCACATAAAAATAAATCTTAAAATCAGTTAACCTTGAAAATGAAAAGCTACTTTATACTCCTAATTCTTCAAAATGCAGATATGCAGATGTCCCAAGTCCCCAACAGGTGAAGAAGAGTGGTATGTAACTATAGTTTTAGTCTCTTGCTTTTACTTTATTATTTTATGAGTCAGAGGAAAGCTGGAAGGTATAAAGCTGAAGTTGGATGAGTATTAAGCACAATTTCTCAGTAAGTCATTCGATGTCCTCTGCAATTTCATTAAACATTTATTCACAGCCCCAAAGGCACCCAGCACTCCCTTAGGTATGGAGCCTGTAGGATTCATGAGGACAAATCCTTCTTCTTCAGGGAGCTCCGTGCTGCTCACACACACAAAGAATCCCATGTAGACCACTATGCTCTATGTTAGAGGACATACGGTGCTTTCTTCTATACCCCGACTTACATCTACCATTTATGAGTCTCCAGTATATAGCTGTAGGAAAAGAAATCTTCTGGTTCATATATGCAATTGATTTCTGGATGTCATATAATTACACCAATCTAATAAATCTAAAGCTAAACTCATCATGTTCTTCATAGCACTCTACCTCTTTCTCTCCCCCTCCCCAGCTTATGTTCCCAAGCCAGAACCCAGGGAACCCTTCTAAGTGCCTTTTTATCCTATTATCTTCTTGCCAAAGCTAAGTAATCGCCAAGTCCTAGTGACAGAACCAATGATTCTCCGTAGCTGACCCACCTCTCCACCCACGCTGCCACTGTCCTAGGTCACCATTTCTTGCTGCCCTGTTTCGGTGCACACCTCACCAGCCTCTCCACTTCTCATTCCTCTCCTCCACTAATCATTCTGCACATTGCTGACTAAGGGATCTCGCTAACAGAGAGCTACTATCAAAATCATGTTTAGAGTCTCTGGAGACTTAGAGTTTAAATTCCTTACCATAGCAAATAAGATCTTGGCCCTTCCCTGCATTCTCAGCTTCATCTCTCATGACTCTCTCCACTAACTTACACTTTATGCTCCAGCAACAATGAATTATTTGCAGCTCTCTGAACACGCTGTGTTCTCTCAGCTGGAACACCCTTCATCTGGCAAAATCCCAATTATCTTTCAAGTTTCAAATCAAATAATGTCCCATGCACCCCATCAAGCCTTCTCTGAAATTCTCAGGCAGATTTATATAGCTGAATCTCCAATAAAACTCCATATAATTATATATGGATGCCATATACATATATGGATATATATGTGAATATATGTGAATATATAATTCTATATGAATACATATGGATATATATATATATATATATATATATATATATATATATATATATTCTTCCTATGCATTCACAGTACTATTTGATCTGGTAATTCCTGTTTATCATAATTGTTAGCTATCCTGTCTTCCTGATCCCACTAACATCATTAAGAGTAAGACCTTGTATCCCTAGGACCTTCAGCACTGAATTTCACATACAGTAGGCTTCCCAAAATGCATAGGCACAGTGATGTGTTGCAGATGAAAAACAAAAACAAAAACAAAATTTAAAAAACAGGCTTTGCAAAGAAAGGTTGTTAGCCTCTCTTTCCAACCTTGCATTCAGTTAAATTGGCCATGGTTTGTGTATTTACAGTACAGAAATCAATAAGTGTGATGATCCAGCCCCCTCCCTTTTGGTACTGGGGATTAAACCCAGGGGCATTCTATCTCTATAATTCCAACCCTTTTCATTTTAAAACAAAGCCTTACAAAGTTGCTGAGGCTTGCCTTGAACCTGTGATCCTCCTGTCTCAGCCTCCCAAGTACTAGAACTATAGGTGTGTACCACCATGCCCAGCCAAGCCTCCCTACACACACCTTTTTTGTGTGGTACTGGAGATTAAACCCAGGGGCATTCCACCTCTGAGCTGTACCCCCAGCTCAATATTTTATTTTTTATTTTGAAACAAGATCTCACTAAGTTGCAGAGGGCCTTGCTAAATAGCTGAGTCTGACCGCCAACCCATATCCTCCCGTCTCAGCCTCCCAGGTACTGGGATTACAATTGTGTGCCACCACACCAGCTCCACAGACCACACAAGCCTCCCAAGTACTGGGAGTACAAGCATTCACCACCATGCCTGCCTCCACACATACTTTTTAATGGAGAGATTATCATTAAGTATTAACTAGCACACTTAATGCTTATGTGATTATGTCTCAAATGTGATTTTTATATATTATGAAGTATAAAGAATATATGCATGCATGCTTGAGGGCTCAGTCAAGTTCAGCATTCTCTTCTGTTTCCTGAAAAACACTGTTTGTGTATACTATAGCTTTCTCCAATACTAATTGAAATTTCCTTGTCTTTTAATAAATTCCTTTTGCATTCCAAAACAATCCAAGTGCGACTAACTAGGATGATTGAGATTCAGTTAATAGATAGAAAAAATTTTTAGGAAGATTTCTCTCTCCACACAAGACAGCCTCACTTAGAGACATAGCAGACTCAGATAATAATTCATTTTGTTCTATAAAATCTAGTTGACTACCCTTGAGCCAAAATCACCTCCCCAGTAAGGAAGCTATTTTGGAGAGAAGGGATAGAGAAGCAGAGATATGGCAACCTGGGGAAAGAAAACAATATGAGTACAGGTATAAAGATGATAGTAATTCCATTCAAGTGCCCCTATGTGACTAATTTTCCTGAAATTATTTGCACACATCATCTTTCAAAATAAAAATCTATCTCCAGCCTCCTCTGGCTGGTTTTCAAAGCCCTAGAACTGTTAACCTTTTATCATATTTTTCTGGCTTTGTTGATCCTTTATCTCTTTAATAGATATTTATTGAGCACCAATTAATGCCAGGCACTATTGTAGAGAATCAATATTGGTCACTGTCTTATAGAAATTACAGTAAAATACAAAAGATTAACATCAAAAACAAATGGGAAACACAAACTTAGGGGAGGTAGTACGCAGAAGAGAAGGCAACAAAAGGTATTGCTTACTGTATTTAAAGGCTTGAGAGAAAGTCTCTCGTAGAGTTAAGATATACTCCCGCTCTTGAAGAGTAAGTAGACGCTTGCCAGGTCAGCATAAAAATCAAAGACCTTCAAAACATCAGAAATAGTCATTTATGTAACCAATTTGAGCCCAGAGTGAGACTATAGAAAGCCCTGCATGCCGTCTAAAGGCATCTAAATTTAATTTTAAAGCAACGGGGAACCATTAAGGCTTTCATAAGGACAGTAGTAAATGGGACTTGACTTGGGAACTTTGCTCTTTAACTGTATGATGGAACCATCCCAGAAGCCGGAAGATAGAAACAAGGATCTTGCAATCCTAGCAAGAAGCCAGGAAGGCTTGAGTCAGTCAGAGGTTTTAGAGATAGTAGGAAGGAGGGCAATAGAGAAATATTTAGGAGGCAAAATCAATGGGACTTAACTAATTCAGTAGAGAAAGAAGAGAGAAACTCCTAATAAGAATCCCAATTTCTTATTTGGGGTGGGCAGTGATATGACCAAGCGTGGCACAGAATAAAAGTTGAGGAGCAGTCTTACTATACGTATTCCTTTCTCATAGAATCTGGGTGCCACCCGACAACCTCCCACTCTTGCCAAGCTTGTTAACACCTTGTGACTTTGCTCGGCAATTTCTTCCTCCCTAAAAGCCCTCCCCACTCCTGACACTTCCACACCTTCCCAGGATGTTGAGTTCAGGTTCCCAGCTCAGGATGCAGGTAGACCAAGAGGCCCCATATATATAAGCCATACATTCCATTGCAAGGCATGAGCTCCAGAGTCAATGTGAGCTCCGGGGTGTCGGGTGGCAGAGCATCATGGTGGAAGGACATAGCTGAGCAGAGCTGCTCATCCCCTTGTGTGCAGGAAGCAGAGAAAGATAGTGTAAAGAAAAGGTCAAAGTTAAGATATACCTTCCAGGGCATATCCCCAGAGACCTATTTCCTCTAATTGGGTCCTACCTCCTACAGTATCCACCACCTCCCAACAGGCTATTCAATTATGAACTCATGTATGGATTAGTCCACAGATAATTCATAGATTATCAGCACCCCATAATCCAATACTTCTCAAAGTCCCTACCTTTAATTATTGTTGCATTAGGGACCAAGTCTTCAACACATGAGCTTTTGGGGAACATTTCAGATCTAACCCATTAGATAGATTAGATATATCTAATCCTGTAACCTTGGTTAATTTACTTTACTTCTTGATGCTTTAGTTTGTTCATAGGTAAAATGGGTTACTAATAATACTCATCAGGTTATGATGAGGAAATGCCTAGTATAAAATGAGTACTCAAAAATACCTACCTATTGCATACAAATTATACATTATATTAAATGATCATTTAATCACTCCTTGTTTATGAAACTTCAAAAATATAGACTAGTATTTCTTGCTTAAAGGAGAATACAAAGTTTATAATAGAGGTGGATGTTCCAGGTATCTAATAATTGCACATTAATAATAAAATACTAGTAAATACTTTTTATGCTTCTTGAGCCCTTACTAAGTGCTCAGAGAGAACTATAATAACTACAATACCAAGTCATACTCATAATTAAAGGTAGACATTATTGACTCTTTTACGTCCTGTGTTGTGTACCAGGTAAGTTTTTTATGTGAACTAACTGCACAGAAATCCTAGGAAGCAGAAACTAATTATAGAAGGGGACTTGGAGGCTCAGGAATGCTGTCACCTACTCTACCTCACTCAGCTAGTTGTAGCAAAGCCAGGATTTGAACCCAGCACACCTGCTCTAGATCTTACATAATGAGAGCCAGAAAGGCAAGAGAAAGTTTTTTAAGAGATTGGCATTAAGTTAAATAAATATTTTGGAGCTTGTAAGAAGAAAAAATGTGGCAGTTTGGTAATAGGTTAAAGTGGATGAAAGAAGAGAGGTTATTGCACATAAAAGAAGAAAATATTATGGCATCATTAACAGGGGAGAAAAAGCCAATAATTAAAATACTCATGTTCTGTTTGAATAATCTAGGCATATAAGGCCAAATGTTCATTTTAGGGAGATATGGGAAATAAATTTGGAGGGCATATAGACTGAGATTAGCTCAATAAGGCCTGGAAAACAATCGCAAGGTCACCAACACCCACTGATTTCTCAGTTCCTCCATAAAGCTATTGAGTACTGCCAGAGGAATTCACATTCTGTACATTGCAGCCACTTCATCCTTGGAGTTTCCATTCCAAATGGGCCCTCACAGATCTCAGTGTATCTATTTGCAGAACCATAATTGTTTTCCTCATTTTATTCCTTCGGGGCCAATTTTAAAACTCCCTCCACTCCTTAGTCATTATACCTAGAGTTGTTTCCTCTGAAGTTTCTTTTATATCCACCCTGCCCGTCCCATGGCTCATGCCTTGATTCCAGTCATATAATTTTCCTCTATACCATAAGTAAGGAGGCTAGCCCCTGCCTCCTCAAACTTGCAGAAGCTGACTAATCTCCCTGCCTGTTAATTTCCTCTTCTGATTCATATTCCAGAATACTCCTAGAATGATCTAAAACTCAAGCCCTACCATCACTATGGGACCTGAAGTCTTCCAAGATTCTCATTTCATATACATTGAAATCCCAAGCCATTATCATGGCACACTGGGACAATCATGATTGCTCCCTGATTACTTCCCCAAACCCATTGCTCCCATTCTCTAGAGTTTCCTTAAATACTACAATTTTTCATGCCTCTAATAACCAGTGTGCTTACTCCCCCAGCCTTGAACACTGTGTAGATATTTATTGGGCCAATACTTCCCATCCATTCCCTACCAGGTCACCTGGCAGAATAGGCTTTCCTGTCCTTCGCTGGCAGGTTTGATGTTTCTCTTCTATTTGTGCTTTTATCTCACCAGTCCACCATGTTGCTGTTAAAAATATGATCAAATATTATATCTTCCACGATATTGCACATTCTGCCGAAACATTATCTTATTTATTTTTGTGTCCATAATGGATCTTGTAGTGTTAAGTATCATCATGTTAAGAGATTAGACTAATAAGGCCTAGATATATCTTTTTTAATGAAGAAAATGGGAGAATCAAATCTGGCTTAAAATTTTTTTCAGGAGACTGAGATGGTGGAATTGTTGTTAGAAATGTTCTATTTAAGATGAAGAGTTTTATGTAGGAGTTGAAAATACTAAATTGTAAGGAAGTGGTCAACATCCAATATGTGGATTTGGAAATCAAGAATCATTTGGAATCATAAAAGAAAGAAGGAATGACTAGGATTCAACTTAAAAAGAAAGATGGACAAGAAGGTTGAAGTCTAGAAAATGTTAGATTTAAGAGGCTAAAGGAGGATGGGAAACTTTACTAAAAATGGAGAGTATTCTCCCTTCATAGAACATGGCCAGAAGAAAAAAGACAGAGTTTTAGTGGATGTTCCCAATTGACAAAGAAAGGAAAGAAAGAATGAGCCAGAGAGCAAGGGACAATGCAGTTAAAAGAATCAGTAGATGTATCTCAAACAGAAGTCATGGCCTCTGCAGTCAACACAACACTTGAGAGCTGTGTGGTGGTATGTGAGAAGAACTTGCATAAATGTCAAATTAAATTAGCTTTGAAAATTAAAACATGGCCAAAGAAATACACACATGTAGTACAATGAATAATGTAAACACTGCAACCCTTTGAATAAGTTACCATGAACATAATTATACAGCTGCTGCGAGTAAGCAAAGCATTGTATGCTTCTCCATTCTGAGCCATTGTTGTTTGAGTTCATGGAGGTTTATGACTATGAGAAAATACAGCACACTTTTTTTAAGGCAGAACTTCTGAGCTAGGACAGCATGAAAGTGACTGCAAGATCTGGCGCCATTGTGAGGGTCAGGATAGAGGCAAGGTAAATTCAGAGGGCTCCTTGAGTTTATAAAGATCATTTTAAAGTCAAGTGACGCCAGCCCCACCCCCACCCCCAATTTTAGGACTGACACCTGCCATGATTTCTGAGATGGGTTTAACTCAGTGAACATTCTACTTAGCAAGCGCTTAAGAGATCATGCAGACATAAAATTTGGGTGCAAGACAACAAGAGAAAAGAAAGCACCTATATATTTTCTGTCTTACCAAGAAAGATAGAAGTCAGCTCAGCTTCAGGGTAAATTTATGGGAGAAGTATTTAACTAGAGATTAGAAAGCACTAGAATGGATCTCCAGGGATTTTTCTAGGAATCAATTAGACATCTCTCTGAATAAGTTAAGAGCAATCAAATCAATGTTTTTGTGTAAACCAACTGCAGTGCACAGTGGAGGTGCTATCCTGGATTACTCATGGTCTAGTTAACTTGTTACAATCTCTTCTAGCTCATTATTATCTGAAATGGTGAAATAAGGAAGTGAGGAGCAGATAACAAAATCAGGGCAGATTTGCCCTTCCTCTCCAATTTGTACCTATGATTTAATTAAAAATCTAGTATCCATTAGGCACTGTGTTAGGCACGAAGACACAAAAATTAACAAGACAGAGTTTATTCTCACAAAAAGTCTGAAGTCTAATAAAAAAAGAAAAATTATAAATAAAGTCATAAAGAAATATGTGTTATCATAGTAAAAGCACGTATTTGTGGCCGGGGATTTGGATGGCTTCGTGAGAGGTAGAAAATAGCAAAGCTTTCTGAAAACTTGGACTCCTAAACTGAGCCTTGTAGATTAATAGATATTTTGTAGGTGAAGAAGGAAAGAAGATAGTTTCTGCAGTGTACTTATATGGATGAATACCAAAAGTCCAGAAATAATATAATCAGTCAAAAGAACTGCCAGTAACTCCTTAAGGCCGGGCAACAAAAGATGAGACTAGTGAGAGAAGCAGAGAGCAGGAAATCAGGTCTTTATGTAGTATATTGAGGGGTTTTAACAAGATTCTAAAGGCTATGAAGTCATTGGGAAAGTACAAGGGAAAATTTGTGTAATCAGATCTATGCTTGGTAAAGATCAGTGCATCTTTGGTGTAGGCAAAGAACTGAACCAAAGTTGAGGACATTTGCGCCAGGCGTGGTGGCGCATGCTTGTAATCCCCGCGCTTGGGAGGCTGAGACAGGAGGATCGCGCAGGTTCGAAGCCAGCCTCAGCTACTTAGTGAGGCTCTCAGCAACTTAGTGAGACCCTGTTTCCAAATAAAAGTAGAAAATAGGTCTGGGAGCATAGCCCAGAGGTAGAAAGCCTCTGGGTTCCACCCCCAGTACCACAAAAAAAAAAAAAAAAAAAAAAAACTTGAGGATATTAGTTAGAAAAGGACTGAAGTAATATGAACAAGATAATATAAACCATCCAGCAAAGGCCTAACATAATACAGCAACTAGCAGCAAGATTAGAAAAACATTGACACATTTGGAATAAAACCAATAGACTTGGTATGAGTAGATGTGAAGGGAAAGGACTCAAAGGAGACACCGGAACTATTGAACAAGTGGTATGACATTGAGTTCCTGAATTCTAAAACCTCACTTCCTTGGGTCAGAATGAGGGTTAGTTCCTGGCTATGTGATATGAAATATGTCAATTTATAACCTTGAGTCTTAGTTTGCAGATCTGCAAACACAATGTTAATCATAGTATTTTCCTCTAAAGGCTGTTAAAATTTAATGCAATGACCTATATGAACTATCTTTCACAGTGCCTGGAACATGGAAATAATAAATACTGCTATTCCTCAGTGAATAGTGTCACATACCTAAAAAAGGATAAGTGAAGGGGAGCAGATTTCACCGGGGTAAACATGTTTAGTTTTGACCATGTTCTATTTGGAATGTCAGTAGTCTAATTGAGAATTCCTAACAAAAGAAAAGTTAGGAATATAGGTTTAGAAGACCTAAGAAGCAGATGCACTGGAGATTTCCAAGTAACCAATATACAGATGGTTTGCTGATGACATCAGAGTAGATCCAGTCACTAGAGGAAAGAAATGGTTGAGTTAGTTTAGAGTTCTAGGGGAAAAGGGAATGAACAACCCAGGAAATAAAAAGAGAAGCAGCAGCCTGAGAAGGAGCAGGAAAATCGGGACAAGAAGAGTCACAGAAGCCAAAGGAAGAGACTCTTTTAGGAGCAGTCACTAGGAAAAAGTAACTGCAATGACTGATGAAAAAAATAGCCCAAAAAGGCATTGGAAACTTCTGTGAGTGCAGAAGTTCATTAGTGTTTAGGGAACTGCATTACATAAAGTTGCTGAATAATGAATGAGGGTAGAACTAGAAAGTCATAGTAGACGAGCTTGATTACAAGAAAGAACAATAATGACACGGGGAAATAGGCAAAGCACTTTTGCTAGTTTTATGTGGATTTACTTGAAGTAGAAGAAACCCAAGGCTTTTCAATCTTGATGAGAAGGAGCTAGTAGAGCAGAAGGAAATCTTCATAGATATAAAAGTAAGACTCAAAGTTGATGGGGTATGGATCCTGAGGAGGCAAGATGGGCCACAGAGGGGGTCATCTCTCTTTTCCCTGCATCTTATTCACTGATCCATGTGTAGCACCTAGCATGGTGTCTTGCACATAGAAGCATATGTGCAATAAATATGCATCAATTAGGTGAATGGATAAAAATGAATAAAAGAAAATACAAAATGAAGAAAAGAGATAAGGATGATAGTGGCTGCAGATCAGAGTTAGGTTATGGGGCAGAGAGTGGTGATTTCTCACAAGCTGGGCTGTTTTTTCAGTAAGGCTGAACAGAAAGTCATGGGCTGGAAATGCAAGGATGATCGCAGGGAGAGATGGCATAGAGAGGCCTGGCTGTGCATTGTGGGAAATGGGAGAGGTAGGTGATGGATAGGACAATAACAGCATCAAGTTCCATTCATGTTTCAAGAAAATGAGCTGGAGAAATAGAAAATGACAAGTGATCTGAATTTCTTCGTAACATCTAAATGCTTTTTAGTAGGTCAGTTCTCAAATCTATTCCCAGTAAGCCATATTTCTTTCCTTATTTTTTATATTCTTATTGATGCATTGTAATTATACTTTGTACTGGGCTTCAGAGTGATACAAACGTGCATGCACACATCTCTTGCTGTGTTTCCTTCGGGATCCCACCTGCTTGCTCCTCCCCCCACCTGTACATGTTAGTGAGATCCGTAGTGATATGTTCTTATACAGACACAGCACTATTTGAACTGCTTCCTTCCCAGTAAACCATAATTAGACAAGCCCTTTTATTGACAGAAAGCTAGCTGGAATTGTCCCCAAGGCTGCTTCTTTTCTGCAGCAGTGAGTGACATGTCCACTCATACAATTTCATAAGTGGCACTTTGTCCTCCTTCACTGAGGCATGCACCATCTGAAAACGGGCCAGACTGGATGAGATCGCATGCATTACCACAGGGCAGGGATTTCTTCATTTTCTAAAAAGTTCTATTTGAAACCCTGACTCCAAATCGATAGAAGCCAGGTGTCTCAATAAATCTCTTACTCAAAAGCACTGCGAACAGCTCATGGCCAATAATTCCTTCTTCACAATTTTGAGCAGCCTCTCTCCTCTATCGGCATTCCCAGATGATAGGCCTGGTATTCGCAGAAGATTTTCCCTTCCACTTGAATATTTGGTTCCTTCCACTTTATCTTTGAAGAATACTGGAAACATGGAAAAAAGCAATTAGCCTTGAGACAAAAGCAACACACTCCATTTTGCCCACAGTGTTTGGTGTTTGACTTCACTTTGCTACTGACTTTATATCTGCGGAATGTGCTATAAAAAGGTGCACATGCTGTTAATAAACAGGGATCAAAATAATCAAGAATGCTTGACTCCTCCTTCATAGGCAGGCAGAGATTGTGTGTGTGCCTCTCCAAGACCTGGCGGGCAGGGAGGCTTCTCTGTCAACGCACCACTCTAGTGCTTCAGCATCACACAGGTTGTTTGTTTATTCCTTAAGGGAGCTCTCCAATCTCCAAGAGTCTGTGTCAGCCACTCAAAATCCAAAATTCAGACAGGAGGAAGACTGCTCTTATTGACCATGGCTTTTAATCTAATGAACACCCGTATCTGTTGCTGGATCCTCCTCAGCTTCACCCACTCAGAAGAATTAATCAGAGATGTTATTAAATCATAGCAGGCTTATTGTTCCCATTGTGACTATGTTTTAAAAATAGACAAATATCCATGAATATCCACACTGCAAGTAGAGAAAGCAATCTTGTTAATTTTTTAATGAATATTGAGGTGCCAGGGGAAAAAAATTTTATGTCTTTATTATGCTTTGGTCGTCAAAAGACACAAATTTCTGGGCTGTGACAGAATTAATTATCTCAAATTTTAATGATCATTAAGAAGGTCTCGGTAGCATTAAGGAGTTTCACTAATTTTTAAATATTGATACCTAAATATAAGTCTGCTGTTAGATAATTCTTGTATCTTCAAAGGCATTACAGAGTCAAGATTTTAGCATTAGTATTCTATTCATGTAGTAAGGTCACCTTTCTGCCCCAGCTAAACTGGCCTAATATGATCTCAGAAATGAAGGTTATCAAGTCATGTTATTTTATAGAAATGAAGAATATAAAGTAATCTTTCAAAACCACCAATAATTTGTCACAAAGACAACTTAAAGAATGATGATTAGAAAGCAAAAAATTCAAAAACAGTTTCCCTAAAGAGAAATAGAACTGTCTACACTTAGATATAAAACATCTTGGTAAAATGGCACATAGTTGTGTTAGGGGAGATGGAATGCACAAAAAGCTTTTGAAACAAGTAGCGACTTTCTTGTGTAATAATGAGCCAATATTTTATATGTGCCGTGTTTATAGCCATCACGAACATATATATTAAGAAGGTATTAAAAAACTTGTTATCAAAGTTTACTTCACTCCCAAAACAGTATCAGAATAACATCACAACACAAATTCTAAAGCTGAAGCAATATTGCCAAGTTTAAAGCATAGAGACTTTTGGAAATTCCAAGTGATTCTTAGGACCCTCCTCAAAACCTGCTCGTCCCAGTTCAAGAATCACTGTTTAAACTTTCTAGCTTAGATTCTTCAGACAATATCATGCATCCATTCATCTGTCTGGTCTTCCTGCTGACAATGGGACCTGGAAGACAGTCTGTCCTGTTTGCATTGGTGCCAGTCATGTATTAAACATTATAGTGCATGAGATTAATGAGCACCTGCTATGTGCCAAGCTTGGTGCTAATGGATTGTCACACAATATCTTATTTTCACTTAAGATATAGGTGTAATTTATCCAGTCTGTTTTAAAGATAAGGGATCTGAGATTTTGCAACATTGGACTAAATCACCCATTCAAAAATCTGAAGAGCTAAGAGTCTAATTTCAGAATCTAATTCAAAAGGCTTTAATAACAACACTACATTCTATGTCCTTACACATTTGCCCCCAGTACTGGTTTCTCAGAGATGAAGTGCAGATGGAGTGGGCTATTGAACAAAAAAACTTTCTCTTATATATATGACCATTAATTCACCTATTTATTCCACAAAACTCTTTAGAACCCTGTTTGAATATCCCAAGCACTGACTTGGATTTTGGGAAATAGAAATAAATAAAAAAGACAAAATTATCTGGCCCTAGGAGTTTACCATTTTAGGGTACAGGGTGGAAAAAATAAATAAAGACATATTATATAAATCATGCCATATAATATTGTGGAGAAAAATCAAGAAGGGGGTAATGAAATGTTGAAATAGGACAGGTATCATTTTAATAGGGTAGATATATCAAATAAGTAGCCTATTTTCAAAGTGTGGTGTTGTTTTGACTCTATATGTAGCCACTAGAAAATGTTATTTATAAGTCAATGCTTGCATTGATATAATGATAAAACATCAGATTGATCTACATAGGTCATTTGGCTTTTATGCACGGAATAGTATCATTAGTGCCACTGTTCAGGTATATTTCATAAACTTTCCTAACATTTATTCTAAAGAAAATACATCCTATGTTCTAATTCAAACTGAAATATTCCCAGTGCTGGGATAAAAACCATTAGGTAGGTCATCAATCAAAAAAGTTTGTAATAAATGTTCTCTTACCCAAATTTTGCATCAGCACTCTTCACTTTTGCAAGAGAAAGGATGAAAATCTCTAGTCCTTTTTACCTGAGGAATAAAAACAGATACCTTTTTTTGAAGAAATAGAATGAGAGACTCTGGCAAGGGCCCTTATATCATTGCATTTATCCATACAATAACCCTATGAGATGGGTAAAATTTTCTGCCCCCATTTGATTGAAGAGAACACTGAGACTCAGAAATGGTAAAGATATATTGTATTCAGGATACCAACCGAGAGTCACTGCTGAGGAAGGGGGAGGTCTTTTTCAACTGGAGGAGCAGCTTGTTCAGAGCCAGGCAGCCACCTGCCATCAGTCTGTAAATGTGCCTTCTCCCGATGCTTCCAATAATACAATAGAAATTCAACACAGCTTCCAATTTAATCATTATTAAGACCCTCATTTTCTGGAAAAGTAGGCTCCAAGATTGTTTTTAATAAACATGTATTGGTACATTGTAATTATACTTCATAATAAGGTCTAGAGGAATAGGAACGTAAATGCACAAAACACGTGGCTGAGATTTTTTAAAGAACTGTGTTAACATGGTATTTTTAGGGGTTAGTACAGAGATGGTGCTAACCAATACTTTCTCATAAGAGAAAGCAGATCTGAAGTCCAAATGTTGGTCCAAATGGTGAGAGGCACGATTATTTTATCCCTCTTTCTCACAACTTGTTGATAATTAGATGAAAGACTTGAAAATTAGCTACATATCACAGAAGTAGTTTGAAATAAGTTGCGAGTCATTAGTATGATTTATTAGAAATGTTTGACTCTTCCATTGGTCAGCAAACTATAGTCATAGGCCAAAAGTAGCTCTGATGCTTGTATTTCTAAGAAAACTGTTAACAGAACTTAAACAGCCATGTCCACACACTTATGTGTTACCCATGGCTGTTTTCTCATGACAACAACTTCAATAGTGTGCATGGCACAGATGCTAAAATACTTACTATCCGATCTTTGTAGTAAAAGTTTTTTGACTCTTGAACTATTCCCATTTCAAACTTGGAGAAAATATTTTATACTTAGTACAGGTACCAGTGCATGACAAGTGCTAATAAATATATGATGGGTACTTATTAAATCAAAATACCTAGATTCCACAAAATGACCTAAAACAAAATTTCAAGCTTGTCACAAGCAACCTAAATTGCAAACAAGTACATCCCTACCTTCATCTTAACTCTGTAAATCCTAAAGAAAATATTTTGCCCGTTGTACTGAAAAATCCTTGATTTCAACAGGCTCTGAAAAGACAAATTTATTTATAATCTATAGATGCAGAATGGAATCAAGACAAATAGCTTTCTATAACTTTGTGAGTCACAGAGGAGCCACAAATGATTGATTGTGAGAGAAGACATAACAAGAATATCTGTCAGAGTGAGATTTGTATTTTTTAGAAGCAAATCCCATTACGTTTTGGTATATATTAACATAGTGTCGATCAACATCTAGTACTGGGAAACCAGCTCAGCATAAATCATACTGAGTCGGAATCTCCTTGACTCTAATTTTCCTAAGTTCTTTATAACAATACAGCCAACAAGTTTTTTTTTTATTTTGCAGAATGGACTGTCCTCCAGAAAATTGTTTTCCCCATAATTTGACTAATCTATCATGTCTCTTTTAGAGAAGGAATCTTTATACATTGACTTTGATTTTTAACTTCAAGTGTTATTTTATGCTAAATGAAGTCTTAGGGGCCAAAGATAAAAATGTGCAATATACATTATTCCTGGCATCAATATTTTACATAACAGAAAAGACAGAAGACACAAATAATAATGACATTTGGTTTTTTATTTGTTCATTTTGATTTTTTAGGGGATTTTGTTTGTTTGCTCGTTTGATTTTAGTACTGGAAATTGAACCCGGGGGCATTCTACCTTTGAGCCAAACTACATCCTGAACCCTACTTAATTTTTATTTTGAAACAAAGCCTTACTAGGCTGCTGAGGGTCTTTCTAAGCTGCTGAGACTGACCTTGAACTTGTGACCCACTGTCTCAGCTTCCCAAGTACTGGAATTACAGTTGTGTACCACCATTTGGGGCAATAATGACATTTGTAATTATGGATGAAATTATAAAACAAACCCATGGAACGATATGGTGTTTATAAACACATTGTCCCTTTTTCATCATTTATTCATTTATTTCCTGGGTATTTATTGCCTCTATTACATGGCAGACACTCATATTGCTACTATTGCACCTTCCAGGTAGAGTAGTGCAAGGATACCCTAGAAGCCATCTTTCTAGGGAGGGAGGAAAAGGAGACAGATAATCAAGTGAAGGGACAGAATCCATTCAGATTGTGAAAACTGGCATAGATGGAATTAAGCAGGAAGGTATGAGAGAAAGTAGCTTGAAGAATTAGTACCCCCTACCCTCTCTAGAAATATTGACTTCTGTAGATCTCTTTTTTATTTATCAACATGAAGAAAGTTCCTATATCATAAATAGTAAGATTACTAAGATTAAATAATTCAATAAAGTCCCTGGTGCTATAGTTAAGACACATAAGTGTTATATAAACTATTATTATTATCAGAAGTATATGTGGTTTGTTTAAATCATCCACATTTCCCTGGTGGTGGTAAATCTCACCACCCTAAATTATGTAAAATTAGCTATCATTTATTGAAGTCCATACTCTTTGCTGTTGCCGTGCATAAGTTACCTCATTTATTTCATATCTGCCTGTATTTCACTAATGAATATACTGAGGCTTAGAAGACTAAAATGTCTTTATGATTCACTAAAAGCAAAAAACATACCTCCCTTCACCACATTTGGACTGTCTCTTTTGAGTTCTCTCAGGAAAATTAGAAAATTAGCTCTGTGACTCCAGACAGAGCCCGGCATGGTGCAAGCTGTCTCCCCTGGGAGATACACAGGTGCAGAAGGAGTGAGATTCTTCCCAGGTACCGGCAGCCAAGGCTTTGATGAGGGACTTTGTCCAAGAGTTTTAGAAGCCAGACAGATGAATGCCCACAGAGCATTTGGCACCCTGTTTTGCTTTTATTTAGAAATTACCATTACCTCTCTTCCTCTCCACCATTCACATTTTACATTTCAATATTTCCTCTTTGATTTCCTAGCCCATCCACACTGTTTGAGTAGCCAGGTATTTGTTTCTACCTCAGTCTACAATGCCACTCTTACCAGACCCTCTATCCAGAAAAACACCAGGGAAGGATGGAGTCGGGAAATATCAACCTCAGAAAGGATCAATACTTTCAGAGAATTGCTACAGCTCAGAGCCAGGCAAGATACTACTTTTAAAATTTCTAATGTCTGGTTCCAAACAGGAAAATAACCAGAAGCAGTAGTAGCCATGCCCCAGAGAGCAAACAAAAACTAAAGCAAGATGTATCTGGGCAAGCTTTTCCACATGCTGCTTGGCTGTTTGCCAATAATATACCTGCAAGACAACACTTAGAAAAGATAAATAGCAAAACCAACTCACAGCAGATGAACTGTAGCATTATGTCAGCATGGCTCGTAAAAAAAAATCCAGTATGATATTTTATTTTCTAAATTCAGATGTTATTGTAATTTGAATGCTAATTCTGCCAGCTAAATTTTCTTTCTCAGTATGTTTCCAAATATTCACCTCCTGTGAACAAGAAAACATCCAAGCAAAAAGAGAGAAGCCAAACTTTTATCATGCAGAATTATCAGACTGTAATCAATACTGAAACCTCCACATCACAATAGTAGCTAGCATTATGGAAAGCTGTGCATCAAATCCTCAAAGCTAGCTGCAAATATTACAAAGCCCACAGCTGTTTCACACTCTTAGAAGGACTCTGAAATCAAAAATTTTTTAAAAATATGTTTCATCACGACATAGTGTCACAGTGTGAGTAGGAATGTCTTTGTGAGGTGCTATAGGAATAAACCCTTGTGGAGAAATTAGAGTTAGTTTTCACTATTCCTGTATTTCCATACAGCCGCCACCAAGACCAGCCTTTAAGCCCAAGTTTTGCTTTATGGCTTTGAAAACATCAGGGAAAATATTTCCTCCCTAAAGTCAAGGTATTTAATAAAAGAAACTGAAAACTTTGGAATTAACTATACATATCCTTATACTATAGCCTTACATCATACTGTGAGCCATATTGACAGTAACATACATGCGAATTCTGTAACACTGTTTTTTCCCTTAAGCCCAGTTTTCAGACATCAGTCTTATTCCCTATAAAATGCAGATAAAAGAGGAATGCAGTGAAGAAATGACCAAGCACTTTGCCTGGTAGATAATAGATAGTTTATGTGTCTTAATTCTCTTCCTCTTTTTCATCTTCTAATTCCTATTGCCAAGTTAAAATACCTTCAACTTCCATCTGGTTTCTTCCATTCCAGATAGAAACATGTGAAGAAAATATTGCACATTCCCATTTAACACACACTTTCAGAGATTCTCGGCAAACAAGGCTTGGGGACTCTCTTTAACACTAGGAAACTTTGGTGAAAGTTGGCACAGAAGCACTAACTGTTAGTTGGTCCACTAACTGGGACAGTCCCATCATTTCTTCCCATGCTTTATGTGTTTTCCCCTCTTCTAACCATGTTCCTAGATGTACAGGGCTTCCAGGTTTCATCCTATCAGACTTGAGTGCAGAGCTATGTTCATTTCCCAAAGAAGCACCTTCACACTTGCTAGGCATGCTTAGGTATTTTCCTGGAGAATGAGGGTATCACAGAGAATAGGCCACATTGTACGCTGCATAGCAATATCTTATCCTGTAACTCCAGCTCCCAGTGGTGCTCTGGGAGCCTCCCAATGGCAGTGCCAACTTGTGACTCCACCAGTATGGGCATACCCTTTGTATATAGAGTCCAATTTCATCCCCTCAAATGTCCCTCCCAAGAAACAGCTCTGCCTTTCTTCTTCAGCACCCCCGGAATTATGGAGAAAATAAAAAGGTTTTATTTCATTCTACTGGATACATAATCTTTGTAACCATAGCATATTTTATATGCTTTTATTGATGTGAGGTTTATAGTCTCACATCATAATGTGGGTCATGTTGACAGTAACATACATTCAAATCCTGTATCACTATTTCTTTTCGTAAGCCTCACATCTTCCTCAAACATTACCAAATATGACCAACATCTCTCTATGGTGAATCTCTGCTTATACTTTCATGGAGTTTTTAATCAGAGTAGAGCCCAGAAAATACTTTGTCATTCTTGCCAGAATGGGTTTTCTGAACAGAACATTTAGACTGACTAATGACAGGTGGAGTGGAGAACCCACACATTAACATTCCTGGGTGACTGAGTGTCAAGAAATCTGTAAGTTATGCATAAGAAAGAGTTTGTCAGTCTATGACCTCCGTACTGTGAATCACCACTCATCTCTGATTCACATTTATTATACTTTAACTGACTTTGAACTGATTCCAAGCCCCTTTTAGCCCCATCATCCAACTTCTAAACCCCACCAATGATCTCACTCCATGTTTCGAAGTGTCCCACATTGATAACTGTCTTTTAAAAACTGAATGTCCAGACATAAGTCAAAACAAAGCAGAGAAGTCTGCAAGAGGAAATTCCCAGAGCCACAAAGCTGTGTGAAAGCTCAGCCAAATTGAGATTTATTTATCTATCAAGCCAAGTTTATCCTTCAACTAGAGCAATTAATAAAACAAAATGCAAAAGTTATTGATCACTTTGCTGAGGGCTAAGAGCAAGATATTCCCAGTTCCAGAACACTTTGTTAATATGCACAAAGCAGAAGAACATGGACAGAATCCAAACACAGAACATACTGTTACCCTTTAAAGGATGGCATTAGAATATTAAAGGCTAGTTCTTTTTTATTCATTAACCAAGCAATGTTTCCAGAAGGAGAACATTTTTGAAAATGAGAGTATTCCAGCCAGAGTAAATGCAAGAACTATAACACTTTGCTAATTTAAAGAAGTCAAAGTCCACAGATAACTCTAATTACATTTAACATTTGACAAAAAAATATTTACTCAACAATGATGAACTGTGCACTAATCATTTATTGTGTGGCAGGTTTACATACTGAGGACTCCTCCCAACCTTCTGGGAATCAGAAATACCATGAAAGTTTGATGTCCATTTACTTTGGTTGTAAAGCCAAATATTGTATTATACAATGTGGAATCAAAAGATGATAAGAAAAAGCCTATTCGTGAATTAAAATGATCTGTTATGATGGTCTTTAAAGGCACTCATTATAGAAGAGGTAAATAACCTTCAAATGCAAGTTTAACAATGTAGTTACCACTACTGTTATTTGTCTGCCTTTCTAGCACTAACAAAGCTTTTGTAGTACATGCGATCACCCTGGAATTCAGGTGAGGTTCAGACATAAGTCGTATGTCCTGCCCAGTATCCTTGGAGGCAGAAGTGGACTGAAACCAGAATGCTGAAGGCCAACTCCAACGCTTTCTGCCTACTGTGCTTTCTCACTCATTGACACACAGAAGGACTGTGCCACAGCCTTTATCCCCAAAGGGAGGGTTTCCAGATAATAACAAGTCCCATTGCCATGCAAAGAACTTTTTCTGAATCATTTACAGAATCAAAATTCAGATATTTTTATGAATCATCCTAAGAATTCCAACTAAATCTCCTAGGAAACTGAGGTATAAATCAAAGCCTTATGACTTCCTGGGAAGACTAATAAGCAGATCTTTGGCAATTAATTAAAATGTCCCCAGATCCCATGCAACTAGAACTTAATAAATGACTTCCTATTAATTGGACTAGGGCCCAAACAATAGAAGTGGCAAAACTAGTTATTGGGTTATTTTCGCATTTTCAATATTTTTTGTTTGCTTATTTTCTTAGGAACTAGATTAGTGTGAAAAACTCCTAGCTGCGTTGTTATGACAACTTTCTTCTCCCTAATCAGTACTTGCTAAATGTAGCATGCCAATTTGGGGCAAAAAAAAATCCCACAAGGGATTCCAAGCTTAACAATAATTACTGGAAACAATATTATCCCTTTAAAACAATACATAAATAATTTACAGCAAGTGGAAGTCTTGATATCTATAGTTATTTGGAAACAAAATGAGACCTAGAGTCAAAAGACATTGGTTCAATAACTAGCTTTGCCACATATTAATTTTTTATTTTTATTTTTTAGGTACTGGAGATTTAACCTAGGAACATTCTATCTCTGAGCTACATACCCATCCATTTTTATTTGTTGTTGTTGTTGTTGTTGTTGTTGTTGTTCGTTTGTTTTGAAACAGGGTCTTTCTAGTTTTCTGAGTCTTGTTTTGCTCCTGAGGCTGACCTGGAACCTACAATCTCCCTGTCTCAGCTTCCAAGTACTGGGATTCAGATGTGAGCTATCACACCTGGCCACTTTGCCACTTATATATGAGCTTTATGGCCTATTCCTTTGCTTCTCTGAGCTGTTTTAATTTCTTCACCAATGAAGGAGGAATAAAATGTTTGTTCCCACAGATCTCAGTGGGATATGAGGATAAAATAGTTTAATGATGTGGAAGTACTTCCTTTTTAATTCTGAAAGAATTCAATAATTCAGTGCTGTCAGAACTCCATTAAGGATTCAAGGGGGTCATGAGAAAAGTGGCATTTTCTCATATGTTATCTTCATCTCTTCAACGTAGCTCAAAGAGAGAGGGCAGATACTAAAAAAATAATTATATGTCTACATTTGAGGAGATGCCAACTCTACTATGTGTGCCCTGATGCTATTACCTATTCTAGAACTCAGTCCTCCAATTGTCTTCCTCTTTTCTCTCATGGGGCTTACATGTTTTCCTCTATGGAACTATTCCCTGAGAAAACAAAGATGCTGTACTTTTATCTTCTAGAAACAGTAACTCTTCACGCCTCTTTGCAAGCCTTCTATTTCTCTACTTCCCTCTCCAACAAAACTCTCCAAAGATGTTTATGACTCTCTCCCTCCTCCTATTCTCTCTTGAACACACTCCAAAAAAGACTTGCCTAATAAATGAAAGTTTTTATTAATACAAATAGATACTATTTTCATTTTTTAAAAATCCCAGTTCCTCTTACTCGTGTTATTTTTTTTGTCTTATAGTCATTCTTCACTTTTCAAGAGCAATAAGAATAGATGCCAGCTGTTTTAGTTTTGTCTTTACTTTTTATCTTTCTTAGTCATCACATCTCTATAAAATCAGTTCCTTTTTATGAGGCATTATAGTGATAATTATTTCTCAGAATTGCTTCAAAGTATTTAAAATGCTTATAACTTAAAAGATAATATATAAACCAGCAACTCCACTACTACAAAATAAAATTTTAAAAAGAGTGAGAGAGATGCATCCACTCACATAAAATTTGCACACAAATACTCACAGCGGTATTATTCATTATCAGCAAAAAGTGAAAATAAATGTGTAACCAAAATGTGATACACACATACCATGAAAGATTAATCCTCTATAAAAATAAATGAAGTGCCAATACATGTGATAAGGTGCTTAACCTTTATGCTCAGTGAAAGAAATTAGGTAAATACAAAAAATATGATTGCATTATTAGCATTTGTTCAGAATACAAAAGTATATACAGATATAACAATTTAATATTACTTAGTAGGAAAGGTGGGTGAAAGTAACTACTGAAGGATAATTGTGATTCCTTTAAAAGTAATGGCAATCCTTTAAAATTGGATAGTGATGATGGTTGCATAACTCCGAATATACATTAAAACCTCTTAAACAGTGCATTCTAAATGGGTAAGTTTAAGTATAAGTAAGTTATATCTCATTAAATAATACAACCAGCCATAAGGCAAATTGATAGCATACATTCTTGTCATGTGGTCTTGAGAATGACTCTAAACTTCTGTATACTTTCTCTCCCAATTCAACAACCATAATTCAACCAAGAGAAAACTATCACCCCAATTCAAGTTGAGACAGTCTTTAAAATGCCTAATATATTCTTCAAAACTATCAAGGCCATCAAAGACAAGGAAAGATAGATAAACTGCCCCAGACTAGAAAAGCCTATGTAGAAATGATAATTAAATATAATGTGACATCCTGGATTGGACCTTGGAACAAAAAAATCAGACATTAGTAAGGAACAATCACAAAAGCTTAAGAAAGTATGGAGTTAGCTAACTCCAAATAAATATTACTAACATTGATTTGTTAATCATGACAAACATGTTATGCTAAGGAAAATGGCTAGTAATGGGGAAATGGGGTTGGTGTGGACATACAGAAAGAAACTCTTTGCATTATCTCTGTGACTTTTTAATAAAATTACCACTATTCTAAAAATAAACACTAATCTAAAAATAAGATACACAAACATTGGTTAATATTTCAGGACTTGTAGTAAGAATCATAGAACTGGTAATCACGGTAGTAGTTAGTAATACAAGATTCCTCCAGAGGCTGGAAGAAAGAAGCCAATTAGTCCATCTTTCCTGTGGATCACACAGAGTAGAACTTGTGCCCAAGGCTTTAATCTTAACTTTAACAATCAGATAGAAATCTATTAGACTCATGCTTGAAAAAGAAAATTCTCAATAGAATATTTATCTAGAATCTTTAGGAAGATAACAAAAGAATACAGTGGAGAAGGACTAAATCTAAACTCTCTTATGAGAATGAACTGCCACTTATTCCCCATATGTTAATGCAATAAAGAGTAAAAGATATACTATCAGGTGTGATAGAGGATTTGCAGATGATCTTCTCAAAGAAGGTAACTTCTAACCTGTGTTGGCCAAGAACAGAGGCCCACTCAGCCTAGATCCCATCCCCACTCTGGTGCCTCAACCCCACTGGCAATCTCTCTAAGTACTACATTTTAATTAACTGGTTTTCACAGTCTCCTTTGCTTGTCATCAGTGTACTCTACACAAACAGCTGCTTGCTTCCATGTTGACTAAAATGACTCCACAGAGCTGGCATATTCAGCGCTCAGCACTCTGCCCTGCAGCTATAGCTCATTTGGAATCAGTCTCTCTCCTTCTGTGCTAGGAGTGGAGGCCAAGCACTGCATGCTGTGTGATATCACCTGTTCATATAAAAATAATGCCTTTTATAATGGTTTTCACAAGCTTACTAGGGAAAGAAAACTTCTTCACATGGTCTGCAGCTGAAATTGGCATGCTCAATTATACTTCTTGACCCCATGATATTCCCTACTAACATGTTTCCAGCTAGTCACGCACACTATTTCTCATCTTTACTATTTCTGCCTCTCTTTACCTTAAGATTTTGGCATTAGCCAGGTGTGGTGGCACATGCTTGTAATCCCAGCATTTAGGAGGCTGAGACAGGAGGATCACAGGTTCACAGCCAACCTCAGCTACTTAGTGAGGCACTCTGAAATTTAGTGAGACCCTGTTTCAAAATAAATAAATAATAAAAATAGGGCTGTGGATTTAGCTCAGAGGTAGAATGTCCCTGGGTTCCAACCCCAGTACCACACACACACACACTAACACACACACACACACACACACACACACACACACACACAAAGATTTTGGCATACATGTCATTTGGGCCAAAAGGCCCTTGCTAACCACTCTCAACTACAAAACCAGATTGTATCAGAAGCTTTCATCACATGAAAACTTCCTTCTGTCTCAGAATTTGTCATATTGTATTATAACTGTCCATCAGATAAAAAGTAAATTAAGGCATTAGTGATTTGGGAGATATAACTCAATAGCAAACAGCTTGCCTAGCATGTGAAAGACCCTAAGCTCCATCCCTACACAATGAAAAAAGAGAGAAAGAAAGAAGGAAAGGAAGGAAGGAAGGATGAATGGGAGGGAGGGGGGGGGAGGAAAGGAAAAAGGAGAAGAAATAATGGACAAAATATCTTTAGATCACAGTTGAACCTT
Source organism: Muscardinus avellanarius (assembly GCF_963383645.1). Taxonomy (NCBI): domain Eukaryota; kingdom Metazoa; phylum Chordata; class Mammalia; order Rodentia; family Gliridae; genus Muscardinus; species Muscardinus avellanarius. The sequence continues at coordinate 31,640,098 of NC_137789.1, read as the reverse complement.
CAAGAGATAACACATTGGTACATAGTAGGTATGCAAACTCCAATTTCTTCATATACAAAATAAAGCTAATAGTATTTTACCTATGGAGTTATTGTAAGCAGTAAATAAGATACTATTTGTATAGTACTTATCAGATTACCCGGGTCACCATAAAGAGTTCCAATGTGACAGTACTATCCTAATTTTAAATTAAGACAGGATACTGGGCAGGGGATAAAGGCAGGGCTGTGGATGATGACGATGATGGTGATCATAATGATGGTGAAGTGATCATTACTACAGCTCTCTCCAAAGCTCAGAATATTTACCACTGAATTGAGTCTTTGATTTTCTAGGACCAAATAAAATATTTACTGACAGTCTTAAAAGTCTCCTTAGAGCCAGGCATGGTAGCACACGCTTGTAATCCCCACGCTTGGGAGGCGGAGACAGGAGGATCACGCAGATTTGAAGTCAGCTTCCCTGGCTTAAGAGACCCTGTTTCCAAATAAAAATATGAAAATAGGTGTCTGGGAGTGTATCCCAGAGGTTGAAGGGCTTCCAGGAACCCCAGCCCTACCAAAAAAAAAAAAAAAGTCTTCTTAGGAAAATTCAGTTTTCAGTTCACCAGCTGTTTGTGGGGATTCTCCCCATCTCTAGAAGTCAGAAATCTCTGGAACATCTTACCTGGCATTATTATATGAAGCAATGTGAAAACTGCATCTTCTGTGGACAACTTTTCTATGCACTGGGGTAACGTGAAATGTTAGCATCCTACCTGCATTGAGTCAGAAGCAAAGCTCAGGAACAGGACAGCCTGGGGCTTATTCTTGGAGAGTGGAAAGAAATTGAGAAAGTGACTCTCAAAGTGGAAGAGGTATCACAACTTGAGAGTAGATGGAGAGCTCACCTGTGCCACTGCAGGGAAATACTAGGAGTGAGGGTGGCTCAAAACAAGACAAAGGCTATGTGTGCCCATAGGTAGCAAATGATATTTGCAGAGTTGAGGAAGAAAACCTGCAATTACTATAGACTATGTTAAAATAGCAACAAGAGGATAGCATTCCCCAACAACATAGGGCTCATGGGAACTTCCTAGCTGGGCAGAAGGAGTGTAGTCAAGGACAAGACAGAGCCCAAGATCAGAGTGCTGGGGAATGAAGCCAGGCAGACATTCTAGCCCAGAGGGCCCAGATGACTTCTATTATCAGGATCACATATAACGGTGGGAACTGAGTTTAGGTTAGATACTAATGACAGAGTCTAGATCTGGAAGCTTTTTTTCTTCATTAAAGAACTTTACAAAGTGGGGATCTTTCCAAAGGGATTAAAATCAGAATATTTATAGCAATACATTCATATCTATGTTTATAGCAGCATAATTCACAATAGCCAAACCAACCTAGGTCCATTAACAGATGAATGGATTAAAAAATCTGGATATACACACAATGGAAGTCTACTAATTAATAAAAAAGAACAAAATTGTGTCATTGAAGGGAAATGGATGGACCTGGAGTGTATTAAGTTGTGTGAGATGAGCTAGTCACAGAAAGTGAAGGGTCATGTGATTTCTCTCGTATGTGGAAGCTAGGGAATAATCAGGATGCAAGAAGAACTTTAGATAAGAAAGGAGAAACCCCAGTGGAGCAATGGAGGGGGTTTAGGGAAAAGTGAGGGCAGGGAATTAATGAAGGAAAGACTTCCACTAACATTGTGTACCCATGTAAAATCATCAATCTAAATCTCAATACCACGTATGGGGAAGGGGAAAGAAAGGAGGGAGCCAGAGTGGAGAACTCACCAAGAGCCGTGTGCATGTATGTCTCTAACGTTCTGAACTACATTATGATGTGAGGCTACAATGCACCAATAAAAGTATATTTTTAAAAGTAGGATCTAAGGGCAAGATGGCTCCTCTCAATGCCAGATATGAGATAGAGTCAGCTGGTGGGGGATATGCTGCAAAATCTGAGATGTTGAAAGGAAAGAGCGAATAAAAATTTGTTCATTCCATTATGGTGCTTTTCAAATTCAGAAAATTTAGAAAGTTAGAAGCTGAGAAAGACAAAATATTTCCAACTCTGTGACAGAGTAAAGAGAACTGAAACATGTACCCTTGGATATAAAATTTGGTTTTTAAAGAAAAACAATTAGTTATTTTATCTCCCACCCAAGGATAATCACTACTATTCTTTCAATATACCTGTCACATAGTTAAAATATTACCTCTTTCTATTGTCATAAATTGAAAGATAATATTCCCATAGTACTTTATAGCTTGAAAGCCCATTCCATTTATTATTTCATTTTGTTCCTTAAAATCTCTCTGAAGTAAAGAAATGATCAGGTGCATTTTCAGAGGTAAAAATGGAGATGCAGATTAGTGACTTGACTAAGGTATTAAAAACACTTGTAGAGTCAAAGCCAGATAATCTAACTGGGAGTCCAGCCCAATCCCCAGCATCTCACTAGGTAAGAGAAGAATCTGCTAGAGTATGCCCTTTAATAATTGTGTCCATGGGTAACTTTAGGTGTTAAACTCATCCTACCTATCCTCCTAACTCTTATGCCTTGCTTGTACTTATGAAGGGGGTCCACTTTAAGTAACATGTCAGAATTTTTTTCTGACTTCTGTGTCTTTATCCTGAAAGAAAGCTGTGCAGCCAGAGGAACAGAAGCTTTGAATTAGATTGCAACTGCAGCTTTAACACACTACAACATCCACTAACAAATTTATCAGCCTCTTTAGCTTGTGAAAAATAATAGGCACAATTACTATTTGGGAAGGTCTTAAGCTTTATATTTGTTATAAGAAATATAAGGCCTTATAACAAATATAAAACACCTACTATGGTACCTAGCACATAGTAGACATTCAGTTACCACTACATTTCTGCTTTATCTTTTTCACTCTATTTTGTTACATGATGTGATTTAGAAAATCAGTATTGGCTCCAATGTGTAGATGAGGTACAGGAAAGATAATGTCTTACAGACTCAAATAAGGTAAGGAGATATGGGGGTAAACATGTTAACATCCTCTTAGCCCACCAACTCGAATTCCATTCAGTGCTTATAGAATGGTTCCTGAATGTGGACAACATCCCACTTCAGGCAACACTGTTCCCTGTACAGTCCTCCTCTTCTCTGCCTCAAGTGTCTCTCTAAAGCCCCCAAGAATGCCCAGATGGATTAAACTCCCTATGGCTGCACTTCAGCCAATGAAAGCAGGTAGCCAGTAGATAAATGTCCCAGCCCCTCTTCTTTCAGATAATTCCAAAATGCATTACTTGAATAACTTGGGCTGCAATTGCCCATAGCAGAGGCACCTCAATAGATGCCCCTATTTTGGCTTTCCTGTTAAATCACATCCTCTTCTATACCTTCACACATGTTTTCCAGGTTCACCTCACAAATAAGTGACCTACACCTAAGTCCTTGTCTCAGAGTACATCTTGGGAAATTAAGACTTGGGCAGGGAGAGGAGGGTTACATGTTTTGTTCTCATCCATGTTCATACTGAATTTTTTTCTTTCTCTCCATAGGTCACCAAAATGCTGGCGGTGGTTGTGATTCTGTTTGCCCTCTTATGGATGCCCTACAGGACTCTGGTAGTTGTCAACTCATTTCTCTCCAGCCCCTTCCAAGAAAATTGGTTCTTGCTCTTTTGCAGAATTTGCGTTTATCTCAACAGTGCCATCAACCCAGTGATTTACAATCTTATGTCCCAGAAATTCCGGGCGGCCTTCAGAAAGCTCTGCAACTGCAAGCAGAAGCCAGTGGAAAAACCCACTAACTACAGCGTGGCCCTAAACTACAGCGTCATCAAAGAGTCTGAGCATTTCAGCACAGAGCTCGATGACATCACTGTCACTGACACTTACCTGTCTGCCACAAAAGTGTCTTTTGATGATACCTGCTTGGCTTCTGAGGTAACCACTAGCCAAAGTTGATTGATGAATTTGAAGAAAATGGACCACAAAGCCAATGAGAATCTGTGCAGTTATCAGTAAAAGAGAAGAAACAGCCAATACTCATACATGAAGACAGAGCAGAATTTATGCTATCGCTCTTACAAGTCCTGGCCCTAGATACCTTAACCAAGGAGTATGATTCTTATGTTTCTTCTTATACAATAAGTATCCCAATAAAAGGGGGCAAATCTGTGGAATAGGTACATGGGGAAATTGTAAAGTTAGCCCATTTTATTTAATTTGGAAAATTACTCTATTTTTCTGGAGTTATGAAGATTCAGCAAAATCTAGATGTCAATTTAACTTACTTTTTATATTGAAATCCCCCAGATTATTTATAAACTAGGTAATTTGCAGCATGCAGTTTTTAAATGCTTTTATTTAGTATTTCATTTTAACAAAGTGCATGCTATTTTACAAATGTCTGAAACTACAGAGAGAAATAAAAAATTTATTGAGTAAAAATGATATTTCTGACAAATACATTCTCTACATTATAAAAGATTGTCATAATGTTACAATTTGGAGATGATTTTTACATTTTACCAGTCATTCAGCTTTAATGTAAATAAACCTCAGAATATTCCAAATTATAAACTGAGAGATATGTTGATTTAAATTTGAGGTGAATCCAAATCTTATCAACTCTTCAAGCTTCCTAAATACTGGATAGGACAAGAGAAATATCCAAAATAAATAACTGGGGAGATACTAATATAAAAGTTAATATTGAAATATATAACCAACACAAGACCAAATTTCTCAAATAAGGCTTAACCTTTTTATCTGAAATTTTTAAGGAAAAATATCCTTTCTGAACATTCTTGTGCACAAACTACCAAGCCATGTCAAGTGAATCCTTCTAACTGAATCTAGTTAAAAGTCTGAAAAATTCTCAGAAGCTTAGTTCTTATTGTAAATTAGCCAAAATCTGGTTTTTACACTTCAAGATGAAGAGCTCCCACTGAGCACTGCAGTCTGTGGATTTTATCTTGTTTGCCTTTGTTTTCCCTTCCTGCCTGCTTGACACTTACAGTTGCCTTTGTTTTTCATAGAGTTAATATGGATACCATCCTACGATCAGTATCTCATCTTTATAATTTTGACTTAGACCTGCTGTCCCAGTGATTATTAGACAGGTGTAAATGTAAATCTTCCCGGGACATTTGCCAGGTCCTACTTTAATCTCTTTCAGAAAACATACCTACTGTGATTTGGCCCATCAGCATCTTCAAGGGTATAAATTACCTAGGGCGATGATTCAGTAATCACTGATTTTTAATAACTAAATAAAAAAGTACCTGTCCTTTTAAGGATTCCATAGACTTACATTTTCCCCCTCTAGTCTATATATCTCTAGTTCATGGATGTTTTTTCCTGAAACCCAATTGCTAATGATAATTACCCCTCCCACCTTCTTAATGAAGAATGTGTCATTCTGTCTTGGAGACATCTGTTTTAAAATACTGCTTTATGGAGAGTTCATCCAGAATCATCCAGAACCTCATTCTAGCACATGCTTCTGGAATTTGGCCTCATTTACTCCTGGAGGACATTTTTATCCTGTCACCATATAGAAAACAAAACTATATAGATAATACCTTCACGGTCTTCTGCATGACACTAAAAAATTTACTTTAACTGAATTTTCATCCTGGGTTAACTATCAATCTTGGCATCATATAGGATAGAACACTAATGTGACTTAACCCCACAATCACTTGAGCACATGTATAGGTTCAAGTACACACACACACACACACACACACACACGCATTGCTTAACAGAAGGGACTGAAATATATTAGAACTCCTTTTTTTAGGAAAGGAACTAATATCATTGAGCATCTACTATGTCTTAGGTATGCTGGTAGATACTTAACACTATCTTCACTGCAGTATCACGACAGCGGTGATTTCTCTGATGACAAGACTAGGAATCAGGCATCCTGCTATTTCCCTATAATAATGTGGCTACTTAAGGAGGAAAACATGAAGAAAGCGTGTTTATCTTTCTTAAAGCTGACACTCATTAAATTCTTATGACCTGATGGCCTAATTTATACATACTTTGTAGAATAATAGTATCAGCTATTGAAAAAAAATATGATTTCTTTTACATGATACAGAGAGAACACAATATACTTCTACACAATATACTCCTCTGGCCTTTGGATATTTAATATATAGGCTCCGATTTTCTGTTTTCACTTTTAAAAAGTTATTTGGTAGTAATCTGTTAGTTTTAGACCACATGGGAAATTTAAAAGAATGCAATTCATAGTGTTTCAGCTCTAAAGCAAATGCCATTAGAAAATGTAATGTTACTGTGTAATGTGAAATAGCTCTTTGGATTTAACTGAGGAAATATAACTTTCTAAAGGATTCTTTATTGAACTATACTAAATTATAAAATATTTCCATAATCAAAATTTAATATACCATCAAATTAAAAATAAAGAGCTAAATTAAAAATCACTGGTGTAGTGAAGTAATGTTATTAAAAGACCCTTAATAAAATTCTTTGAGTTACTTTATTACTTCCAATTTCATTAATTGCTTAGTGTCTTTGGATAGATCTTACACCTGAGGTAAGTGGATAAAGAGCACAGATCATGAATAAAACAAATAAGAGGGAATAAGTTTTTTCATATTTCTTCATCAGTATTTTGAGTATATTTCTAAAAAGTTTAGTATACAAGATAAATATTCTAAATGCCAAAGGTAAACAGAAAGTCAAGAATTCCACAATCATTTTAAACAGATTAAATGCACATAACCATGCACCATCATGAAAATCTACCAAAACAAACAGCTGATTGAGCTAAACAGTTAGCAAAGTCAAGGGGGAAACAGTTGTAGCAAACTTAGTGTAGTACAACCAAGACTTAAGTGGAAACTTGAATTGTTTCATGTTCAGACTTTGTGATGACAGTATGCAATGATAAAGATTTTGGGCCTACTCTTAAAAAATGAAAAAGTTATGTCATTCTAGAGTACACTGTATCTGTAAATAAGAAAAAATAACTTTTGGAGGTAAATATTTTTAATAATTAATCCATGATTCTACAAGTCTTATGAATATTTTGTTCGACATTATTTTTGCCTCTTAGCTGCAACTCACAAAAGAGTTGGAATATGTGTATATGACCTAAGGAAACTAGACATGAATCTGGACTCAGACGCAACTAGTTGGTCCCAAGTTCAAAGAAAAATATTTTCAAATGTTTGGAATCACCCCTTTCTCTAGTAGGACACAAAAATTAAAATATTTAGCAACCTATTTTCTACTTTTTTAGCTGTTTACAGTAAGTAGCCATCAAAACCAAAATTTGACTGAAAAAACTTTTTCAGACTAATATACATAGAGAACTCATAGAGCCCTGTAGTGATAAATATTTTCTTCTCTTTTCTTCGGCATCAACTCTCACCCCTCCACAAGCATCAATTTCCTCAGAGCAGGAAGATTCACTTAATTTTATTTAATACTAAACCTGGACATGAACTATCTTAAGAAAAATAGAAATGTTCTTTCAAATACATTTATGGATAAGAATATGTTGTTCTACAAATGTTAATTTTCATAAAATCACTTTTAAATTATGAAAAATTTTATGCTTTTAAAATTTCTATTTAACTATGTCCTCATTTACATGGTAGGACACTCATATGCAGAGCTGAACTGCTTAATATGGCTTTTTTCCTCAGAAAAAGGTAGAGGTTTGGCATTTCTTAGGTTTTATTCAGAAACCAACAAAATAATACTTAGTGTGTGCTGAGTGAAAACTGCTGCAGAAACTTACTGAGGAAAGGAAGAAGTTCTTACCATTCTTTTGAAAGTCACAATTCAGTAAGAAAAATAAGACTAATATGATAACTGGTGATATTTAGAATATGAATTATAAGTGTCAAAATTGGTTTTAAAGACAGTTATTAATAGTCTATTTTAAAATGGCATCAGATGACAATATAACAGATCATTTTATATTCTAATCCTATTTTGTATATTATAATTAGAAATGTCAACTATTTTAATAACATTACTGATCACACAGGTAAGATACAAGCTGTAATATTTTCATCACATTTTTTGGCCTAATAGTATAATCTCTAGTCACTCAGCAGACAACCTCATTCACAAGAGTTGCACATCTGGAAACAGTTTTGTCACTGAGATGGTCAGGATCAAATGGACTCTGATGACATTAACTAAATAAGTTGGATTCTGCTTTTAATACTCAAATCATCTCTTTTGATAAGAGTGATCATAAGTGTTTGTATGCAACATCGTCAGGTCTGTTTACAGTTTTCTACACCAAGCACATTCATGTAAATCCAATATAAGTTGATGAATTTGTACTTTGGAAATTACATCTGTAAAAATTTAAAATTTTAATGAAATAGTACAGTAGAGATGATACATTGTCCAGAGCCTTCACATCTGAATGTCGCAGAGAACAAGCTAGTTTTGACGGCCAGGAGACATCAAATGGACATGATGACTGCCTCTAACTCTTTATGGAAAAACATTTGGGTCACGCCCATACTACAAACTCTCAACTGGAATAATATAAATGAAGGCACTTTGAAAATTCAAACGTTAAAAGGATGGGAATAACAATGCAGTGAGCTGGAGTTCCTATAATTCCATGAGTAATTATTTCATTCTTTGGGGAATAATGTACTTACGTCTTCTGTATGTGGCTGTTCTCTCTCAAGAATGTCTTTGGTTGATAATGACAAAGATGTGTCCTTTTAGAAGAGGGCTCCACTTAACCAGAGGTCTGAATTAAGAAGTCAATAAGAATTAAGAAGTCAATATGTTCCTGAAATAGCACAAGATGCCCCAGTAGGGAAGCCAAATATATATACTCACTAGCCAGGAATAATACACCACCCCTGATTTGATATATGTAAGAATTAGCTGGCAGCTCATCTTAAAATGTGCTTGTTCCAGCCTTACCACAAAATTTTTTCCTTTACTAAGTGATTTTGATGCCAGCAACCCTGTGAGCTCACCTTCAGAACCACTGTGTTTGGGGCCCTCACATAGATACTTCAAAGCTCTTAATTACTATTTTATTTGTAATAAGCAACTAAACAGAAAACTCCTCAAGGGTGAATTTTTTATTTTTGAATTTCACAAATTAACTAGACTTGGATGTATTCCTAAGTCCTATTAAATGAACAAATTATCAATGAACCCCAAACTAAGGGATATATTCTACAATCTTGATGATTCCCAATTTGGCCATAGAGCTATCCTCACAATAACTTGTTTTGCTTGTTTGCATGATGCTCAGAGTGTCTCTTTTATATATCATGTGTGACAATTTCAGTAACAATCTCATGCCCATCACCTAATTTAATAATGATAAATAAAGAAGATTAAAACACTGTGTTTTCAAAATCACAATTTGGTGACAATATATTAGCAAAGAATAATATAATAAAAGAAGAATACATCATTGGAAGCCAAGTTGGATAATTTCTGACTACAAACAACTAAATTCTTCAGAGGGAAGGGGAAGCTGGAGGACCTGGAATATCTAAGGAAAACTTTGTAAAGAAAGTAGGATCTTCTTCAAGGATAGATCAGATTTAGATATTTAAATGAAAGACAATCCATGAGAGAAAAATAAGATGAAAGAAGACAGGGAGACACAATAAACTGTAGGGTGAGACTCTGAGTATTAGGGATATGTATCCAACACAAGCTTAGTGCACCCAAAACTGACTAAAGAAGGTAGCTAGTTGAAAGGAAAATTAAAAGAAGGGAGGAGCCTAGCTGTATATATATTTGATGAGAAAACATTCGCCCACATTGAAAAGTAGGAATTAGAACTGTATATAAGTAAACTATGTTTATTTTCTAAACTATGTGAATTTTACTTATTATCTATAGAAAAGGTAGTAACTATTTGTCTTGTAAGTGTTGAATCCTAAAAGTATCTTCACAGTACTAATTTTTCAAGTGAAAAGAATATATATATATATATATATATATATATATATATATATAATCTATTGACATTGTATATTGAAAAGCATTCATATGTGCATATATTGTTCATAGGTCCTTGACAACTCTGAAGTTATTCAGTTATGCCAAATACAGAGATCAGAGGAGGCTCAGGAGCCTAAACCTTTTGTGAACCTAAGTTTCAACATTAAACATGAAACTGAAACACACATAGCATTAGCTTCATGTTACCTTGACAACATTGTTGAATTGCATGTTGCTTATGATGTGCCTCTGAATGTCTTGGCTTCCTTCTGCCAGTTTTAGAAAGTTGTATGCTGGCTTACTTCATTATCAGGAATTAACCATTGTGTCCTTGTGGGATGAAGATTCCTCTTTAATGAAGTGCAGTGTTATGTGCTCTGTTGTGGGAAACTGTGTACCTGTTCCAATATGTACGTGGTGAACAATAAAGCATTAAATTGAAAGATCACCTGTCTTCTGTCAAATCATTTCATTTCGGATGTTACTTGACCTTAAACTATTTGCTCCAAAGATTTCAGTCTAATTCCATGTCACCCAACATGTACTACCAAATGATGGTTTTTGTATGACAGTTTTATGTAATATACAAGTAGACACTTCCAATCTTAATAATAAATTTACTATGATTGGAAAGATCTGACTAGTTCATCAAATTCATGGTTTAAATGATATTAATGAGGTCATTTAATACTGATATTAGAAGAGGCAAAAATCATAAGGGCTAACAAGTGGTCAAAGCTTGGGCAACCCTATTTGCAGCAATTGTTTCAAATGTTTCAACTGTCACTTTTTGGACAATAGCAACGTGAACTCTAATACATGTATATTGTTGTGAAGCAGAGGGCTCCACTGTCTTTATAATTCCAAATAATCGCCAACTTACCTGCAACAGGTGAAATAAAAATACTCAGGCTATGAAATTCAGCTCTGTTATAGAAGCAGATTTGGTCAGTTTCTGGGCCACTGCTGTAGTAAACAGATTCCACCGATTAAGCTCATTTGGTCAGGGACAAGGATATCCTTGCTAAAGTAAGTCCCAAGTTTTGTTGGAATGACTTAATTCTTTCACACTTGAAGAACATGAGAAAAACATAAAATTTGCTTGAAGCATTGTAACATTGAGAGAAGATTTTTTAAATGCCACCAAGCCCGGATATAAAAATCCATTAAATGTGTCCATTCTATCCACTCCACAAAACTTCCCATTCTTCTGGCATACCTGTTATGAAAGTTGATATAATGTAGATGAATCTATACTTACCAATACTATGAGCCACATGTGGCGCCTGTGCCACATGTCCTTTTTGGCACTATGATTTCAACACAGCTGTAGCACACATTTCCACATACAATGGCCTTCTCCTATGTCCATCAAACTAAAGTGACTGTTTTCCTGCCTCACTGTGATCTCCAAAGCTGATGGAAGCTGCTCAGAGTGAGCACAGGTGGCTATGGACTATAAGGTAGTTAAGGACACTGGGAACCATAAACGTTCAGGCTTGAAAACCAATGGATAGATGCTTGGCCTCTCCTGCTCTACGGAAATATTTGCTAGGTATCTTCAAAACGATTCTTCCTTACTTGACTGAACTATTCCTTGTACTGGAAACCAGCTCAAAAACACACCTTTTTTGGTTTTCTTCTTGTCCCACTGTAAAAACTTCTTCCCTTCTATTTCCTAAAGTAACTTCCAAAATGAACCATCTTTAGCTCCTTTTTTTATGCCCTGCTTTGAAGTACAATCAATACTATACCTTTTCAGTATTTTTTTTATAAATAGTAGTCAGAAATATCTTTTCATTGAAAACTGAAAAATCAGAAATTGACACTAAGAATAGATGTATTTCAAGTCAAAAATTGGCTTCCAAAATCTTGAAGAACTTGTATTGCATATGAATATTATAACACTTTTTATTCAACACAAATTTTATGCAATTACAAAAACCCTAAATGATAAAGCTTTTATCATTTCTGTTTATTTTTTCTCATTCTCTCTTAGGTAATTAATAAATAGTTGATTCTTAGAAAATATAATTAATGCATTTAAAATTAAGATAGAAACATCTAATCACTTACTGAACTCCGAAGATTAAATTAAATTATATTTAAAAGTAATTAGAAAATACTTGGCCATGGTATGCACTGTTTACAAAGGAATATTAAGAGTGAAATACTATAAAGTCAGATGGTGCTCATTCAAACATAACATTTAGTTGGGCTATGTCTTCTTTTCAGACTAGGAATTTTTTTCCTGAAAATATAAAACATGATAATAATAGTGCATCATTTTGCTCAACTTTTTTTCTTACACAGAATGATGATAGTTTGATCTTTGGAACTTTTCTGTAAATCTAAAATTATTCCAATAGAATTGTTTACTAAAAAAAAAAACACATGCTCATAATGAAAGTCCAGAAGGAAAGCAGTTTAATCTAGACAATTTCCCCTAAAAGTTTCAAAATTATTTGGGTACAAAGACAATTTAAAAAAAAAAAAGAAACAGTAGTCAAATAACAAAATTATGCAAAGCATCTTTTCAAAATGACTAGGAATGGGCCGGGCGGGGTGCCACACTCTTGTAATTCCAGCATTTGGGAAGCTAAGACCGGAGGATCGCTGTTCGTGGACAGCCTCAACTACTTAATGAGGCCCTTTGCAACTCAGTGAGACCCTGTTTCAAAATAAAGAATAAAAAAAAAAATAGGGCAGGGGGTATAGCTTGGAGGTAAAATGCTCCTGGGTTTCATCCTCAGTACTGAAAAAAAAATGACTAGCAATGTTCATAACTGTCAAATCATAATTCAAGTGCAGCAGGCTCTTTTGCAAGAGTCTATCCAAATGGCTCTCATTTCAGTCAGTTGGCTTCATATTTTGTTATGTAGCAGCATACTCCAGAAAAGCCTCAGCCTCCCAAGTACTGGGATTAAAGCATGTTCTGCCAAGCCTGAGTATCTTCTTTTTTTTTTTTTTAAATTGGTGCACTGTATTCATACATAATAGTGGGATACAAACTTTTGTAGGCATACATGCACACATCACCCAGTCAGCCCCCACCTGATCCCCACCCCATTCTCTCCCCATCCCTCCTTCCCATGCTTGGCTTAGTGGTTGACATCTAGTATTATAGCAATTTATCCAAAATTAAAGATGATAATCTCACATAACAGTTTCATTTGTCTGATACCAAGCTTTTGATAACTTAAAGATAACATTTCAATATTTCTTTTTGCTTTCTTTCTTACCAGAGAATTTTTTTTTTCTATTTTTTAGGTGAAACTATCATGGGGGGTGCCAGGTTGCACGTTCTCCTATGGCGTGATATCTCTGCCACCGCCACTCCCCCACTGGGTCAAGTCCCAGGGAGTACAGTACTGGGATTTCTCCTCTGGGGCCCGCAATTTGACTCACTGTTCTTGAGTATGCAGATGTAGCTGTACTGGACTCGGTGAATTCACTGCTGCTGCCGCCGGTGGCAATATGGCACCGCTGCCATGCCCTCGGCCGTGAGGCTGGCGTATTTTTTCTTCTCTGATTTTGAGTTCCACTCTGAGTCCCTGCAGCGTGTGCTGAGCTCAGCCACTGGGAGCTTTAGATGCTTCCTGCCCCGAAAGATCCCGCCTGGCTATTCCGCAGCGGCTCACCTCAGCTTGCTGTAGCCGTCCGGTGAATTCGCCGCTGCCGCCGGCAGTATGGCGCTGCTGCCGCGTCCTCGGGCGTGAGGCCGGTGTATCTCCTCTGTGGCTCTGAGCTCTGTTCTCAGATCGCTTTCTCTCTGGAGCCTGGTGATTTTTTTGTTTCTCTGGTGATGGTGTTTTCTGGCTATGAAAGGTGCTGATTTTGTGGTAATGGAGATTGGTTGTTAGCGGGGCTCTTAAGCCCCGCTTTTCTCGGTCGCCATCTTCCCGGAATTTTCGCCTGAGTATCTTCTAAGCCTTATTTTTTATCATTGGACAGAATTAAATAGAAATACTTTGAGACTTTACCCTAATAGGTAGATGAAAAGAGGAATGAATGAAACAAAATAAAACAAAAAGCTGTTGGACATAGTGGCACACGCCTATAATACCCATACTTGGGAGACTTAGACAGGAGGATCACAGGTTCTAGATCAGCAAGGTAACTCAGCAAGACTCTGTTAAAATAAAAAATAGAAAAGGGCTGTAGGTGTATCCCAGAGGTAGAGTACCTCTGTGTTCAATTCCCAGTACCACAAAAAATAAAATAAAAAATTAATTAATGGACAGTCTTAATAACATAATGTGTTGGATTTATTAAAGAAAAAAGTTGTTTTAGTGTTAACATTAAAATTTCATATAGGTAACGTTTTCTTATTAATTATCATTTTCTCTGGGAGGAGAGTGACTGGCTGCCAGAAAACTAAGGTGGTTGAAACAATCAGTGCCTTTGCTTGGGAGATGGAACAAGGTCTTCTTCATACCAAGATAGAAGGAGGTGGAAACAGTCATTTCTAGTGCCAGCAGGAGAGCTACACCTGTGAAGTTGCTCCATTTCACTTTCCCTCTTGTCCAACCTCTGCTTTCTGATCAGAGATAGCAGTGAGGATGAATTGCCATCCTTTATTTATTTGGTTTTCTCTTTCATTTTTGTTTGTTTGGCTGGTTGGCTGGTTGGTTTGGGTGGTATTAAGGATTGAACCTAGGGATATTCTACCTCTGAGCCACACCTCCATCCCTTTGTGTTTATTTGCTTTTATTTCTGAAACAGGGTCTCCAGATTGCTGAGAGTCTCACTGCATTGCTGAGGCTGTCCAGGAACCCGTGATTATCCTGTCTCAGCATCCCACGTACTGGGATTATAGGCATACACCTGGCAATTGCTGTCCTTTAATGTCTTACATGTGTTATATATGCTTGAAACTTTTATAAAAATTGTTACTATATCATATTATTGGCATGACACAGTCATGCAGAGTGATACCTAGAAGACCTGGAGAGCTTGGGAAGTAGCACAGAAACTCTGGCCTGCATGAAAGCGTGCAGAATGAAGTTGAGGTGAGACCCATCCATCCGTGGGAGCAGAGGGGAAGTCCAGTCCAGCAGGGCAGATTGCACCCTCATGATCAAGTGAGAGTGATGACTAGGTAGTGAGATGGAGGCACGGATCCAAAGAACTATCTGGGATTGAACAGCACCTTTGCTTAGAACAATAGTGCCTTCAGATTAGCAAATTAGTTTCTCTCTCTCTTGATTTTATGTGTGTTTGACTATAGGTGGTAGCTAGTACTCATCTTCTTGCTCTCCTTAGCCTCAAGTTTTGTTTTCTTCTTTCAAATCATCTTCAGCCTCATCCTCTTCCAAACCAAACCTCCCCTCCTTCATCCCATATACAATTCAAGGAGATGAGACTCCATGATAGAAGTGAGGATGTTTATTTCAAACACTACTTGGTAATAAAAATGACTGATCCTTCTATGATCTTTCCCCCTCACATTGAGTAAAAATGTGCCTACTACAAAACTTCTGGGACAAGCTGATACATGAAACTATCCCAGGATCAGTGAGCCTGTTTAAGATGTCTCAAGGGATCTTATTAATGTCCTATAATCTTCCTTCTTATTTCTTCTTCCTTCTTCTCTACCTCCTCTACCTCCTTCTTACCATCTCTTTCACCTTTGCAATCTCAATCTCTTCCTGGTACTAACAGCATAGTAACTAAACATCAGAATGGGGCAAAGGGGTTCATAGAGACTCTTCCAATTCTGTTTAGGGATCAATTCTCTGGTTAGAGATTATTTCCCAGGAAATATTCTAAAAGGTTTTTCAATTTATCACTGCTCTGACTAAAAATACTCATTATATCTGAAATTAAATATATAATTTTAAAATCAAACACACATAAACATAAATCCACACTATTTCTGGTACTACAAACTCAATGATATATCTTGATTCTATTAAAAATTGATACTATAAATTTAATGAGGACAAATGAATACATGGAAGATAGATAGATAGACAAACTGATGAACAGACTGACCCAGACAGACAAAGAGGCAGGTATTCAAGTATTTCAGTTGCTGACAGACCACTTAAGTACTTCCTTTAAATGCTCTTAGAGTAACCCTTCTTCCTCCCATTGTTCTCACTACAAGCTCACTATCTAGCAGTCCCATCAAAACTCCTCTCTGGTGCCCTTCCAATGTCCCTCATTCTCCACTCACATTCCTTGGGAAAATAACTCATACCCTCGCCTCTGCCAAGAAGTAAGAGTTCGCTATTGTTTTTATCACCCTTAGGGGGAAGCCACTTTTTGCAAGCTTCCATTTCTGAAACAACTCAAAACAAAATGAACAGTTTTTCTTGTCAGATTTTAGAAAGAATCATCAGACGCAAATATAAGATAATAGATGCAGCAAAAAGGGTGATATCTGACAATAACTTGACATTAACTCACAGTACCCTGAGGCAAAATGTGATGCTTCTGTTTTCAAGCAAATTAAAATCTGAGGTCCCAAATATGTATTTGACCTGTCTAAAATAGAAGGAAATTTAACTTGGATATTCTTGGACTTCAACAGCCTATGGACACGCATTAAGTTACATTAGCGATAATACACAATTTCATGAGTGGGTCAACACCCTTCCTGACCAAAGAGCCTCCATCCTCCTTCAGTTATTTCTTGGAGAACTTGGGGATGGATCACATTCCTCAAGACTTGTTTGATTTTATTCTTATACCTTAGCTTCCTCACTGATGCGAAACTACCAAAGGGATAGCACATCCCAATTGCCTGACTTCTGGTTCCCACCATAAAAATGCAGCTTTGTCCAATGACTTCAAAAGTTGCAAAGATTTTCCACTGGCAAAATGAACTGCATTTATTTCTTTGCTCCATGTAAAATGTCCCTCTTTTCCCTGTTCTCTATCATTTGTGTCTTAATCTCCTTGAGTCTATGCACCACTGCTTGTGTATGTGTCCCGTGTAGAGCAATGATACTCAGGAAGATAGGCTTTTGGCTTCCACCAGCAGATGCTGTCTTACTACAAGGCACTATACAGCCTGGGTCCATCTTCAGTGTCACCTCTCTCACTGCTCTCAGATAGTCACAAAACTTCTGCCTACAGTACTGCTTTCTCCCTTAATTATAAGGCAACTCATGATGTAAGTAATGGGGAGGGAGTACTGGCCCCTCTAAACAGCAGGCTGCTCTACTTAGAGCTTCTGTGAATATTTCAGTTGTACAGAAAACAGGATCACGAAGTGCTGTGTGCCTGTTACTATCACTCTGAACTTCATTGTGACGTGAGATTACAATGCATCAATAAAAGTATACGAAGAAAAGAAAACAGGTTGAGGAGCAAAGTAGATGTATTAGTTTCTTCTTCTTTGGGAAACACGAAAGAACAAATGTTGAAGGCAAGAAAAACTCGAGGGGTCCCTGGCTTGCTTCAAGTCTAGAGCTCAAGCCTACCCAAACAAGAAGCACTAAGCCCAACTACAGATGCCACCATTCGTGGCTTCAGAACATCTCTCCATCAGCATTGGCCTTGAGCATCCCAATGGCTTGAGTGAGGGAGAAAGCCCAGTGAAATTAACTTAATTGCCATTAGACTATAAATGACTAGAAAAATACCTGCTTAGTTTGATCAACTGACCTCTAATAAAGATGAGGAGGAACCGTGAAAGCAGACAGGGGTATTTAGCCATTGAGCTCTTTAGAGCAAATGTATTTGTTGATACTAGTTCTGCTTTTCAGCTCTTCCTTTGAAATCCTATAGAATAGACTGAGATTATGAAGCGTTCTACCCAACAAATCTGGGAAGTCCTGAATCTTTTCTGTGTATTTGAAGAAAGTCCACAGATTCCACATTCTTCTTTTTGCAATCACTAGCTGATGAATTCATAAGATGTAATTTTATGGTGAAAGACTGTAGGATTTCTCTCCCGGTGTTTTTGAGAACCATGGACTTATTCATTCCCTCCTTTCATGGTGGTATGAGGAGAAAGTGAAGTATATATTTTTACCTACAAGTAAATTTTAAAAAAATAGCATTTTCTTTAGCAAATGAACAACGCAAACCAAAAGCTTAATCTCAATTTGGACGGGCAAATCATGAATCAGCAGCTCAGTCGGACGCCCTGAACTCAGGTAGACCAGAGACAATGAGCATTCCTTAAATTCAGTCCTGGAAGCTGATGTCTACTTTTGCATATTTCCTCTCTTGAAGAAAGTTCCTCAACAATTAAAGGTGTTGAATTCACGCAGAGTGCCTGTTATCCAGACAAAACTGCACACAGAAAATTGGGAGACATGTTGCAGCATCAAGTGCTGTAATTAAGAAAATTGCTTTCATGCTTTTCTATGAATACGAATGACTGGATAAATGACTGAGCACCACAGCCTCGTCATTACCCAGGCAGCTGGATACCCGAGAGGCACCTGGGTCTCCCAGAGATCCAAGAAGACTTGGGGAGAGGAATAGAGTCAGAAGGCAATTGACCTCAGTAAAACAAAGGAGCCTTGGATGCTTGCAAACAGAAGATAAAAATGAATGAAACGTGCAGCTTGGGTGCAGTTGCTGAAACATTAGCCTGAGTCAGAAAGAGGAAATAAAATAGACTACCACAACCAGAGGCACCTGGGGAGATGCGGGCTCTGAGTATGAAGGTGGGTTTCCCTAAGCTGCCAACTATTTACCTCAGCCCTACTCCTCATCCCACCTGCCCTTGACTCCTGACTTCCTCTGGACACTTAAAAATCCTTTCGCACTTGTCCCTTTGTGCTCCACTGGAGAGCAGGGCTGGACGCAAGCTGCCTGTTCTAAAAGGCTGAGAAAGACGGCAGAGAAGCACCGGGTTCTCAGAAGTGCTCCAGAGCTTAGTAGTCAGACATGGAGCAAGGCCTCCGACCAGGGTCTCCTTTGGGCAAGCTGTGAGGAGACAGCAGACTGAGGGAGTAGATTCTAGAGATTGCCTGGGTCAAATTGCACGAGAAAGAGAAATTAGGATCCATGACTTGGGTACTGTTTTTATGAAAAAGGAAAATCTATCTGGTTCTAGATCACAGTTTCTCTGGCAGGTGTGTGTGTGTGTATGTGTATGTGTGTGTGTGTGTGTGTGTGTGTGTGTGAGAGAGAGAGAGAGAGAGAGAGAGAGAGAGAGAGAGAGAGAGAGAGAGAGAGAGAGAGACTGGGGATGGAAGCCAGGGGACTTCTAACTCAAGGCTATACTCCAAATTCCATTTTTTTTTTTTTTTTTGTGGTACTGGGGTTCCTGGAAGCCCTTCTTCCTCCGGGCTACACTCCCAGACCTATTTTTACATTTTTATTTGGAAACAGGGTCTCCTAAGCCAGCGTGCGCGGCTGGCTTCGAACCTACGCGATTCTCCTGTCTCTGCCTCCCAAGCGCGGGGATTACAAGCGTGCGCCACCACGCCCGGCGCCAAATCCCATTTTTTAAAAGGAGCTTTACTAAGTTGCTGAGGCTAGTTTCAAACTTGTGATCCTCCTGTCTCAGCCTCCCAAGTACTGGAATCTTAGGTGTGCACCACAACATCCAGCTAGCCTCTCTGGCAGATTTAGTGACACATTCTGAATCAGTCTCTATATCTGTTTAACTCTGGTCCTGTATTTCTGCAAGTTTAGCCTTGGAGTTTGAAAAATTCTTTTGAAGATGTTACCAGGAACATTCAGATTTATTCATCTGGTGTAAGGAAGTATATAATATTGAGAAAAATAAAAATAATATAAAATATCAGCATTAGAATTCAAATTATGTTTTCTAGTTTGGGCATATTAGAGGAAACATGTGTATCTTCTCCTTCTGTGCTTGGCTGATCTCACTTAACATGATGCTTTCCAGGGGGGGAGGAGAGAAAACGGGGGCGGGGGGGGAGAGGGCACCAAATATAGTGTAAATGTATACTATTTATGTTCAATAAAAAAATTGTTAAAAAAAAAGAATTCAAATTATGGTATTCCTATGGGTGGAATACCATCATTCCATTAAAAATTATGTAATAATAATAATAACAGTATGCAAGATAAAAAATAACACTTGTATACTGAACTGACTTTCTATACATGTCCATGTGTGTCATTTGAATATATACTTTAATGCAAAATTTTAAAACTTTTATTAAGCAAAGTACCACCTGAATAGCCCTGTTGGCTGTTTTAGTGTGAGCGAGTAAGCACTTTTTGTGGCTTGATCAGTTTATGGTCTCTGGAAGCCCAGAGGATTTCTGGGAGACAGGAGAATCAGGCCCTAATGTAACAGGATGACCAGTTTCCCTTCATTCTTGTCACCCCAAAAGAAAGATTCCATTTAAAGGACACAGATAGGACAAACATAAAGGGTTTTATTGAATGAGTTCACCAAGGAGAACCACAGACCTGGCTAGAAAAAGAGGGTGGGTCTGCCACATGATAATTTCTTATACTGTCCAGAAATCCCACCCTTCCTCATGCAGAGTAATTTGGGGTAATCAGTTCTGGATTTCATGCCACAGCTTAGGGCAACTGCCCTAACTTCACCAGGTTGGAATTATTCCCCTCCTGTCTAAATATGTAATGTAAAGGCTGCAAGTCTCTGATCACAATGGGGTGGGGCCATCACCATATCTAGTCTCTGGAATGCTGGCTGGATTCTCCCTGCCCCATTTCTTTTCCCGACCTGCTCATCTTTTTTTTTTTTTTTTTTAACAATTTTTTTTATTGAACATAAATAGTATACATTTACACTATATTTGGTGCCCTCTCCCCCCCGCCCCTGTTCCCCCCCCCCCCCACCAATGGTTGGCCAGGTTAACCATGTCTTATTCATAATTTTACACATGTTCAGGTGTAGACCCTCATTAATCAAGATCGGCCTTTCTCCTCTCCTATCTTTCCATTAAAACTTAGCTAGTATTTCCCCTCTAATATCTGGGGTCCTACTGGTATCCTTTGTGTTTTCTAGTTTGGGCATATTAGAGGAAACATGTGTATCTTCTCCTTCTGTGCTTGGCTGATCTCACTTAACATGATGCTCTCCAGGGCTTTCCATCTTCTAGCAAATGATATAATTTTGTTCTTCTTTATGGCTGAATAGAATTCCATTGTGTGTATTTCCCACAGTTTTGCTATCCATTCATCTGTTGATGGTGATCTGGGTTGGTTCCATATTTTGGCTATTACAAATTGTGCTGCTATGAACATAGGTATGCATATGTTGCTGTATTTCTCTGAATTCAACCCCTTTGGAAAGATACCTAGGAGTGGTATAGCTGGATCATATGGTGGATATATTCCCACCTTTCTTAGGAATCTCCACACAGATCTCCATAGTGGCTGAACTAGTTTGCACTCCCACCAACAGTGTAAAAGAGTTCCTCTTTCCCCACATCCTCGCCAGCATTTGTTGTTGTT
Organism: Muscardinus avellanarius; assembly: GCF_963383645.1. Taxonomy (NCBI): domain Eukaryota; kingdom Metazoa; phylum Chordata; class Mammalia; order Rodentia; family Gliridae; genus Muscardinus; species Muscardinus avellanarius. Next base: position 31,618,766 of record NC_137789.1, on the reverse strand, counting down.
TGATTTCTTTATGCTTGCTACTCTGACTGGGGTTAGATGGAATCTCAGTGTAGTTTTGATTTGCATCTCCCTGATGGCCAGTGATGAAGAACATCTTTTCATGTATCTATTAGCCCTTTGTATCTCTTCTTTTGTGAAGTGTCTATTTAGTTCATTTGCCCATTTCTTGATTGGGTTGTTTGTTTTGTTGGTGTAGAGCCTTTTGAGCTCTTTGTATACTCTGGATATTAGCCCCCTATCAGAATGGTGGCTGGTAAAGATCCTTTCCCATTCTGTAGGCTTCCTCTTTAGGTTATTGATAGTTTCCTTTGATGAGAAGAAACTTTTTAGTTTAATGTTATCCCACTTGTTTATTCTTGCTTTAATTTCCTGAGCTTTGGAGGTTTTGTTGAGAAAGTTACTGCCTGTGCCAATATGTTGTAGTGTTGAACCTATGTTCTCCTCTACTAACTTCACCGTCTCAGGTCTAATTTCTAAGTCTTTGATCCATCTTGAGTTGATTCCTGTGTTAGGTGAGATATAGGGGTTTAGATTCATCTTTTTACAAATGGTTAGCCAGTTCTCCCAGCACCACTTGTTGAAAAGGCTGTCTTTTCTCCAGCGTATGTGTTTGGCCCCTTTGTCAAAGATTAATTGACTAAAGATGTGTGGGTTTGTTTCTGTATCTTCTATTCTAATCCACTGGTCAGTATATCTGTTTTTGTGCCAGTACCATGCTGTTTTTACTACTATTGCTCTATAGTATAGTTTGAAGTCTGGGATTGTAATGCCTCCTGCGTGTTTCTTGTTATTGAGAATTGCTTTGGCTATTCTAGGTCTTTTCTTTCTCCATATGAAGTTCATGGTTGATTTTTCTAGGTCTCTGAAGAATGTCACTGGTATTTTAATGGGAATTGCATTGAACCTATAGATCAGTTTTGGCAGAATGGCCATTTTGATGATATTTATTCTGCCTATCCATGAGCACGGGAGATCTTTCCATCTTCCAAGGTCTTCTTCAATTTCTTTCTTTAATGTTTTATAGTTTTTGTTGTAGAGGTCTTTTACATCTTGGGTTAGGTTTATTCCTAGGTATTTTATTGGTTTTGAGGTTATAGTGAATGGAATTGTTGTTTTTGTTTCCTGCATTGTGGATTCGTTGTTGGCATAAAGAAAGGCCACTGATTTCTTTAGGTTGATTTTGTAACCTGCGACTTTGCCGAATTTGTCGATCAGCTCCAGAAGTCTTTTGGTTGAGTTCTTTGGGTCTTCCAGATAAAGGATCATGTCATCTGCGAATAAGGATAATTTCACTTCCTCTCTTCCTATGTGGATTCCTTTGATTTCCTTCTCTTGTCTGATTGCTGCAGCAAGAGTCTCAAGGACTATATTGAAAAGGAGAGGTGAAAGTGGGCATCCTTGTCTTGTTCCTGACTGTAGCGGAAATTCTTGCAGTTTTTCCCCATTCAATATAATGTTGGCTTTGGGTTTGCAGTATATTGCCTTGATGATGTTGAAGTACTTTCCTTCTATCCCAATTTTTTGCAGTGTTTTTAACATAAATGGGTGTTGGATTTTGTCGAATGCTTTTTCAGCATCTATTGCTATGATGATGTGGTTTTTGTTCTTGGTTCTATTTATGTGGTGAATAACATGTATTGATTTGCGTATGTTGAACCAGCCTTGTTTTTCTGGGATGAAACCGACTTGGTCGTGATGAATTATTCTCTTGATATAGTTTTGAATGCGTATAGCTAGTATTTTGTTTAGAATTTTTGCATCTATGTTCATTAAGGATATTGGTCTGTAGTTTTCCTTTCTTGAGGTATCTTTATTTGGTTTGGGGATTAATGTGATACTGGCCTCATAGAAGGAATTTGGAAGAGTTCCATCTCTTTCAATTTCCCGGAACGTGTTATGAAGTATTGGTATTAGTTGTTCACTGAAGGTTTTGTAGAATTCAGCTGGGAACCCATCTGGGCCTGGGCTTTTCTTTGGTGGAAGAATTTTTATTGCCGTTTCTATTTCTTTGGTTGTTATTGGTTGGTTTAGGCTTGCTATGTCCTCTTGGTTGAGTGTAGGAAGGTTAACTGTGTTTAGAAATCTGTCAATTTCATCCAGGTTTTCAAATCTATTGGAGTATAAATTTTTAAAGTAGTTTCTGATAATGTTTTGAATTTCTTCACTATCAGTGGTGATATCTCCTTTTTCATTTCTAATTTTGGTAATTTGAGTTGATTCTCTTTTTCTTTTGGTTAGGTTGGCCAGGGGTTTATCAATTCTATTAATCTTTTCAAAGAACCAACTTTTTGTTTTATTGATTCTTTGAATTGTTTTTTTGTTCTCTATTTCATTTATTTCTGCTCTAATTTTGATGATTTCTCGTCTTCTGCTGGCTTTGGGAATGGATTGTTGCAGAATTTCTAGATCCTTGAGTTGTGTCATTAGATTCTTTACTTGGTGGTTTTCCATCCTTTTTATGTGGGCACTCAATGCGATAAACTTTCCTCTTAGCACTGCCTTCATGGTGTCCCATACGTTTTGGTAGGTTGTGTCTCTGTTTTCGTTTGTTTCCATAAATTTCTTTATTTCTTCCCTAATTTCTGCTCTTACCCATTCGTCATTTAGTAGTGTATCATTCATTCTCCATGAATTTGAATACTTTCTTTCGAGTTTCCTGTTGTTGATTTCTACTTTTATTCCATTGTGGTCTGAAAAGATGCATGGGATTATATTACATTTTTTGAATTTGCTGGTATTTTCTTTGTGTCCCAGGATGTGATCTATTTTGGAGAAGGTTCCATGGGCTGCTGAGAAGAAAGTGTATTCTGTAGTTCCTGGTTGAAATACTCTGAAAACGTCTATTAGGTCCATTTGGTTTATGGTTTCCTTTAGTTCTAAAGCATCTTTACTCATCTTTTGCCTCGAAGATCGATCCAGTGGTGTGAGAGGCGTATTAAAGTCTCCCAGAATTATTGTATTTGGGTCTACTTGGGATCTTATGTCCAGAAGGGTTTGTTTTACGAATGTGGTTGCACCCACATTTGGGGCATAAATATTTACTATCATTATATCTTCTTGGTGTATTGTTCCTTTTAATAAAAGGAAGTGCCCTGATTTGTCTCTTTTGAAGTGTTTTATTTTAAAGTCTGTTTTGTTGGATATCAGGGTTGCTACCCCTGCTCTTTTTCGGTCACTGGTGGCATGGTATATCTTTTTCCATCCTTTCACCTTCAGCCTGTGAATGTCTTTGGCTGTGAGGTGAGTTTCTTGCAGACAGCATATGTTTGGATTATGTTTCCTAATCCACATTGCCAGTCTATGTCTTTTGATTGGTGAGTTAAGTCCTTTGACATTAAGTGATATTATTGAAATATGCTTTTTGTTTTCTGCCATTTTGTGTTCTGTCTACTCTTGGGTGTTGTGATCTTTCTTCTTTACTTAAATGGCCCACTTATTAACTTCCTCTCTTCTCTGATTCTGGAGTCTGCTTCTTTTTTCTTCCTTATGATTTATTTCTTTAAGAATTTTCTCTAGTGTTGGCTTTGAATTCATGAATTTTTTGAGATTCTGTTTATCCTGAAAGACTTTGACTTCCCCATTGATCTTGAATAGTAATTTTGCTGGATAGATTAATTTGGGCTGGAAGTTATGTTCTTCCAGGGTCTGAATCACGTCGTACCAGTCTCTCCTAGCATTCCTGACCTGGGTTGTATAGTCTGGGGTGATTCTTATTGTTTTGCCTCTATATGTCACCTGTCCTTTTGTTCTCACTGCTTTTAAGATTCCTTCCTTGGCCTCTATGCTGGTCAATTTGGTTATTATGTGGCGTGGAGTGGTTTTTCTTTGGTCCTGTCTCAGTGGAGTTCTGTATGCCTCCTGTACTTGAAGATTCAAGTCTCTTTCCATATTTGGAAAATTCTCTGAGATTATTTCCTTGAAGATATTACATATGCCCTTGGTCTGTACCTCTATCCCTTCCTCAATGCCTATTATCCGTAAATTAGGGCGCTTCATATTATCCCATAATTGCTGGATGTTTAGGTTTTGTTGCTGTAAAGATTTCTGTATATCGCTGACTGTGTTTTCAGTTTGGGATGTACTGTTTGATATTCTGTTTTCCATTTCATCTAATCTTCCAGAGTTTCTTTCTATTGCTGTCTTCATTTCACTTATTGCCTCTTTCATTTCATTCCAGACCTCTTTCTGATTCTTTTTTAGTGTTTCTATTTCACCTTTAACCTCCTCTATACTTGTTTTAAAACCTTTCATCATATTGAACAACAAGATTCTGAACTCCCCTTCTTGCATTTCTAGTAGGTCAGTATTCATGATTTCTGCTGTCTCTTCATAACTCCTGGTTCTCATATTTATAGTGTTCTCTGTCCTGTTTTTCTGATTTCTACCCATCGTTCGTGAGTAATGTGTTTAGTCAAATCTTAATATTAGGAGTTTAGGGGTATCGGCAAGTCAGCAGAGCCTTTCCAGTGTTGAGGGTGGGTGATGTGGGAGGAGCTGGGGTGATGGGTAAAGGAGTCAGATTAGTTGGAGGATATGTTAGGTTGAGAAGGACTTTAAGTATGATAAGGTAATAACTTGCTATGAATGAGAGAAAGTTAACTACTAGGACTCTTGTTGTTAGTAGAGTAGTTATGGATATAAAAAATACTTTGAGTTTTAAACCATGAGGTATATTATGGGGAAAAGTTTTGGGGGAGAAATGTATGTAGGTTAGTGTGGGAAGGTTTGTAAATAGGGATGCTGGTAGGAGCAGACAGACATAAAAAAAAAAAAAGAATCCCCACAAGATACCAAGACTATTATGTAATCCAAGAAAAAGGAAGGTAAACCAATCAAAGGAGGAGAATGAAAGAAAAGGAAGGAAAGAGGAAGAAAGAGGAAAAAGGAAGAGGAATAAAATAAAAGGAACTAGCAGCCGTGTGAAATAAAAAAATAAGGCAAACTATCCAATGTATATATATATAAAACAACAAGTTAAAGTAAGAGAAGTTTGGATTAAAAGAAGAAAAAAAAAGAAAAAAAAAGAAAACAGCAATAACCATACTAAAACAAAAGCACTTTAAAAGCAAAATAAAACATAACATCCACATTAAAAGTAAAACAAACAGTCCTCCTTATTTACGCATATGGGGTCAGGTCCATATAATATGTGCGTATCTGATTGCTTGGTAGCTTTCAGGATACCGTCCAATGTCTCTTAGTTTTCTTTGTACTCTATTTTTATCTTCTTAAGTCACTCTGGGTGTTTGGACACCTTTTTCCCCTTTAGCTGCTTTAGGTTTATGTGTCCGGGTGTCTGGTTTCACTGTTATTTGATTCTGTACAGTTCACAGATTCTGCGAAATTCTAACCTGTGGTCAGCACATCTGCACTCACCACCCTTGCCTCCAGCCTGTGCTTCCCTACAGCAGGGGTGGAGAGTGACTAAAGTGTAATTGGAACTTCCCCCTGAGGTCCTGAGCAGATTTTGTGGCCCGATGGATTTTCTTGTGTCTCTGGAAATTCCAGCTGGGCTAGCCGGTGTGGTCCCAAGATGTGCCCTGGGCAAATGAATGCTGGTTCCTGGGTGGCCACACTTACTGCCAGAGCTCTGCCTATTCCAAGAGTGCAGGCTGGATGCACTGTTAATACTGGACCCTAGTGAGAGTGGGTGCAGCTGTCTATTGCTGCTGGTGTGTTCTTCCAAGGTGTATTGAGCTGTGTTCTCACTCAGAACTAAGCATCTGGCTACCAGGAGGTTGGGAATACCCAGCGGTGGGCCAGGGGTGCAGGGTAGGTGCTCAAGGGTCCAGTGTGCGGTGTCCAGCAATGGTCTCTGCGTCCCGCGGGACGTAGAGGCTGGGGGTGCCCCAAGGAGATTTCCGGGTCTCCCAGTGCTTTTGCAGCCTGGAGGGTAGGCTCTGGCAAGGTGGCAGGGGTTAGCCACAGAAGCAGGCTCCAATTTAGGGGGGCAGTGTACAGGCACTGATTACTAGTAGGGGACAGGCAGGATGCGCGAGGAGAGTGCTCTGAGGCTTGAGCCCGTGGTGGGGGGTTGTGACTGCGCACACGCTAGGACCCCAGTTTACTAGGGCACCCTCAGGTACCTGTCTTGGTGCAGGAATCTGTGTGAGTCTCTGTGCCGATGTGATCCAGTCGCTGGTGGGCAGACAGAGTTCTGGTGGGTGCTGCTCGCTGCTTAGGATGCGGTCCTAAGTCCGTTTTTATTCCCGGATTATCTTGCCGTGGTAATATCGGGCAGGCAGCTCCTTGGACAGCTGCTAAAGCAGCCCGCGGCTCAGCAATCCGATCCGCGATCCGCGGTCAGATTGTATCTGCAGCAGGTCCCGTGTCTGATCTTTGTTCTTCTTGTTCAAGTTCAGGGTTCCGCCGAGGTACCAGGATGTGTTTTGGTTCCTGGTATGTATTTATTTTGTTGATTTAGACACTGCTTTCTCAGTATTTAAACTTTATTTACTTCAGCTACTGAGAAGTGCTGTGTCCCTCAGTCGCCATTTTGAAAAAAAAAAAAAAAAAAAAACCTGCTCATCTTTAATAACTACCAAATAGCAGCACTATTCCCAGAAATAAGAATCTAGGGGCACTTGATGGGACTTCCTGGAATTGCTCCAATCAGGGTTTTTTTGGCAAGAAATAGCAGTGGGGCACCTGAAATAAACTACTTTGACTAATTAAAATAGCTGCCTAAGTTTCAGACCCAGCCTTGTGTGGATGGGCTGGTTTTACACTGCACATAGCTGATTTTGGAAATACCTCTGGAATTAGATTTATACATTGGGAAATGTTCCTTAGCTAAGTAAATAGTTCTTGGGAATCCAAGTATGGAATTTGGATGAAACAGAATAGAAAGGACCATGCATCCCATCGTCTGTTCAGACTGCGCAGCTCCAGCACACGCCAAGGGAGCCAGTTCTAAGTGACTCCACATCTACTGCTTTTAACGACCAGCTTGATTTCAACTGTCAGGAAAGCACCCAGGACAGTGCCTACCTTCCAATGAGTACTCCATAAATGAGTGTCCCTTTCCAACCAGAAGCTGAGCATTGACTATAATCTTCTGTATAACTCCTTTTCATAGAAACAACCAAGACTGAGATAATTTTTTCTTTTTTTTTTGTTCTTTTTTGTACTGGAGATTGAGCCCAGAGAAGTTTAGCCTATGAACTACATTCCCAGCACACACACACACACACACACACACACACACACACACACACACGCACGCACACACACACACACACACACACACACACACACACACTTTTTAATTTTGTTTTGTTTGAAACAGGATCTTGCTAGATTGCTGAGGCTGTACTCAAACCTGTTATCCTCCTGTCTCAGCCTCCAAGTGCTGGAATTATAGGCATGTCACGACACCTGACCAGAATATTTCTATTTATAGTTTCTATTTATATTTCTATTTAAAGATATTCTTTTCATTGCTTCATGGCACCTTACCAAAAGCTCCCTAGAAAATTAATCTTCTTGTATGCATTGTTTATGACTTATCCCTAATTATTTTGTGTCATAATAATTATGTAAATCACTGAGCTGAGCCAGGTTAACTTTAAATTTCCTTTGAATATAATATAAAGTTTTTCATTCTCAATCTTCATAATTAGCTATTCCTATAAATTATCACTTGGGGAGGTTTCAATGGCAGTAACAGAAGCCAGGATTCATCCAGGTTTAAACAACAGGAACTTTATTATGTTGTATAACAATAAATAAGATGGTCAACTAAAAAAAAGGATTCAATGCACTGACCTTAACCCTAATATCAAGAACCTGATGTTTTCTCTCTTTCTGCTCTGCTTTCTAGAGCAACCACTTTATCCTAAGGGTCTTTATCATTATGGTATTTAGATAGCAAGATATCTCTATACCCATCTAGAGGGAGAAAGAAATTACTGCCAAAAGATAGACCAAAAGTCTTTCACTTTAGTCTAGTTGAGCCAACTAAAACCAGAAGCCCACTCCTGCATCATTACCAGTTGCTAAGGGAATACATGTACTGATTTCTGTAGGCTGCTTATAACTTGCCATTGGTGCCTGGAATGGACATTTTCTTCTTACTCTCAGAAATTGTGTAGTACAGTGCTGAATGCCTGGGCAAAATCAGGATTTTGGTAGGAAGGAGAAAATAGAAATTTTTAGGTAGTTAGCCAGAAAACCGTGGCTTAGTAGTCCTGTGGAGAAATTATTTTTCTGAGAAATGAATATAGGAAAGAAAGGAGAAATGGACCAAGAGTCACCTGGGAGCAGCTGTGCACATGGACAGAATGGCAGAGGCACCCGTATATTCTGAGAAACTTTTTAAACACCTCAAAATACTTCTGTCATGAGTATGAAGTAGTGTAAAAAGGAAAAAGCGGTTATAGGTAGAGATCACACATTTGCCAAATTGATACCAGTAATGTTAGGCCAAAGGTTATCTTTTGCTTTCTTTAAAATACTCCACTACACTTACTCCAAGATTTTATTCCCTAGCCTTTCCTTTATTGTGTGTGAGCTCTTTTACAAGTAGAAGCCTCACTTCCGGGAAGATGGCGACCGAGAAAAGCGGGGCTTAAGACTCCCGCTAACAACCAATCTCCATTACCACAAAAAGAGCGCCTTTCATAGCCAGAAAACACCATCACCAGAAAAACAAAAAAAACCACCAGGCTCCAGAGAGAAAGCAGACTGAGAACAGAGCTCAGGGCCACAGAGGAGACACACGCGCCTGAGGACGCGGCAGCAGCGCCATACTGCCGGCGGCAGCGGCGAACTCAACGGACGGCTACAGCAAGCCAGGTGAGCCGCTGCGGAACAGCCAGGCGGGATCTTTCGGCGCAGACAGCATTTAAAGCTCCCAGTGGCTGAGCTCAGCACACGCTGCAGGGATTCAGAGTGGAAATCAAAACCAGAGAAGAAAAAATACACCAGCCTCATGGCCGAGGGCGTGGCAGAGGCGCCATATTGCCACCGGCGGCGGCAGCAGCAGTGAATTCACCGAGTCCAGTACAGCTACATCTGCGTACTCAAGAACAGTGAGTCAAATTGCGGGCCACAGAGGAGAAATCGCAGTATTGGGCCTCCTGGGACTTGACCCAGTGAGGGAGTGGTGGTGGCAGAGATATCACACCATAGGAGAACGTGCAACCTGGCACCCCCCATAGTTTAAAGCAGCCTCTATCGACTCCCTGGGTCGAAGACTCTGTGATACAACCCAGTAAAGGAGTAGTGGGGTCTGAGATAATACAGACTCGAGATCCAGAGCACCTTAAGTGAAGCCATAGTGACCCAAGGGAAGAACCCAGAGAAGGCACAAACCTCCGAAATCATGGGAAAGAGGAATAACACTGGAGTAATGAATGTGCACAACCCCACAACATCAGAACCTGATAAAACAGAAAATCAGAGATTTCTAGAAGATCAAATCAGGAAAATAACTGTAGAAATAATAGAGGTGCTTCAAAAAGAACTCAGAGAGAGCCAAAAAGAGATAAAGGATGCAATTAATGAAGTAAAGGCCTCAATTCAAAGCACAAACAACCGATTAGACCACATGGAGAACAGAATCTCGCTCTTAGAAGATGAGCAATCCAAAAATGAATGCATAGTTTCTAATCTAGAAAAAAATATCCAACAGCAGGAATCTGACATTGAAGAAATATGGGCCCATCTTAAGAGAGCTAACCTAAGAATAATTGGAATAGAGGAGGGAAAAGAAAGTGATACCAAAGGGATCAACAATCTCTTCAAGGAAGTAATAGCAGAAAATTTTCCAAATATAGAGCAAGAGGTTGATACACAGATCCAGGAAACTTATAAAACTCCCTTTAGACAGGATCGGAGAAGAGGATCCCCACGCCATATAATTGTCAAAATGACCAATGTGGAAGCCAAGCAGAGAATCTTAAAGACAACAAAAACAAAGGGCCAACTGACATTCAGAGGCAAACCAATTAGAATCACTCCAGACTTCCCAAACCAAGTCATGAGAGCCAGAAGGGCTTGGAGTAACATATTCCAAACTCTGAAAGAAAACAACTTCCAGCCAAAAATTTCCTATCCAGCAAAAGTTTCTATCAAATTAGATGGAGAAATAAGAAGCTTCCATGACAAACAGAAACTGAAGGAATTTATGTCTTCAAAACCAGCGCTAGAGAAAATACTCAAAGAGATTAACTACAAAGAAGAAATAGGTAACACTCACCAGAACCAGAGAAACAAGAGTTTCCATCCAACAGACAACTAAGATTGGTTATCTGTGGAGATTCATTATTTATGTTAGTATTTTACCTATCTCTAAGTTGTATTGTTTGCCTTTATTGTTGTTAATTTTTAGGATTTCTAGTTGGAATATTAATATACCTTCAGATATAGCATTTGGAAATATTTTATCCAATTCTATTAGTAACTTTTAACTCTGTTTACATTGTCTTTGGATATACAATATTTTCTTTTATTTTTTAGGGAGTTTGTATATTCTTCTGTTGCCTGTGCCATTGAAATCATATCCAAGAAATCACTGCCAATTTCAATGTTGTGAGGTTTTATGACCCAGATTTTCTCCTAAAAGTTTATAGTCTTAAGATTTATATTTAGGTCTTTTATCTATTTTGAGTTAATACTTGTATATGGGATTAGGTAAAGGTCCAATTTTATTCTTTTCCATGTAATTATTATTTTTCAACAATATTTAGTTAAAAGATTATTATTTCCACCACCAAATGTTCGTGGAAACCTTGTCAAAAATAACTTGACAATATAGGGAAGAATTTAGCTCTAGGCTTGTATTTAACTCCAATGGTCTATATATCTGCCTTTAGAACAGTACTACACTGTTTCAATTATTGTAGCTTTATATGGTTTGAAATCAGAAAATATATATCTGCTAGCTTTGTTCTTTTTCAAGATCGTTTTGGGTATCTAGAATTCATATTCCATATTAGGATAGATTTTTTTCTGAAAAATAAATATATAAATATATGATAGTTTCACCTAAAAAAACAGAAAAAAATATGCTCTAGTAAGAAAGAAAGCAAAAAGAAATATTGAAATGCTATCTTTAAATCATCAAACGCTTGGTATCAGACAAATGAAAACTGTTATGTGAAATTATCATTTTTAATTTTGGATAAATTGCTATAATACTAGATGTCAACCACTAAGCCAAGCATGGGAAGGAGGGATGGGGAGAGAATGGGGTGGGGATCGGGTGGGGGCTGACTGGGCGATGTGTGCATGTATGTCTACAAAAGTTTGTATCCCACTATGATGTATGAATACAGTGCACCAATAAAATAAAATTAAAAAAAAAACAAGTAGAAGCCTCATGAAAATCAATGGTGGGGTCTCTGTCCTATCACCCACTCAGACACATCTGGGTGTGTCTGGATCTGAATCTCCTCAGGGTTGGGTACACAGCATAGGTGTTCATTAATGACTTTACAATGTTAGCAGCCTCCAGCATTAAAACATGATTGAATCTGAATTATTAAATAGCTTGCATATATCCAGGGCTAAGCTGTATTCTGCAGAAAACTGAATAAATGATTGTTCAAGCTAAAACCCATTTTGCCAAATGAAAGAATTGATGTAATCTGATTAAAGCATAGCCTGTTGGACTCCAAAAAGCAGTTTTTATCAGACTTTGTGATCTAAGGCAATGATCTAAGTTCATGAATCCTTCAGCTGTCAGCTGCCTGTGAGCTTTGGCTTTGAAGGGTTAGCATGGATTATGCATTCTCTGGTTCATAAATCTATTCCAATTAGAGTCAGTAAATGTATAAATATAAAGGCTCATGTATTACGTACTAATTTTTTAAGCACCTACAGTGTGCCAGACGCTGTACTAGGTCAAGGCCACCCCTGTTCTCAGGTATGAATGGATATATATGTAGGTATAATGAAGTGCCTTTTGGCACAGATATCTGCAAAGTGCTTTTGAATACACAAAGTGGTAAATTGTTTCTGAAGATGTCAAGGCAGCCTTTACAGAAGAAAAAAAAATGTTTAAGAAAGGGTATAATCTTGAGAGAGAAATGAGCTGAAAAGGCTTTCTTGGGAAAAGGGAGTTTTATGGTAAAAAATTCAAAATATAAAAAACTATGACAATGTCAAAGGATGTTAACAGGCAGAAAAGTGTTAAGATGGTTTCAGGAAAAGAATGGAAAGGAATAGATGTGTCATGTGCAAATCAGTAAATAATAGGACTGAAATTCTAAAGACATGAGTTTGAGTCCTTATTCTGCCACTTAGTATCTAACTCTCTTCATCTATAGATTATAGATATTAGTCTATTAAAACTGCTTCACAAAACAACTCCTGACTAACCTGTGGAAGGTACAACCAGCCCCTGCCCTGCATCCACCCACACTGACTCCCTAAGCCAGGACACTAGCTCCTAAGGGTAGCCAGGCAGGACCAGCCCCAGCCTTCCCCCCATCTCCTGTGAGAGGAATCTGAACACTGGTCTATATTAATGTCCCTTTGACTACTACTCAACAGGTGGGCCCAAAATATTTGAGGAGTAATTAATTATGAAGATTAAAATAGATGAATAATAATACTCAATTGAAACCAGGTGTGGTAGGAAATAAATTGCAAAAGAAAATTTGAGGTTAATTGAGAAAAAATGATTATAGATTCTGGAGTCAATAATATCACTGTATTAATGCCCAGCTTTCTGATTTTGAAAAATGTACTGTGGTTATTCAAATATTTCTATTATTAGAAAATGCACAATGAAAGTAAAATAGTCCTCTTTTTATCCCTGGTTTTGTGTTCCATGATTTCAGTACCCATTGTCAACTACAGTTCAAATACATTAAATGAAAAATTCCAGAAATAATTTTAAGTTTTAAGTAGCTTGCATTATAATCTATAATCATTCTAATTTATGATTAGCTATTGTTGTTAAGGTCTAACATGCCCAATTTATAAATTAAATTTTATTATGCACATATATATATATAGGAAAAGCATAGTATGTATAGAATTTTATACTATTCATAGTTTCAGACACTACTGAGAGACTTGAAACATATCCTGCAGATATGTCTATTTATTTATTTATTGCCAAATTCACTTGGAGACCAAGATAAAACAAGTGACTCCAAGGATAGTTTCAGAAAGGATGGAAGAAAAACATTTATGGGCAGCAGATTTTGATCCTCCTCCCCTAACAGATATTGATAGAGGCCTATCTGTCAATACAACTGTCACTAATCTTGCCTGCCCTAAAAAATTGACCAAATTCATGACAGAATGTAATTCTTACTATGTGAATTACTACTCATCCAATTTGACCTGATATTTTTTTTCAGACCAGTGCAAAAAGTCTCCCCTGTATACTTTTTACTTCTTCCTTCAAATCCCAGGGCTTTGAAAAGTCATATGATCAACAATATGCCAGACTTTCTATTCACTGAAGCCCTCTAAATTTCAATTGTCGCTATACAATGGAGATAATTTTTGTCCTCCTTATCTTAAGGGATTGTGTGAGAGAAAAAACAGAAATAATATACATAGAGAATTTTGCAAACCCAACAACAATATGATTTAGGAAATTATATAATTAAAATTGTCATGTCAGAATAAAAGATAGGCTTGCGTATAGTTTAACCCTAAATTGTAATGAGTTTTAAGATATGTCAACTCCAGCTACTAACTCTCTCAAGGAGCACTTTACATACATGAGGAAATTAATGCTGAATTTCTTCTGTCTACAACACTGCATGGAATAAGGCAGATACATTAGAGAATAAATATTTTATAGCAAGCAAGAGTGGCAACACTTTGTAAAGCTAAAAAAGACTTTCTTATACATATAATGATTTGAGTTTTTGATGCCAGAGATCCCCAATGAAAATTTTATTTTATACTGATATAGTTGGATTAAGTATGACTTTGCTTCCTTTTGAGGGTATGTGGTACTGGGCATTGAACCTAGGGGGCTTCTATCTCTGAGCTATCCCACAAGCTCATTTTCTTATTTGTTTTGATACAAGGTTTTGCTAAGTTACTACACACTGGCTTCGAACCTGTGATTCTCTTGTTTCAACCTCCCAAGCACTGAAATTACAGGTAAACACCACCACACCCAGCATTATTTGCTTCTTAAATCCTGTAAGTCTCATCCCAATATAAATTTTAATATTAAAATAAATCCTAGACTAATAATTTTAAGTTCTTTTTGTTTTTAAAGTAAAATAACTAGAGAACACAATCTCATTAAAACAATAAATGAAGCAAAGCAGAAGAAAACAGAAAAAAATGAAAGTACTATTTAATATTCCTTTATTTTAACCCAATAACCCAAAGGTAACCATTATTAACAATGACATATGTTTATAGTTTTTCTATGTAGTCAATAAAAAAGAATAAACTGCATAACTTGAGTTTGTTTTCTTAAAACAAATGAACATGCACATACACACACTCTACACACGCACACTCACACACATGCAGAGCATCTGTATTGGGTTCTAGATTAACTGTAAATCAATCTATTCTCACCTTTTTCTTGCTCCAACACACTTTAATTACCTTAGCATTATGACTTATAAAATTTGAAGGTGCCATTTCCTTCTTTTTTTTTTTTTTTTTTTTTTTTGCAGTACTGGTGATGAAACCCAGGGGCAGTCTACCTCCGAGCTATACCCCCAGTCCTATTTTTTTTATTCTTTATTTTTAAGCAGGGTCTCACTGAGTTGCAGAGCCTTCTTTTTCCTTTACCAAATTTCTTATGCATGTTATCTTCCTGATAAAATTTAGAATCTAGTAATCAAATTTCATAAAAATTCTACTGTAATTTTAATTGAGAGCAATTCAAATTATGAATTCATTTGGGAGCTTTTTCAACACTGACAATCTTCATGCAAAAATGTGATACTACATTTCTTTTATTAGGGTCTCCCTTTCTAGCTTTCAGTAAAGTAGTATAGGCTTCTTCAGATTAAATTTGAGCACTTGGGGGTGTAGCTCAGTTGTAGAGCATGTGCTATTATGTGCAAGGCTCTAGGTTCAATCTTAGTTCATGTGCACACAAACTCACACATGCACCCCACACAATATTATTTTCTAAGAACTTTATATATTTTTGTGGTTGCTATAAATGTTTTTTCCATTGAATTTTTATTTTTTATTTTTTTATTTTTTTAGAAGATTTAAAGAAGTTTATTAGAAAGATAGAAATACAGAAAATATAAATACAGCCCCATGCCAAGATGGCATGAGGGGATGACTCGAATGAGTACACCAAAGGGCTTACACGTGGACTTGGCCTTTTTTATACCCATGACCTCCATCTTGTTCGCGTGACTCTGACGTGAACGTCCCTGTAAGGTACCTCCCCTAGCAAGGTGGGGTAAGGTGTCTCCTTTCATAGAGGGCAAGGTCAAACCCTGCCCCATCCCCCTTAGATCATGTAGATCTGTCTTTCGAAAGAGGAAGCCCTAGCTCCCCTCTATTGACTTGTTAAGTACTTTGAGCTAGGTTGATTTACACTGGAATAGCTGCCTGTTGTTAGGCCGAAACCAAGTCCTTTCTTTATCCATGTCTGCCTCCATTTTGACACAACTATTTTGAAATATACCAATTATTTTCTTTTGAAATATATTAATAATCAGAGCTTTCCCAAATCTTTCTAGGTCATTCCCCATACTGGCACATTCCCCCCTTTGTCTAGTAACTCCCTGACATCTGTCAGGCCAAAGGTAGGTACAGAAAATACAGTTTGACATTTATAATCTTACAAACATTTAACATGAGCTAAGTTTCCATCAATGTTACCCCATTATTATTACATACATACATGTACCCCTAGCAAAGGAATCAGGGCAACGACTCATCGAGCTGCTTCGAAGCTGAACAAGGGCAACGTAAGGGGGCCCCGGCTGAGGGTACATATGTATGTAATTGGCATGGGGATATCAGATGGGTCCATGTTGTCTGTCTATGACAAGTCAAAGGCCTCGGTAGATGTCTGTCAGGTTCTGTCTGTCAGAAAGCTTTACCCCTATGAGATAATATTTAACAATATAGGTTAGCCATGAAAACCTAAACATAATACTTAAATGAGAAATTACAATTGTTTTGCTGACTTAGACTGAAACACACAAAAGTGGGATGTATTAAGTTTATTTTGCACCAGGTGAATCCAGAAATTAGTGTTGTGGAAACCTGAAATAGGCTTTGGAATAAAGATTTTAGATGATTTGATGAGCACCAAGTCACCTGGACAAAACAGAATTTACCCTTTTCCTCTGGCACTGTTTGAAGTTTACTTAAAACTTATTGGTCAGCTGACAATAGGGTAACATTGGTATCTAGGACTATGTCCCAGTCAGAAAAGATCTAAAAGTTTCCCTTGGCATGAGTGAAACCAAGGTGCCAATTTTCACCTGGATGTGCCCCTCGCTTGCTTTTGTTTTTCGGTGGGCTTAACAAGCTATTTTTAGGGTTAACTCTAAGACCAATTTTACATCTCAGCACAATGTGACTCATAGTTTTCCATAACTTTTTATAGTAAACAATCTTAAATCTAGGTTTTAACGAATTATTATAGAATTTGGGGTCTCCCAATTTTATGGCAAAAAGTAATCCTCTAGCCTTTCTATCCATAGTATATCCCTGCTGGTGAACTTTAGTATTGCCTTTTAATAATCCATCTTCATCACATACCCAAACATATCACAAACACTGTTTTGCAACTCATCACACACCTTTTGCAACATGCTTTAACCTTCTTGTTTTATCCTGTTTCTTACTTTTCCCATTTGGGACAATCTTGGGATAAAATTTACAACCAAACAAATTCCATCCATGCTTTATATCTTGCTTTAACCCTCTAACTTTTTATATGGTCCTTTGTTTTCCTTAGGGACAACCTTAGGACAAACCTCACAACATGCTTTCTTAATCTCACAAAACCTCCTTTCTCTGTATTTATCAACATATAAAGAAATACATCTATAGTCTCTCTAAATGTGCCTTTTGTTGTTACATATAAGCAAACCCAAAAAGAGCATACATTTAATGTTGTTCATATACCAGCAATCAAAAAAACTATTTAAAAGACTTAAGTGTTACTGTAAACCTCATGAAGTTAATAGCATTTTAAAGCATTGCATTTAGCATTTTTTTAAACTTCATTGAATTATAGATTATATGGAAAATTAAGACATTAGATAAATATCACTAGCACCTTAAAACCTTAATTCTGCAAAAGGAGTAATATTAAAGACACTGTATATTTTATTTGACCACACACCTTAAAAACTGTTGTAAATTACCACAGAAATTCACGACATCATAAAAGCATCCCTAGTGTCTTAAAACATTGATTTTTTCAAAGAAGAAAATTAGTTAATCACCTCTCACAGGAGTTTAATTGGACACTTTCCTGAAGTAACCATTTTAGCTAAGATTGATTGAGATAAAAATATCTCTGAGCAATAACTTTAGTGCAACCAGCAAAAGAAAAAAAAAAAAAAACACTTTGTCATCAGAGGAGCTGAATTTTCTGGTGTGGCTAAGAACTAGAATGGAAGGTCATTCTAAAACACCTCTGCAGGCTGAATCTCAAGTAAAGAGATGGCTCAGGGCTGGTCTGAAAAGACTCCCCGCCCTGGCTAAGCTTTTGGTCCTTGGGCCGGGAAAGAAGAACACCACCTCAGATCTGACCTCTGAGATTTCACTGCGTGATCGCCTAAGGCTCTTTTAGTTAACTCAGGTGGTGGTAAGTGGGAGGACTCACTGGGAACATAGTTCTGAGGACCCCAATTCCCTCCAGAACTGGGGGCGCTCAGCCATTTAATGGTCCCCCTTTGCACTGTGAGCCAGGCCTCAGAGGGCCTTTATGGCCTCCTGGTTGAGAGTATTTCCTCCAGAGTTGCTCTTGCTTTTCCACCTTAAACAGACTTGAGCCTAGGCTTTTGCGATCAGCCAGAATTTTTAAATGGCTTTTGTCCATCTATCTTTCCCTTTTCAAGTCTCTGTCAAACCAAATTGGCAGCCTGAAGTATTAGTCTGTCTGAGGATGGCCTTCCCTTCTACTGGGTAAAGAATTAACTAATAACATTAGCATCTATTCTTTTGAGTAGGTGTTATAGCCTTATATTTAATCCTCATGAAAGAACTGCATGTGGACAGATCAAACTGTGAACTTTCCTCTCCAGGATCGCAGGCAAAACCAATAGGAAATTAATCTGGCAGCACTAAGACCCTGCGGATCCCAGGCTGCTGAAGCTGCACCTGGAATGCACTGACTTTATCATGGCTAGGCTCCAGAACTTTTGCATTTAGCGAGTTGTTCCTTTCTAGCAATGGGCTGGGGTCTCTGGGATAACTAAGAAGCAATAGAAGTACAGCCCCCCCCCCCAAGGAACAGGGGCACTCTTGAGAAAAAAAGTGTTTTAAGGGCTTGCTAGAGATATCTTAAACTGCTATTTTATGAAAGAATCTTGACTTGGGAGAATACAGCACGGCAGAAAATCTGGCACCTGTGTCCACTAAGAACCCCAGATAGCTTGTGAGCCCCCCATTAAAGTCACCCAAGGTTCCACGGTCTTTACCCAGGAGGTGGGGGCCTGGAGAGGCAGCCCTGGGGCCCATTATTGGAGGTCTGGAGCTGAAGTCCTTCGATCCCTTCAGATCCAGGGGCAATCAGACTTCCAGTGATTCCCCCTGCATCTTGGGCAGGGCTTTTGAGGCCGACCAGTTCCTCGAGGGCACTGGCTCTTATAATGCCCCGGCTCCCCACATCTGAAGCAACAATTTGTCTGGGTTTTCATGGGGGCCTCACATCTTTGTCTCAGAGTTTTTGTGGACTTAACATTTGAATACATCGCTGCCAGGATTTTTCTAAGGTGTTTTCCTTTCCGTTTCTTCCTGTTTAAGTCTCTATTGTAATAAACTGAATTGGCAATCTGTACTAATTGTTTTAACGTATATTTTCCCAGATCTGATGTCACTTCTTGGAGTCTTTTTCTTATATCTGGTGCTGACTGAATTAAAAATTTGTCCTTAAGAATAGCCTCTCCATCTACCGAATCGGGAGCTATGTTAGTAAATCTTACCATAGTCTTTTTTAATCTTTCTAAGAAAACCATAGGGGCCTCTTTAGGCATTTGCTGTGTAGCTGTCAATTGGCCATAATTTAGGGTTTTCACCTTTGCTTTCTTCAATCCCTCCTGTATGCAGTACAAGTAATGATTCCTATCCCATTCATTTTTAGGGACATCAGGGTCCCACTTGGGGTCTACAAGTGGCACTGCTTGTTCCCCTGTAGGAATATTCCATCTATCCTCTGATTCCCCATTCTTGGAGGCCACAAAATAATCATCCCCCACTGCTTTAGCCTCTTTATATACCCTCTCCCTTTCTATAGACGTCAGAGTTTGTTCAAGAAGTAATCTAACATCTCTCCAAGTAAGATCATACAATGAACTAAATAATTTGAATGCCTTTATGTAATGGTCAGGGTCAATAGTATAATTTCCCAAGTCCTTTTTAATTTCTTTAAATTCTGCTAGCGAGAGAGGCTGATGGACTCGCTTCGACCCGGTTCTCCCCCCTCCTACCAAAACGAGAGGAAACATCCCTCTTTGCCCCCGAGCATCGGGCACCCCCTGGGTCTCCCACATATCAGGGTTGCTACCCTGAGGTGGAGGGGCCTTAGTCTGGTTTGATCCTGTGGGCATGAGAGGGGGTCCTGTGGCTCCTATAAGCCCCTCTTTCTGATTATTCTGTCCCATTTGTGCTTTAGATTCTGTTTTAACCAAAGCTGCCACAATAGCCTCAACCGTGCACCTTTTCAATAACTCTGGATGTTCCCATAAGTAGAAAAACAACTAAAGATAAGCTATCTCTGTCCATTTACCCTCTTTTCTACAGAATAGATCTAATTACCTTAAAGTATTGTAATTGAGACTTCCCTTTGGGGCCACGTGTCTTCGTCCTCTAGCGCATACTGTGGCCATACTTGGGTGTAGAAAAATATGGGAGCTTTCTTCTTTAGCATCTTAGAGTCACACTTTTCCCAATTTTGTAGAACACATGCAAGTGGAGATCCGGATTCCACCTTGGAGTGCTGGGAACCCATCTTCAAGATGCAGTGGCTTTAGAATCACCGTCGGCTGGAGTCACCTGCAGCTGTAGATAGCCCTGCGTGGGCGCCAAATATGTTGCGGGGGATAGGTTGGGGGGGAAAGGTGCGTGGCGTGTGTGTGTGAAGTAATCCCCCACCACCACCACACAGACAGATGAACAGAAAAACCGTGGATTCTTGTCCTAAGCTAAGAATAAGTATTCATCGCTTGGACAGCTGCTGAAGATTTAAAGAAGTTTATTAGAAAGATAGAAATACAGAAAATAGAAATATAGCCCCATGCCAAGATGGCATGAGGGGATGACTCGAATGAGTACACCAAAGCTCCATTGAATTTTTAGATTAGTTATTTCTGATGTGTAGAAAATGATACCAATTTATATGTTGGTATTACTGATACTATTGTGTTTTGGCTTTAAATCTAGGCAAGTAATATCTCTTGTTATTATATTACTGGCTTTCCCAATATAATCATCTTCAAATTAACACAGAGTTGTGTGCTCTGCATTAGTGATTTAGCAGCCCTGGGGTGCAAATGTGTATGTGGTTGTCTGCTTCCCTTATCTGGGTTATACTCAGTCATGTTTTCATTTGTGTTTGTTAATATATCTTTTAATTTTACCTTTGTTTCTTTTCCAGACTTTATTTAGAGGTTAGATTTTTAAGTGATTATGATTTTGCTAAAAATTTCATTGTTTTTAATTTGCATGATGATCAAATAATATATCCTCTTCATATATCCATATTTGAAATAGTTTATATGTATCTAGTGTATAAATATGTAGAATTTTTATTAGTGAGACTTTCCATATCCATAGAAATTTAAAATGACTGTATATTCTCTGTTCATAATTATAAAGTTTTCTGTTTATTATATATAGTTGTATAATTATGTTATTTACTTTTTATTTCTGTTACTGTTATAGGTGCATTATGGCCTCATATCATAATGCTAATCATAGTAGTAGAGACATACATGCACAGAGAACTTGATGGGCTTTCCCTTGGCTCCCTCCCCATTCTCCCACACTTCCCCTTACATGGTTTTGAGACTGACATTGTTATTTTCACATATGTACTTACTGTCAATAGAAGTATATCTTTTATTGATCCTCCTTCTCCCCCACTCTCCCACCCCTAGACCACTTCCCTGGCTCCACTGAAATTTATCCTCTATTATCTGAAGCCCATCTGATATCCCGATTACTCCCTACCTTCCACATTTTAGAGAAGTCATATAACCCTTCAGTTTCTGTGACTGGTTAATCTCACTTAACATAATGTTCTCCAGGTCCTTCCATTTTCCTGCAAATGACATAATTTTGCTCCTCTTTATTGCTGAGTAGAATTTTATTGTGTGTATAGCCCATAATTTTGTAATCTATTCATCTCTTGATGGACTTTTAGTTTGATTTCATAAATTGGCTATTGTGAATTGTGCTTTTATGAACATGGATATGCATCTATTTCTTTATTTCTCTGACTTCAGTCCATTTGAAAAGATATGCAGAAATGATACAACTGTATTATATGGTGAATCCATTCCCAACTTTGAGGAATCTTCACACTGATCTCCACAGTAGCTCAACAAATCTATAATTCCACCAATAGGGTAAAAGAGTTCTAATTTCCTCATATCCTCACCAGCATTTCTTGTTTGTCTTCTGGATGATTGCCATTCTGATTGGGGTTAGGTAGAATTTCATTGTAGTTCTGGTTTGCATCTCTCTGATTGCTAATAATGTTGAACAATTTTTCATGTATTGATTGGCCATTTGTATCTCTTCTCTTGTGATGTATATTTAGTTCAATTCCTCATTTCTTCAATTTGTGTTTTATCAGAAAGTCTTAAGTTCTTTGTATATTTTAGGTATTAATCCTCTATCAGAGAGATAGCTGGTAAAGATCTCCCACTCTGTAGGCTTTCTCTTTTGACTCTGGATTGTTTCCTTTGATGAGCAGAAGCTATTTAGTTTAATGTAATCTCATTCATTAATTTTTGTTTTAATTTTCTGATCTTTGGAGGTCTTGTCAAGGAAGTGTCTGCCTATATGTATGAGTGTTGGACCTATGCCCTCTAGTATAATGTCCAGTGCTTTGATTAATCTTAAGTTAACTACTGTGCAGGGTGAGCGGTATGTATTTAATTTCATAACTCTATAAATAACCCTTTTCCACAACACCATTTGTTGAGAAGGCTATCTTTTCTCCAATCTCCCATGCTCTTTGGTAGTCAGAATAAATATTATCAAAATAGTCATTCTACCAAAAGTGATCTACAGATGTAGTGCAACTTCTATCAAAACTCCAATGTCATTCTTTGCAGACCTAGAAAAATCAGTCATAAATTTCACATGAAGAAACAAAAGACCCGGAATAGACAAACAAATTTTCAGCAATAAGAATCACGCAGAAGGCATCAAAATTCCTGACTTCAAATTATACTACAGAGCTATTATAATGAAAATAGCATGGCACGGGCACAAAAACAGACACTGGAACAGTACAGAAGATACAGAGACAAATCCACACACTTATAGCCAATTGATTTTTTTTACAAAGGTGTCTTTTATTTCTAATATTTTTGCCTTACTTATTTCATAGTATTCATTTAGATGTATACAGACCATACCCTTTCTTGTTCAATTTAAAATATCTCTTTCTCTAGAATATCTAGTGTCTCTTTGTCTTATTTAATTTTTCTAACCTGGAAAGATGACATGTATGGGAATATACTTTTTTCTACCAATGGTACAATACTTTATTTAGTTAATACTTTTTAAGTATATTTTTTGCTATCTTATTACATCTAGACTTTTTGTTTTCTTTCTTTCTTTTTTTTTTTTTTTGGTGGTACTGGGGGTGGAACCCAGAGGCTTTCTACCTCTGGGCTATACTCCCAGACCTTTTTTTAATATTTTATTTGGAAAAGTTTATAGTCTTAAGATTTATATTTAGGTCTATTATCTATTTTGAGTTAATATTTGTATATGGGATTAGGTAAGGGTCCAATTTTATTCTTTTCCATGTAATTATTATTTTTTAACAATATTTAGTTAAAAGATTAATATTTCCACCACCAAATGTTTGTGGAAACCTTGTCAAAAATAACTTGACAATATAGGGAAGAATTAAGCTCTAGGCTTTTATTTAACTTCCATGGTTTATATATCTGCCTTTAGAATAGTACTACACTGTTTCAATTATTGTAGCTTTATATGGTTTGAAATCAGAAAATATATATCTCCTAGCTTTGTTCTTTTTCAAGATCGTTTTGGGTACCTAGAGTCCATATTCCATATTAGGATAGATTTTTTTCTGAAAAATAAATATATAAATATATGATAGTTTCACCTAAAAAATAGAAAAAAAATATTCTCTGGTAAGAAAGAAAGCAAAAAGAAATATTGAAATGTTATCTTTAAGTCATCAAAAGCTTGGTATCAGACAAATGAAACTGTTATGTGAGATTATCATTTTTAATTTTAGATAAATTGCCATAATACTAGATGTCAACTACTAAGCCAAGCATGGGAGGGAGGGATAGGGAGAGAATGGGGTGGGGATTGGGTGGGGGCTGACTGGGAAAAGTGTGCATGTATGTCTACAAAAGTATGTATCCTACTATGATGTATGAATACAGTGCACCAATAAAAATAAATAAATTAAAAAAAAAATATTTTATTTAGAAACAGGGTCTCACTAACTTGCTGAAAGCCTCACTAAATAGCTGAGGCTGGCTTCGAACCTGTGCGATCCTCCTGTCTCAGCCTCCCAAGCGCGGGTATTACAAGCATGTGCCACCACACCTGGCAGACATTTTGTTATCTGATTTTTTTCCTTAGATGGGTTTTTTGTAAAGATAAAATGGCTGGATTATCTTGTAGATTTTGTGGGCTTGTTTTCTTTACCCCTTATTTATCTATGTGTATAAACATCCCTCTGTAATCATAGGATATTGGTTCCAGGATCCCAGAGGATCCAAAAATCCATAGATACTCATGTTCCTTATATAAATTGGCACAATATTTGCAGAAAACCAATGCACATACTTCCCTATATAATAAATCTCCGATATATTACTTATCAAATATAATGCAGATGATTGATATGCTATATTGTTCAAGTCATAAAGATGAGAAATGAAAGTCTATATATGTTCAGTACAGATGCAATCTTTTCAGCACAGTTTTTATCTGCAGTTAGCTGAATCTACAAATGTGAAACATGTGGGTGGATAAAGCTGACTGTACATTGATACTATTCCTATTCCCAAATTTGAGACATGTGCCATAACATGTACATGGTGTCTGATGTAGAAAAATACATGAGAATGTAGACCACTCTTAAAAATGTAGAGCAGTTCACTTCTAAACATGTGTATATATTTGAGGGGTTTTATTTACATATGGTAACATATATCACCTTCATAATTCTTAAAAACAGCTGATGCTACAAACTAGAACATTATCTTTCAAATGCGCCTACCCCTTTAGTATATTCTTTAGTTTGAACTTTTAGGTAAATGCTTTTATGATATATCTATTCTTCAGTGCATGCATTTAGGGCATCACAGGCAGCATAAAGAAGCTCAAATGCAATTGTTTATTCTGCAATATTTCATTAAATTATCCCTTCAGGTGATATTTATATAAATGAAAAATTTCTAACAAAGTACAAATAAAGAATGGGAAGCCTGGAGACCAGTAAGCCAGTAAATTACTCTGTGTAGAAATTCTCACCAATAGAAGCAAAAAATAAAATAAACTTCTTGTAAACAATATCTAATAGTATTTTTCTATCAGTTTCCTTAATTATTTATCAGGAAAAGAGGTTGTTAATTTCTTTCCAAAACAGCACAGAAACAGGACACGTATTCATGCGAATCCATTTTCATTCAAACATACTTCATTTCACTTTATTGCAATTAGTTTTTGCTCGTTATGACCTTTGATTCTTTTTTTCATACAAAAATTTTCTTTTTGTGCTTTTTCTAGAAATCTAAGTTGGGTGTTTTCCATCTGTTCACAGAGAGTGTCATAAATAATTCTTGAAGGCTGTAGTTCAATGGCTAGTGAAATATTTCTAAATAAAAGAAAATTAGATAAAATCTGTTTCTAAAGGAGTAAAGAACTGCCAGCCAACTTATTAGATATCACTTCTTTTACTTAGAGGATGCACATCTATAATTAAAATGACCATTGATCCCTGGCCTGGACCAGACATGTCCCAACTGTGAATGAGACATGGAAATAGTATTGGTCTAGTGTGCTTTAGTTCCGAGATGTATGTGTCTACTTTGCACTGCGAAGGTTGGATGTCCAGAGCTAGTAACAGGCAAAATTAGGAAGCAGGCCAATGTTTGTCTTGGCATCACTGTGCTATCTTCCCACAAGCACCCCTTTTCACTCCCCCCTTTTTTTTACACTCTGAGTGACCCCAACTGTGGAAATCCACCTGGGATAGCTCAAAGATTAGGATCAAATCTGCCATTCATTACCCAGTATTTGCTCCATAGCAGAGGCTTAGTAAATGTTTGTTAAATTATTGCCCTGGATTCCTTTAAATGAATGTGGGTTTATTTCCAGTGCCCAAAACTCTAACCCTTTAGGAATGGTTCATTTTCCAAAAGTGCTCTAAGATTCAGCAACACTGTAGTACAAAGGGGTAAAACTTTAATATATGTATTTTTATTTTTATGTGGATCATATTGAAAATGGCATACATTCACACAGTGTTTGGTGCCCTCCTCCCGCGCTTCCCCGTTCCCCCTTCCCAACAATGAGTGTCCAGGTTGACCATGCTACATTCATACTTATACACATATTCAAATGTAGCTCCTCCAGTTAACCAACCTCAGCCTTCTTCCTCTCCTACCCTTCCATTTCAGCTTTGCTGAGGTTTCCCCTCCATTATCTGGAGTACCTGTGGTATCCCTAATACTCCCTAGTTTGGGCATATTAGAGAAAACATATGTCTCTCTCTCTCTTTCTGTGCTTGGATGATCTCACTTAACATAATGTTCTCCAGGTCTTTCCATCTCCTTGCAAATGACATGATTTTGTTCTTCTTTATTGCTGAGTAGAATCTGGGAATCTGGGAATGGATCCACCATATGATCCGGCTATACCACTCCTGGGTATCTTTCCAAAGGGGTTGAAATCATACAACTACAATAACATATCCATGCCCATGTTCATAGCAGAGCAATTTGTAATAGCCAAAATATGGAACCAACCTAGGTCTCCATCAACAGATGAATGGATTGCAAAATGTACATATTTTAAATGTGAAGGCAGTAAAAGGGTCTCTCCAACGACCTTTAATTAGCATGATGGAGGCATCTACCTACCTTTTCTTTTAATAAACCAAGCCCTGAACTCAGTCATTGATCTTTCAGCCATGCTTTGAAAGTCCTCCATTGTTGGGAAAATGTCTTTCCCTGACATGGTATACTCTTACACTTGCAAACATGTACACCTAGATTTCATATATATATATATATATATATATATATATATATATATGTACTTGCACATGCATATATGATATTTAGTGAACTGGAATGATCACATAAAGGGGAGGAGAAGGGACCAAGGAAAGCAAGAAGGTAGAGAAGGAAAGACAGGAAGGAAGAAATAAAATTTAAAAATAAGAGTTTGAATTACTTAGACATCAATTTGGAATCAAATGTTTTTTTTAATTTTTATATTTGTATATACTCTGATTGGTGCTTTGTAGCCTCACATCATAATGTAGTTCAGAGTGATAGTAGCATACATGCACACAGAACTTGGTGATCTTCCCCTCGACTCCCTCCCCACTCCCTTTCCTTCCCCATACATGATACTAAGCAAATGCTTTAAATTTATGTATTTATTTTAAGCCATTTTTGAGGTATGACTGACAAATAATAAGTTCTAGCTATTTGATATATATTTTAAAGTAAAAAAAGATGATATGTAAGGTCCAAAAAAAAATGAACAAAAAGATCAAGGGAAAGCAAATCCTTAAAACTGAAATAAAAATACTTTGATTCAAAAATGCTAAGTAATTCTCTCAGCTGGAACATTAACATATGTGTAAAAGGGCATGATTTGAAGAGGCAGAGGGGCAAAGTCTAAAGTGCCCTCCATTAGAATGATAAGCTAGGTTTAAACTCTGATTGCCACTTGCTGTCAATAAGTTCATCTCTGCATCTCAGAGCTTCCATCTGTAAAGTAGGGATGAGCAAAGTATCAACTTGGCTATGTCGTAATTTAAATAAAATATCATATAAAAAAGTGCCTGGATCATAGGAGTTGGTTAGCAAGTAAGTGTTTGGTTGCTTGTTATGAGCACCTAAATGGCAAACAAAAGTCTAATGAACTTTTTTCTAAGCTGGCCATGAAGTACACTAGATTCTTTGTGCAATCCTACTCATCACAAAACCTATTTTGATGGTATCCACACAGACTAGATCAAAGGACACCTGCAAAATGCATTTCCACCAATAACATTTTCTGTCTCTGTCTTGCTTTCCAGGGAGGGCATTTATCAGGAGATTTCGATGGAGCTGGAATGTTGTTTTGTAAATATGGAGGGGAAACATTTAGAATATTATGTAATGAGCACATCAAATTCTCATTTATTCTTTATAATCATTGTAGGAGGTAGATATTATAGTTCCCAAGTGATATATGAGGCAACTCCATTCTACCGAATGAAGGAACTCGTCCAAATTATCTAAATGCCCACAGCTTGTCAGTGGCAGAAACAGGATTCAAATCAGTCCTGCCTGCATGTCTCTTATCGTTTTGTCACATAATAATGCCACAGAGAGTCAGTCTCCAAAAGGTGATCTTCTAATGTTCAACCTAACTATAGCTCTGAAAAAGAAATACATGTGCATGCTGAGTTTAGAGGACAGAGTTCGGTGAATCATGTAGTCAAATGAGAATAACATTCAAAATCCCATTCTGATTGATTGTCTCCAGAGGACTTCAAAGATCAGAGCTCATTATAAAATAAAAACAATAAGGTTGGCGTGATGCCATGGAACATTAGGTTGATATCCATGAGAGCTGAATCTAATTCTATTTTTTATTTTAGTCTTGGAAACTATTCTGTGACACAGGTTATGCTTTTCTTATTTTCCAGAGAATGTTCTCACTCCCAATAGTCCATTTGGAGACCCAACAGATATTTTTTCTAAATGATTCATTACTTAAAATTTAGAAAATAACTTTTGGGAAGTCAGTGTCTTTACTTTCTCTGGCTGAGCTTCAGAAAATCTAACACATTTTTGAAATTGTAGTAAAAAGATTCTTTTAACATCCTATAGGGTATAACAATCCCCATTCTGGCCGAGCATGGTGGCGCACTCTTGTAATCCCCGCGCTTGGGAGGCGGAGACAGGAGGATCGCATAGGTTCGAAGCCAGCCACGCTGGCTTAAAAGACCCTGTTTCCAAATAAAAATATAAAATAGGTCTGGGAGTGTAGCCCGGAGGTAGAAGGGCTTCCAGGAACCCCAGTACCACCAATAATTAATAATAATAATAATAATAATAATAATAATAATAATAATCCCCATTATAGGCACTGAAAAGGCAGCTGTGACCAAACAAAGCCCCTGTTTTATGACATTTTACTTCTAGTAGGATAAATGAGACAATAAACCAAGCACTATATGATGGGACATGTGGGCATAAGTGCCAGTAATAAGTATGAAGCATGGAAAGGAGAGAAAGTAGGATAGATAGGTGGGTATGACCAGTGTTTTAAATAGGGAATGTCATTTGGGAAAGACTAGATGAAGAGTACATGATACATCACATTATTATCCTTTCAGTTTCTTGTGAATCTATAATTATTTCAAAATGAAAGGCCATAAATAAATAATGAAGACAGGAAGGAAGGCCATCCTGAATCTGAGCCATATAAGTACAAATTCTCTGGCATGCCTGGGGACCCCAAGAATGGCAAAGAAGCCAATGCAGTTGATGCTGGTGAGAGGGAGGAGACTGAAAGATTATGGGATCAGAGGAGAGGGGGAACTGATCCCACAGAGTCTTCCAGTCCTGACAGGGACCCTGGATTTCCCTGTGAGTAAGCTAGGAACACGCTGGAGATTTCTATGAGGAGGAGTGACATGAGCTGGCTTCTGTAACTGAAGATTCCTGGTTCCTGGGTACAGAAGGCACTTCACACACTGCTAATCCAGGTTATTTTCAGGTAGTAACCCAGTCTCGATAGTTACTAAATGAACAAATGCTTTTCTGCCTCTATCCTCTTCTCTCTTTATAGTATCACTTATAGTACCATCCTGGGAGAGCTGCCTTTGTAGTTTCAGGGATTCTTTGCCTCAGAGTTTCACAGGGGCCAGGGCCCCCAGACCAGTTTAGCAGGATCAAGACTGATGGAGGCTTTCAGGAACTAGGGTAAAGGGGTCCTCTGCCATCCCCTCCACATGCCACCGGCAGGGATTCAAGGCAGAAATCTCTGAGAAATAGGTGCTGGACACATTTCCACAGGAAGAACATAAAATCTCTGAGGAGCCTGAATGCTGGGGTGAGAATGGTACAGTTGGCTGTGTTTCAGAGAAGACAATGTAGAAAAGTTCCCCATGTGCCTCTGAGGGATGAAGGAGAATTAAGAGAGCTGATTTTCAGGGGAGCTCAGGTGTAGTTGAGGTGTGTGAAGGAACTCCAAATGGCTGAGCTAAGAAGAAAGCCAGTAAGTACACCAGAAGGGAAGGGAAGAAGCCATAGTGCTTTCCAGAATTGTCTGTGACCATGACGTCCTTCGGGTCAGGGAGCTGGAACCTGGAAGGTGCTTCCAGAATAAGAAAGTTCTACCAGCCAAAGAGGTTGGAGGTATGTTTATGTAGAGCTTTATTTTTTGACTAAACATAAGCATTATGCTTGATTGTAGTTTCACTGCAAACAACATCAAATGGGCTTTCTTTTTATTACTTTTTTTGTTTGGTTGTTTTTGGTTTGTTTGATGTTTGGCTTTTACTGCTTTTGTGCTTAAAAAATAAAGCATGCAAACCTTGAGGGTTTTACAAGAATCCCTCTCCTTTTTCTCAGGGTCTCCGTGTTTTCATCCCTGCTATTCATTGGAATCAACTGAGGGGATATTTTTTTTCCAATACTGCTATCCCATCTTTGAAGTCTTGAATTTAATTGGCTATGGGTGGGGCCAGAGCCTCAGTGTGATTTTGCTGAAGCTTGCCAAGTCATCTAGAAGCACTGCCAGGTTGAGAGAACAATTATACAAAGTAAACATGTCAACCAGGTGTGAGGCAGATAATTTCTAGCTTTCTTGCTGAATTCTAATTAAATCAGCACTTACACAGTTCTTTGTAATTCTCCACTCAAAGTCATTCATAACTTTTTCCTCTCTGTGGAACCAACAGAATGCCAGTGATCTCTCAGGTAGAGGAAATGGGGAATTAAAATTTCAAGCTGCAAAAGGAAGGCTACACATTTATGGCTTTCTTATACCTTAAAACCACATCTATTTTATATAGTTGTTGTTATCATCCTCCTCTAAGGGTGAAGACCCATCCCTCTGCACTGAAGTGGCATTTGAAGCTCTACACAAACTGAACCATAGTATTCATTCTGGGATTTTATCATAAAACATGAAGAATCTCAGAATAAATGAAGAAAATAATGGTCAAGGAACAAATATAGGTACATCCATAAACAGTGAAGAGATTTTGTTGGTCAAGGTAGAGATTGAGAGGAGTGGCCCATGGCATGTTTTGATGTGCAGAGTATTAGAGCTGAGGATCGTGTTGGTGTTTTGTTTTAATTTTTCTTTCAATTAACTATGTCTTCCTTAAAGGAGGAGGGTCTGAGAAACTGGGTCAGATGGTGTTTTGAAAACTCTTCAATCATTCAATCAGCTTGGAAGAAAAAGGAATTATTCCAAACTCTCTTCCATGCTGTGATGTGTCTTCTACTTTTTTCTCTTCTGACTAAATGCTCTCTATACTTTTACACTCTGAAGAATAGTTAAATATGTCTTTTGAAATAAGGATGTTGATGTCCCTGTGATTTCACATCAACACGGCGCCCATCAAACCCAAAACAACCTGCAGGAATCAGAATATTCAAGATAGCTGTCATTTATTGGACGCTTACTATATATTGGTCTTTTTTAGGGCCAACTTAATAGGTATCATCTCATTTAGTTCTCAAAACAAGTGTTATTTTAAGTCCTGTTTTACAGATTAAAGAGAAGTCATCTCCTATGGTCTCCTTCCAGGGCCAGTTGTCACATTGGTGAGCATTACAGTACATGCGGCCTAATGTTAGACCTATTTTAAAGTTAAAGAATTCATGTTAATTCTCTTGCACATAGAAACTCATACCAAAGCCATGTTTCCATCACCAAGGTCATAGAAGCCATTGAAGAGGAAAAATTCCCTGGATTGCTGTCAACCAACCAGAAAACTAAGGCACTGATTCTCAACTTTGCTGTGTTTAAGATTCACCTATGCATTTGGGAAGCTGAGACAGAAGGATCACAGGTTTGCGGCCAAACTCAGCTATTTAGTGAGACCCTCTGCAACTTAGACCCTGTTTCAAAATAAAGAATAAAAATATAGGGCTTGGAGGTATAACTTGGAGGTAGAATGCCCCCTAGGCTCCATCCCTAGTACCGAAAAAAAAAAAAAAATTCACCTATGGAGCATTAAAAAACGAGAAACTCAGCTGGGTGTGGTGGCACATGATTTTATTCCTAATACTTGATAGGCTGAGACAGAAGGATCACAGATTCTTAGGACAGCCTTAGCAATATAGCGAGGCTCTCAGTAACCTAGTGAGATCCTGTCTCCAAATAAATAAAACCAATCTGGGGATGTAGCTTGGAGGTAGAATGCCTCTGAGTTCAACTCCCAGTACCACAAAAAAACAAACAAATAAATAAATAAATAAATAAATAAATAGCTCTCATCTCAGCCTCAAGGATTCTGACTTAATTGATGTCGAGTAGGTCCTAAGCACTAGGATTTTTAATGTTTCTTACACAGGACAAGCTACATAGTTTTCAGAGACCACTGAAAAATAAATTATGGAGCTTTTGTTTAAAAATAACCAAGAGTTTTAAGATTATGTGAGCAGACCTTTAGACCAGTGTGGATTTCTCCTTTGAACACATCATGTAATCCTCACAATAACATTATAAAGGAAAAATTGCAAAACTACATCCCCAGTTTTCAGATGAGAAAACTAAGGCTTTGCTAACTTCAGTACTATGCCTGGAGATGCTAAGAAGTCAATGGTGCTTCCTGGCTTGAGCTGCATACATTCTGGGCCCTATTTTCTTACTCATTATCCCACACCACAGGATCTTGAGTAAATAGTTATTTCTCTAATTCTCTGCCTGACCCCAAGATCCCAGTGGAAAAGAAGGTACTTATTAAGTAAGCAGATTCATATTCAAAAGTTCATATCATTTTGCCTATTTCTCTAATGCACCTAAAATAAAGTCTATATTAATTGTTTTGTTTTCTAATATTTTTATTTGGATGTTATATCGCATCTACACTAGATGCAATCAGACATGAATATATATATATATATATATATATATATAGTCATAAATAAAACTTGCATGAAATTTCACTTCTAAAGCTCAAAAAAGGATTCATAAATCCCCAAAGCTAAATCTTCTCCATCCTTCCCCACTTTCAAATCTTATCTAAAGTGAATGGGACACCTAGAATGTGCAGGATCACTCTGTGATGGAAGGAGAAGACAGTTTCTCACTTTGACTTGAAATCTTCCACAGTTTAGCTCAGGGTCTTCATGCAGTCCACTCTAAGTGGACTTGAGAAAGAGAAAGGTCTTGGAAATAAGCAAATGCATTTATTTCAGTCCTTGGGGAGAGTTTTCAGTGTGGCTGTATTTTAGCATTCTGTAGTGCAAATTTAAGCATATTTGTTCAGAAAGAGTTCAGTTCTTAAAGCTCTCTTTGAAAGAGAAAAATATCCCTTCCTCCCACCCTCCACCTGAAGTATGCTGTGTCAGCACTAGGCGTGGTTAGAATCCCCAGTGCATCATCCTGCTGTCATTCATTACATGGAGACCCTACCTTAGACAATAACACCACAAGTTCCAGGCTGAGTCCTATTGTGTACCTCTAACTGTAGACACCATAGATGGCACCTGTTTGGCTTTTGCTGTTTTCTATGTGACTGAATGCAGATGCAAATAAATGAACATCTTTTAGCATCAATTATGAACCATGCATTGAAGTATGTAGTGCTTCAAATACTTTATTCTTTTCCTCTTCATAATGGCTTAGTTATGCAGCTCCTTGCTATCTAACTTTTGACAGTGTTTCATTTATGTCGACTTATCTTCCTTTGTGAGTTTCCAATAAGTCTTTATTTTTGCAGACATCTTTTGTATTTTATGGAAAATTTTTGGAAGGGTTGCTGTTGTGCAACCTCAGAACTTTGTCTTGGGGATTATTATTTATCCTTGCTTTTAGAAGGATTTTGACTCTCAGCAAAAGCCTGTGGCATCAAAAAGTACAAATTCATTATCACCCTTATTTTTTACAGTAACTGTAGATTAGAAATTTTAAGTTGGGAACAACCAATCTCCATTACCACAAAAAGAGCGCCTTTCATAGCCAGAAAACACCATCACCAGAAAAACAAAAAAACCACCAGGCTCCAGAGAGAAAGCAGACTGAGAACAGAGCTCAGGGCCACAGAG
The DNA here is from genome assembly GCF_963383645.1 of Muscardinus avellanarius. NCBI lineage: Eukaryota > Metazoa > Chordata > Mammalia > Rodentia > Gliridae > Muscardinus > Muscardinus avellanarius. Next base: position 31,584,942 of record NC_137789.1, on the reverse strand, counting down.
GAGACACACGCGCCCGAGGACGCGGCAGCAGCGCCATACTGCCGGCGGCAGCGGCGAACTCAGCGGACGGCTACAGCAAGCCGAGGTGAGCCGATGCGGAACAGCCAGGCGGGATCTTTCGGCGCAGACAGCATTTAAAGCTCCCAGTGGCTGAGCTCAGCACACGCTGCAGGGATTCAGAGTGGAAATCAAAACCAGAGAAGAAAAAATACGCCAGCCTCATGGCCGAGGGCGTGGCAGAGGCGCCATATTGCCACCGGCGGCGGCAGCAGCAGTGAATTCACCGAGTCCAGTACAGCTACATCTGCGTACTCAAGAACAGTGAGTCAAATTGCGGGCCACAGAGGAGAAATCCCAGTATTGTGCCTCCTGGGACTTGACCCAGTGAGGGAGTGGTGGTGGCAGAGATATCACACCATAGGAGAGCGTGCAACCTGGCACCCCCCATAGTTTAAAGCAGCCTCTATCGACTCCCTGGGTCGGAGACTCTGTGATACAACCCAGTAAAGGAGTAGTAGGGTCTGAGATAATACAGACTCGAGATCCAGAGCACCTTAAGTGAAGCCATAGTGACCCAAGGGAAGAACCCAGAGAAGGCACAAACCTCCGAAATCATGGGAAAGAGGAATAACACTGAAGTAATGAATGTGCACAACCCCACAACATCAGAACCTGATAAAACAGAAAATCAGAGATTTCTAGAAGATCAAATCAGGAAAATAACTGTAGAAATAATAGAGGTGCTTCGAAAAGAACTCAGAGAGAGCCAAAAAGAGATAAAGGATGCAATTAATGAAGTAAAGGCCTCAATTCATAGCACAAACAACCGATTAGACCACATGAAGAACAGAATCTCGCTCTTAGAAGATGAGCAATCCAAAAATAAATGCATAGTTTCTAATCTAGAAAAAGATATCCAACAGCAGGAATCTGACATTGAAGAAATATGGGCCCATCTTAAGAGAGCTAACCTAAGAATAATTGGAATAGAGGAGGGAAAAGAAAGTGATACCAAAGGGATCAACAATCTCTTCAAGGAAGTAATAGCAGAAAATTTTCCAAATATAGAGCAAGAGGTTGATACACAGATCCAGGAAACTTATAGAACTCCCTTTAGACAGGATCCGAGAAGAGGATCCCCACGCCATATAATTGTCAAAATGACCAATGTGGAAGCCAAGCAGAGAATCTTAAAGGCAACAAAAACAAAGGGCCAAGTGACATTCAGAGGCAAACCAATTAGAATCACTCCAGACTTCCCAAACCAAGTCATGAGAGCCAGAAGGGCTTGGAGTAACATATTCCAAACTCTGAAAGAAAACAACTTCCAGCCAAAAATTTCCTATCCAGCAAAACTTTCTATCAAATTAGATGGAGAAATAAGAAGCTTCCATGACAAACAGAAACTGAAGGAATTTATGTCTTCAAAACCAGCGCTAGAGAAAATACTCAAAGAGATTAACTACAAAGAAGAAATAGGTAAAACTCACCAGAACCAGAGAAACAAGAGTTTCCATCCAACAGACAACTAAGATTGGTTATCTGTGGAGATTCATTATTTATGTTAGTCTTTTACCTATCTCTAAATTGTATTGTTTGCCTTTATTGTTGTTAATTTTTAGGATTTCTAGTTGGAATATTAATATACCTTCAGATATAGCATTTGGAAATATTTTATCCAATTCTATTAGTAACTTTTAACTCTGTTTACATTGTCTTTGGATATACAATATTTTCTTTTATTTTTTAGGGAGTTTGTATATTCTTCTGTTGCCTGTGCCATTGAAATCATATCCAAGAAATCACTGCCAATTTCAATGTTGTGAGGTTTTATGACCCAGATTTTCTCCTAAAAGTTTATAGTCTTAAGATTTATATTTAGGTCTTTTATCTAGTTTGAGTTAATACTTGTATGTGGGATTAGGTAAGGGTCCAATTTTATTCTTTTCCATGTAATTATTATTTTTCAACAATATTTAGTTAAAAGATTATTATTTCCACCACCAAATCTTCGTGGAAACCTTGTCAAAAATAACTTGACAATATAGGGAAGAATTTATCTCTAGGCTTGTATTTAACTCGAATGGTCTATATATCTGCCTTTAGAACAGTACTACACTGTTTCAATTATTGTAGCTTTATATGGTTTGAAATCAGAAAATATACATCTTCTAGCTTTGTTTTTGCTTCGAGATTGTTTTGGGTATCTAGAGTCAATATTCCATATCAGGATAGATTTTTTTCTGAAAAATAAATATATGATAGTTTCACCTAAAAAAAAAGAAAAAAATATTCTCTGGTAAGAAAGAAAGCAAAAAGAAATATTGAAATGTTATCTTTAAGTCATCAAAAGCTTGGTATCAGACAAATGAAACTGTTATGTGAGATTATCATTTTTAATTTTGGATAAATTGCTATAATACTAGATGTCAACCACTAAGCCAAGCATGGGAGGGAGGGATGGGGAGAGAATGGGGTGGGGATCGGGTGGGGGCTGACTGGGCGATGTGTGCATGTATGTCTACAAAAGTTTGTATCCCACTATGATGTATGAATACAGTGCACCAATAAAATAAAATTTAAAAAAAAAAAAAAAAAAGAAATTTTAAGTTGGCTCTATATCAATCTTTTAATTTTTGTTCTCTCCTAGTTATACACTCTTATATATTCTTGCCTGAAAGTATATCATATACTTGCTATAGTCATCCCAAAGTCATCAACTACCACATAAGACAAAAATTTCCATACACCCTTGTAATCGAATACCTGGTGTTTCATTTGAATCTGAAATATCTCTCAAATGCACATGTAGTAAAGGCTTGGTCCCCATCCCATGGTGCTATTGGGAAATGGTGAAACTTCTAAGAGGTCAGGCATAGCTAAAAGAAGTCAGGTCATTGGGAGCTTATGAAGGAAGTGTTGGAATCTCGTTCCTTTTCCCTTCCTTTCTTTCTTAACTTTCTGATCACCATGAGGTGAACAGGCCTCCACTGACACACACTCCCACCATGACATACTGTTCAGCCACAGGTCCAAAAGAACAGCCAAACAACCACAGACTAAAATCTCTGAAACTGAGCCAGCATTAACCTTTCTTTCTTTTAGGTTGATTATCCCAAGTATATTGTCATAGCAACAGAAAGCTGACTAACCCTCATGGCATTTTTATTTTAGGCTGATTATACTACTATCTAGCTAGCTCTACTCTTTTTGTAAAGAGATTGAAGAAAATCTCTAGTATTCATTTTTCTTTAATTTCTCAGCATTTTTTCAGCCTGTGGATATTGTTGAACATAATAGAGTCAAGTACTAAAACAGCATTTCTCTTCAGTGGCCATTGCAACATGAAATTCTAAGTTACAAGTAAAATGTTTTATTCCCATTGCAGCACCAGCTTCCTATCCATGTTCATGATCTTTTATGATTTCAGCTTTCTCTTCTTATTTACTGGCCTTTCAATTCTTTTCTTATTTTCTTGTGAACTTAAAGTAACATTCTGAAGATATTTTTCAGTGTCAAAGAAAGCTTTAATATTACCTTAGTTCACAGTACTGCTAAAAATAGAAGTTCCCATTCTGATGTTTAAATAAGTACCAAGATCCTGGGCTTAACCCTTTCTTCCCACCCATGCCTTTCCTTTTTGTATTTGGAACACTTTTATTCATCCTTCAAAAGCCAGTTCAGAAATTACCTTATATTGAGTCTTTCCTATGTTTAGAATTAATAACTTTTCCTGTATACTATTTCTATAATTATACATGATTCATTTGTGTATTTAGCATATAATATTATAATCTGTTTATTTATTTGTCTATTTTTCTCACTAAAGCATAAGTTACTTAAGATGAGAGACAATACATACTTACCTTCTTACAATGAATTCCTAGTACAGTAACTAACAGGCAATAAAGATTGATTATTACAGAAAGTATTTAAATTGTGCTGGCTTTTCAATACACATTGCAACAGAACTGATTCCTCCTTCCACTGCTGACTGGTTAAATTTCTACTAGGCAGACAGTGGAACTATCTTTGCTGTGGCTATAGTCCAAGGAAAGACAAGGTAGCTCTTTACATACTGATCAAAGCTGTGATAGTGCTTGGGATACCACAGCTGGGATCAGAACAAATAGTAGAGTCAAGTAATGGTGCTTAGTTCTCTATTTTAAACATACACACACACACACACACCTTTTGATGTTGATTTTCCAAATAACAATAGGAAAATTATTTGATGTTACAGGGAGGCAGCAATTTTTGTTGCTGCTCTAGTGACATAGAAGTAAAAATAGGAAACAAATGCTGCTGTAATGTCTATGAGAAGGTGGCTTTGGCCTATGGTGTTAAGAGAGGAGGAAGGAAGAGTTGACAGGCTTATTTATTTTTATTTTTATTTATTTTTTTTTTGGTGGTGGTACTGGGGTTCCTGGAAGCCCTTCTACCTCCAGGCTACACTCCCAGACCTATTTTATATTTATATTTGGAAACAGGGTCTCTTAAGCCAGCGAGGTTGGCTTCGAACCAGCGTGATCCTCCTGTCTCCACCTCCCAAGCACAGGGATTACAAGCGTGTGCCACCATGCCTGGCTAGCTGACAGGCTTATAGGAAGCAAAGGGTATTGGAGCCCCATGGTAGCAGAGAAGAGACAATTACTGTGGCCAGAGTCTGCATCAAGTCTTGGAGTAGATAGGAAGGCATACTTTGTAGGGCATGTTTTTGGAAAGGGGTTGAAGAAGAAAGGAAGAAGAAAGGAGAAAGACATATTATTCCTAAAAAATATGTTGGAAGAGCAGATGGCTTCCATCCTATGCTTTTGTCCATCCATGCCCCTCCCTTGGGCCACATTAAAGGGCTCTCTGAGGCCGAACCAGCACCCACATCCTCTGACGGGTATATAATAAAGCTTTGGTGAGTCCATGGCCTGTGCCCTCAAACAGAAATTTTTCAGAGCCTTATATCTCTTAAGGGACTCTTCAGAAAGATTTACAGTCAAATGTGTACTTTTTTTTTTTAGTTTTTGTGTATTTGTTTGTGCACATGCATACATGTAAACATACTCAGGCCATAGCTTCTCGAATCATATTGTTAATCTGCAGCTCTATCAACTTTGCCTTAAGAAATACACTTAGTGAATATTTCCCAAGAGTTTCTGTGTCTCTGGCAATGTACTACTCGCTAAGGAAATGCCAAGGAATATGGCAGATGTAGTCTCTGTGCAAATAAGGGGAACAGTAGTCTTGACGCTGTTATTCTGGTCAGGCATCTAGGAATCTGGCTTTCATAATGCTACCAGTAAGCAGTGAAGTGATGAGGGTTAAACTGTGGCTGGAGGGTTTATGCCTTATTCCTGCTTTTCTTCTGGGAGTCTGGAATTTTATTACATGCTCTGCAGAGGAGACCTACTTGACCCACCTGCACTAATAGCCCTGGCCACTGCTCGCTAATGTGCTTATCTAGGCAGAAACAGTGCATGGAATTTACTGCAGTTTTGTTTCTAGAGAAGATGCATTCTCTGTATCCCTTTACGGGCTGGAAAGAGCCTAAGAAAAATGACACATGTATTCTTCCAGAATCTGCCTGTGTCTCTTCCCCATATAATATGGTTTTGTAACCTTATTTCATAGTTACAATAAATTTTAACCATGAATATAAAGAGTCATATGGACCTTTTTAGGAAATCTCTGAAGATGAGGGAGCCTTGGGGATCCTTAACACAGTCTCTTCCAAAGTTTATAAAAAAAAAAAAAAACAGAGAAGACAGGTGGTAACAAGACCCTTATAGCAAAAAACTTTTGTGACAGGAGGGTTTCAGAGCACTGAGGAGCACATAGGAAAACGCTTTATCTATCCTTAACAAGCCAGTAAAATCTCCCTGGAGGGTGAGGCTCACCCTGACCCTTGAATGAGTGGGTGCCAGTCAGATGGATGGAGACATTCTTCAGATTCGGCTATATTCTCAAGTATAATTTCGTGTAATAACCTTCAACATATCTCTCTACACTGTAATTGTCAGGGCACTGAAGTTTTAAGAGTAATAGCAGAATGCCCTCTCACAATCACAGGTCTTATCTAGTCCAAATAACTCTCCATGGCAACAGAAAGTTAGCAAATTGTTGTCTCCAACACGGTTAGATTTTAGATTTGTTTTGTTCATGAGCGCTAATGATTAACTCCTAATCCTCAGATTCCGCACAGTTTGTCTCTGACTCTCAATTTTCTGATCCTGCTTTCTACTGGCTCACGTGGATATTCATAGATAAGTCTTATGATCCAGCTCACGATGCCCCACCTTCTAGTCTATCTTAAAATAGCTTTATCTTAGTCTTAGGGCTTCCTGCACCTCCCCCCCCACCCCAGACTTTTAAAGCCGTCTATAAATACTGTGTCCTATTATCTGGTTGAGATAGAATAGTAAGCTTTGATTTATGCTATCTACACCAAGTGGCGTGCATATGCTAGAATAAATATGATTATATTGTTCGGCTTTCCTTTTCTATCCAGGAGCAAATATCATGCTTTCATACTCTAGGAAAGGAATTTTGAAACTTTATTGTGCATCAGAATCACCTGGAAAATGAAAATACAGATGGCTGGGCCCCACCTTCAAAGTTGAGGTTTCAGTAGTTTTTTTTTTTGAGAATCACTGGCCTAAGAATTAAAGGGAGGTGTCTGCTATTTCTTATACCAGTATGTGCCACCCTATAGGGCTCTAAAAATTCACTTTCAGGGACCAGGGAGGTTGCCATAAAATTTTAACTTGTGTGTATCTACTTTGATATTTTGTATCTATTTTTCTACCTGAATAAAATCAACATGGACTTACTCTAAAACATCTAGATGATCACATTATTGCTGACTCATTCCATTTAATTTCAGTTCTCATACTTGTGTATATAATTAAATTATATTGGCACTAAGTAGTGCTACTTTAATTGTTGCTGTTAAGACTAGATAATGGTATAAGAACCGAGGTGGACTAATTACATAAATGATGTATTTATACGTGCTGAAAACCAGATGAGATTATAAATGCTATCTGAACAAAGATTTAGCTGCAATTAGAATAGAAAAGCATATTGGGTGAGAAAAAAAAAAAGGATTGACACAGTTGGACCATTCTATGGAATAAAAAAGCACAGGCTGATTCAAAAGAAATAATATGGCAGCAGTCAGCACCACATTTTCTTTTTGAAGGGTGCTATAGTTTCAGAAAAATGTCAGCTGTCACAATAATTCAATATTGTTATGAATTGTATTAGAGTGAGGTGCTGTTTGAGTCCAGATCAATGAGGGCATACATCACTTCTCATTGAAAGGTTGTGGCATAATTTAAAAAGGGCTGGCATCCATCAACTTATCAGTGTTAGCATCTATTAATATTATCTGCCAACCTCCTGGATAAAATAGAGGTCAGCCTTTGTAAAACATAAGAGCTCTAAACCACTAATTATTATAGTAACAAGAGCTTAATTCAAACACAAGAAAAGCTTAATTTTTAAAAATCTCTCTGAAAAGGTGATAAATCCTAAGAAAAGAGAATATATTTTAAAATATATTAAAAGCAAAATGTAAATCACAAAGAGTTGTGGGTAGAAAATAAGAGAAAAAAGGAGAAGAGTGATTAAATGACAGAAATAAAAGAAGGATAATGAAAATGAGAAAGTCAGTGAGCAGAAATGTACCCAGGAATAAATAAAACATCTCAGGAAAGGTCAAAGATATATATTATGCTTTATATTTGATGAGAATATAAAATCCAATTATTATGACAAGGCTTGTACAAGGAGCCCATGAATCTTTTTTTTTCTTGCTATGCTAAAACCATCCATCAAAGTTTAGTCTGTAAGAACTATATTCAACAAGCTCTGCAGGCAACATGTCAGCATGCACATTGAATAAACAAATGACTTTAGCTTAACCCAAGAATTCACAAATGTTGAATCCTTCTAATGTCCCAGGTTTAATGCTAGGCCTAAAGCCCATGATAGTAAATAAAATATGTATAATCCTCACTTAATGGATTAATAGGATGGATGGGATACAGGCAACAAGAGTCCAGAAGGCTCCATCAGAAACCAGTTGGTTGGAGTAAATAAGAAACCACAGGAACATTGGAAGGGACACCTATCCAGATTCATAAGGTTGGAAGTGCTTACATTAGGAAGGTGAGAAGGAAAGAATTAGCAGCTCTGTGAAAAGGAAGAAATTGCCAAGAATCAATTTCTAAAAGGAAATGCTATAATCAGTCCCTTTGTCGACATTAATGAAGTACCTAATAGTATTTCCAATCAGGAGATTCATTTCTATGATGTAGTCTAACTGTGTTCTCTCCAGGTTACTATTACTAAAGCTAAAATTTATTAATTTATAAGACATAGCTCACTGGAAAATGTAAGCTAATTAATAAAAGAAGATGCACCATAACTGAAATGGCTCCCTTTATGTTCATTCAGACTCTCACAGATTCTAATATATATCTTAATATGGAAAGAATGGACCTGGGTAGCATTGCCAACATGATCAAACTTTTCCATGTTTCACTCAAATCTTACAATTTCCTGTATGCCCTTAATTTGACCGTTCAACTGTGTTATCACAGAAAGGACAAACTGTAACTTAAGTAGGAGTTAGCCAGGTAATATTATTACAAAGAGTGGAATAGGGAGATGGTCAGGGAATGACAGGACACCAGGTTTACAGCGGAGGAAACATTTTGTGTAAGAGCCATGGAAGAAAAGTGAACAGAAATTAACCAAAACAAAGAGTGAAAGGGAACAATAAATTTTAACCATGAATATGAAGAGTCATATGGACCTTTTTAGGATATCTCTGAAGATGAGGGATCCTATCTACAATTTGGGGATGCCAAATTGTAGAAGGCTCCTCCTTGAAAAGAATTTATAATTAATTCTCAGAGCAATAGAACACCAATGTTTTAAGAATATGAATGACAGAATTGGTTCTGATTTTTAGAAAGAGGATTCCATTGTGTAGCGTGAAGAAGGCATTAAAGAAAGGCAAGACATCAAGAGAGGAAACTCTTAATAATATATCCAGACTAAGTATTTCAATTGAAAGATGAAGATTTTTGCTCTGAAGAATTTATCTAATTAAAATGCATGTGATGTATGTAAAAAATAATTTATAAGAATGATTTCAAAAGTACTATTTACAACACCCCCAAACTGGGAACAACTGAAATATCTATTAATAGCAAAATATATAAATACATAGTAGAATATTCATACAATAGCATATGCAGTAATGGGAATGAACAAAGTACCATGACTCACAGCAGTAGGAATTATTCTCATAGATGTAATATTTAGCTAAACATGCCAGACAAGAATAATGCATCCTCTAGACTTTATTGGAAACAGGAAGAACTAATCTCTTGCATTAGAAGTTGACCAATGGTTCTTTGAAGATGAAGTAGAATCTGGGGAAGGAAGGGGCCTGAGAGGTTCCTGGATACTAGTAATGTTCTATTTATCATATGGATGGGATTACTGATATTAACCTTATAGTAAGCAAATAAGTGGTATACTTATTATTTTGTACTTTTTTGAATGTTAAGTTTCAATTATAAGTAATCTAAAGTAAAAAAAGATAAGCCATGAAGCTGAGATTTGTTACCCTAGAAGAAAGGATATAAAGCAATCTGATAAGAAAACAGTTCCACATTAATCTTAAAAGCAGTGCCTTTTGATGAGAAGAAACTTTTTAGTTTGATATTATCCCACTTGTTTATTCTTGCTTTAATTTCCTGAGCTTTGGAGGTTTTGTTGAGAAAGTTACTGCCTGTGCCAATATGTTGTAGTGTTGAACCTATGTTCTCCTCTACTAACTTCACAGTCTCAGGTCTAATTTCTAAGTCTTTGATCCATCTTGAGTTATCAATAACCTAAAGAGAAAGCCTACAGAATGGGAAAGGATCTTTACCAGCCACCATTCTGATAGGGGGCTAATATCCAGAGTATACAAAGAGCTCAAAAGGCTCAACACTAGCAAAACAAACAACCCAATCAAGAAATGGGCAAATGAACTAAATAGACACTTCACAAAAGAAGAAATACAAAGGGCTAATAGATACATGAAAAGATGTTCTTCATCACTGGCCATCAGGGAGATGCAAATCAAAACTACACTGAGATTCCATCTAACCCCAGTCAGAGTAGCAAGCATAAAGAAATCAAACAACAACAAATGCTGGCGAGGATGTGGGGAAAGAGGAACTCTTTTACACTGTTGGTGGGAGTGCAAACTAGTTCAGCCACTATGGAGATCTGTGTGGAGATTCCTAAGAAAGGTGGGAATATATCCACCATATGATCCAGCTATACCACTCCTAGGTATCTTTCCAAAGGGGTTGAATTCAGAGAAATACAGCAACATATGCATACCTATGTTCATAGCAGCACAATTTGTAATAGCCAAAATATGGAACCAACCCAGATCACCATCAACAGAAGAATGGATAGCAAAACTGTGGGAAATACACACAATGGAATTCTATTCAGCCATAAAGAAGAACAAAATTATATCATTTGCTAGAAGATGGAAAGCCCTGGAGAGCATCATGTTAAGTGAGATCAGCCAAGCACAGAAGGAGAAGATACACATGTTTCCTCTATTATGCCCAAACTAGAAAACACAAAGGATACCAGTAGGACCCCAGATATTAGAGGGGAAATACTAGCTAAGTTTTAATGGAAAGATAGGAGAGGAGAAAGGCCGATCTTGATTAATGAGGGTCTACACCTGAACATGTGTAAAATTATGAATAAGACATGGTTAACCTGGACAACCATTGGTGGGGGGGGAGAAAACGGGGGCGGGGGGGGAGAGGGCACCAAATATAGTGTAAATGTATACTACTTATGTTCAATAAAAAATTGTTAAAAAAATAAAATAAAATAAAGTATATGTATATAGTAAACATTAAAAAAAAAAAGCAGTGCCTTTTGGCCGGGCATGGTGGCGCACGTTTTAATCCCCGCGCTTGGGAGGCAGAGACAGGAGGATCGCGCAGGTTCGAAGCCAGCCGCGCGCGCTGGCTTAGGAGACCCTATTTCCAAATGAAAATATAAAAAATGGGTCTGGGAGTGTAGCCCAGAGGTAGAAGGGCTTCCAGGAACCCCAGTACCATCAAAAAAAAAAAAAAAAGCAACCCAAAACAGTTAGATGTGAATGCAGAGTACCTAAGCCTTTTCTCCACTCCCCCACTCAATTACAATCCCAGGGAGCAGGTCAGTTTAGAGAGAGTCTAAAGAAGGGGCCATATAGTCTTCCTTCTCAAGGTTTAATCCAAAGAGACTGCAAATGCCTAGGAGAAGCTCTCTATTCACACAACACCAGAGTGGAGAGCAATGGATAGAGAAAGAAAACGGGCCTTATATAGCCTCACCAGGTCTCCTCCAGACCCATACTCACATGGCGAAGCATCGAACAGTACTCGGGTCTTCAAGAAAGGCATAGAAATAAACTGTAGACAGAAACAAAGCTCATGAGTGAGATCTGACAGGACCACAGTCCCCAAATAACTGGAGGCCATAGAACAACTCTGTCAGAAGACACAGCAGTCCCTGGCGCTGTCACTGGAAGCCTGTTAGAACTAGACATGCCAATCAGGACAGACAAGCAGGGTCAGAAGACAACCACAGAACCCCCATGTCAGCTCATCGCATGATGTCACATAGAACAGAACCCCCCACCTCACTCAAATAGAAAGAAGAGGGAGGAGGGAGATGGCTGAGTCTGAGCTCTAAACTGGCAATGACTGAAGTTCTTAGCTTGGCAAAATGATGTTATTCACTGCTGAGCAGAAACAAGGAATGAAATTTTATTTTTATACCCCTGAGTCTGTGCAACTATATACAGTTTAACTGCTGCACATAAAAAGATTCACAAGGACTTTTGAGGGCAGAGTTGTTATTTCCTTTTCACCCACAAAGGTCCTCCTGCTAAGGTATGGAGAAAGAAGTGAAGGAAAAGAAGTGTTTGGGATCTATGAAGCAGGAGCAATTATCCAGCCTAACAGGGATGTAGTAAGAATTATGGAACCTAATGAAAGGAGCTGTCATCAAGTAAGAATCAATAGATACTCATCTTTTCTCTAATAGAATAAAAGGGACCTCAAGGGGCTTCCTGGTACAATCACCTGTTTTATGAAGGAAAATTCAAAAGAAAGAAAATTGTTGCTGAACTAGTTTTATGGATTTCAGGTATGCATATTTTATAATTTAGTACATATATAGTCAACTATATTTTCCAGCTCCATCCTAGCAATTAAACCATTTTTTTTCTCATAGCTCCATGCACAGAATAATTGCCTACATCTGTTCTTATAACTTTTCTCTCAATGGAAGAGTCATCAAATCATTAATTTTCTTTGCCTGTAAAATAAATATTTTCAACTCATTTAACCTTTCCCCATCATTCTGTTTTAAGAGCTCACTGTTTTTTCTAATTCTCAGTACTAAAATCTTTAAAAATGTGGATATCACAGCAGAATATGATGCTTTATTAAGTAGGAAAATTACTTCTCAGTTTTCTGACATAAATAGTAATGTTATGTCTGGAAACAGTGTTCAAATACAGCTAATTCATAAGAAGGTTAATTTTTAAGAGGTTACTATAAATTGGATTCTGCCCTGAATGTCACATTTTTAATAAGAGAAGAAATTACAGGACAGGAAAGGTCAATGACTTGCTCCTGTTCAAACTGCTAGTTCAGTGGAGCTGAGATTCTGTCTTCATCCCCACTCTCACCTGCTCCCTGTCTCTGGGCTGAGCCCTATCCTTGCTGACCTGGACCACTGTAGTAGCCTCATAACAGTTCTAACCCACACATCTACATCATAGCTTCCTCAGTCCAAACCATATACTTCAGCCAGAGATCTTCCCAAAGATGACATCCCTTGGTTAAAACCCTTCAATGCTGTTTTTTTTAATGTTCTAGAGATAAACACAAAAATTATTTGGCAATGCTGGGTTTTTCCTGGTATGCCTTGAATGTACCCTTACTCTTTTTCCTCTCTAACTATCCTGGCCTTCCTGCCCACCCTCAATCTCATTAGGCTAGTTCTATCTGGTGGGATTCCACATATGCATTTTCCTCTGCTTAAAATGTTCCTTCCTCTCCTACTTATTGAAAGGTAATTACTTTTCCCTGAATTGTTAGCTCAAGTACTGTGAAAAGATCTGGAAGTCTTCCCTGATCTCATACTACAGGTGATTATATCCATGGCTATACCTCCTTCATAACTAATTTTTTCAGAATCCATCTAAGCCACTCTCATAGAAATTATAATGCTTTTCCAAAGCCTTTTTAATTTTAATTTTGTTATTTTTATTGGTGCATTGTAATTATACATCATAGAGAGATTAAAGTGATACATTCATATACAATAATGTTCCTTGACAGGAACAATTCACCTTTTTCCATACCTTTGTAAAACTTAGTAAAAATACTTTGGAGATGGGTGTGGTGGTGCATGCTTGTAATCCCTGCACTTGGGAGGTAGAGATAGGAGGATCACATAGCTTCGAAGCCAGCTGCGCTGGCTTAAGAGTTCCTGTTTCCAAATAAAAAGTATAAAATAGGTTTGGAAGTGTATCCTGGAGGTAAAAGGGTTTCCAGGAACCCCAGTATCACAAAAAATAAACTTTGAAAAATTTTAATGTTATTATATATGTAATATACAGTCTAAGTGTAAACATTATGCTTTTTTTTACATAGGTAATGGCCACTTCAAGCCAAAACTTAAACCTGCCTTTCAATCTTTTAATCCATGCTTATAAATTTTAGAACCATCACTCATTATAGTTGTCATTTTATATTTTTTGTTGATATTATTTAATAGAATTTTATTAAAGAATAGCTACAGATTTACAGAAAATTTACAAAGATAATATAGTACTCATATATTCAATGTCTAGTGTCCTCTAAAATCATCTTACAGAAGTAGAAAACCTTTCTTACAATTAATGAACAAATATGTTTTTAATATTACTAAATTTTTATTACTATTATTAAATAATATTAATACTAAAATCCACACTTTATGAAGGTTTCCTTGATTTTTACCTAATGTCTTTTTTCTATTCCAGGATCCCTTTCTGGATACCACATTATATTTAATCATCATATTTCCTTAGACTTTATTGGCTTTTACAAACCAAGTATATTTTTGGTTTTACAAACCAAGTATATTTTTGCAATTTGTCCAATATTTTTCTCCTGATTAGACAGCAGTCATTTGTTTGGAGGAGGAAGACCCCTGAGGTAAAGTTTACATTTTTTGGTAACTTGGAGAGGATGTGTAATATCAATGTGACTCATCACTATTGTTATTAACCTTGATTATCTGAGAAAGTGTTTGTCAAGTTTCTCCACTATAAAGTTATTCTTTTTTTTTTCCCCTTTCCATACTGTATGAAGTCACAAAGTCACCATGCTACGAAGTCACCATGCTCACACCACATTCAAGAAGTGGGGAATTATGTTCTACCTCTTAAATATTTACAGATAGTCCTTGGAATTCTGATTCATGGGATATTTGTTTCTTCTCATTCGTTCACTTATTCAATTACTTAACTAAATTATTATTTAATAATAAATATTTATGCATGATATTATAATATAATATTAACTGTATTGCTCTAATTGTTCCAGCTTTATCCACTGAGTGTGTTTTTATTTGGCTCTTACGTTCTTTTTTTTTTTTTTTTTGGTGGTACTGGGGATGGAACCCTTCTACCTCCAGGCTACATTCCCAGACCTATTTTATTTTATATTTTTATTTGGAAACAGGGTCTCTTAGGCCAGCGAGGGGCTTCGAACCTGTGTGATCCTCCTGCCTCTGCCTCCCAAGCCTGGGGATTACAAGCGTGTGCCGCCACGCCCAGCTGGCTCTTACATTCTTTTGATATATTCTTCTGATATACATTTGTATGGAGAGAGTTTTGTTTTTATGTTTGGCATGCAAATATTTCTGGCTATACAAGATGCTTCAGAATCATCTTATATAGTTCCTAACCTAATCCTAGAATCAGCCAGGTCTCCCAGGAGAACTGGTTCTTTTGATTGCAGAATGGCACTAAAAACCAAGATTTGAGTGCTAAGTGCACTTATAGATAGTGGGCAGCCCTATCAGCTAAAGGTAAGGAATATAAGTGTGCATTCTAGTAGGTACTAGCAAACCTACACACACACACACACACACACACACACACACACACACACACACCTCTGTATTCATGCTAAACATGAGTTCATACTGATATCTCCAACTCTAATCCATTACCACATGGATTGTTCTAGCCTCTTCCCCATAATATAACCTCCCACCCCACCAGTAAGAAGCCTGGCTCCCACCATCTGCCATCATTACTTAATTGCTCAATTCCTGTACCTCTAAACAGTGGTAGCAAACCGTCACTATATACCCCTGTAAAGACAAGCTTAACTATACAGTGCTTATGTACAGCTCTTATGGCCTTTAGTCTTACAGATTCCACTCATTTCTAGTGTTTCTTAGGTCAACACTTTAATTCCTAGCCCATTCATTGAGGCTGTTTCATACACTTGTAATGTCAGATTCTACATTCCACTGTTTGGTTCTCTGATGTATAAATGTTTTTTTTTTAATTTGTGAAACATTAAGATTTTATAGAATCATTACTTAAATGTTCTCTTGCCAGCATGAGTTCTGCTTGAGGTAAGCATCTCAGTGTGACTTTCCAAATTCACCTTTCTCTCCAGATTTGAGGTTGGTACTTTATCCCATGACCTCATTTCTCTAATAGATAAAAGAAAGTCATTGATTTTCAGTTTGTTCAGCTTTTTCTTGTAACTAGAGGAAGATTTCCAAGTTCTTTATATACTGAAGCAAAAAACATATTTTAATGTGTACTGTCATTCCGGTTCTGGCATATAGTGAATATTCAATAAATATGTATTAAATATATCAACAAGTTAATAATTAAAGTCCAAATACACTCCAGTAACCCTTATCCTATGTCACACATGCTTTACTGGTCTTATTCCATCCGAGATAATTTATTTTATTAATCTACACTGGTTGTTTCATAGTTTTCTTTTAGTCACATGTATAACTTCTCTACTAATGACAATTCCAGTCTTTATTCATTGCCTTATTAGGGAAGTTAATGTCACTACTTGTCCTTATATCTTTTTTATCATTGGCATTACTATGATATTTTTCATGTAACATCTAATTATTGGACTCACTGGTGCCCTAACCCCATGATTAATTTAAATAATACAAAACCAAGTTTTCTCTGCCTTGTGTGAATAGCTCGCCTGTCTAGACTTACCTATGCTAGTGCCTGACATTCAAGTTAACAAACTCTCCAAATGAGGAAATAAGCCAAGCTGCGGGACTCTGCAGCTCGGGCAGGTAATCAAAGGCTCAAACCCTACTGATGCTGAAAGCAAGACATACTTTTATGTGTAGTGGAATAATTATCTGGACTCATGTGCCACAAAGTCTATAGATATTTGAAGCTTTGTTTGTAAAGCTTATAAATAAAGAAGTCATAAAGAGACTCCTGAGAAAGGAAAACCAAAAATCTCTATAATTTTCTTTCTAGAAGATCTACTATTTGTGTATGTTTGTACGTGTGTGTGTGTGTGTGTGTGTGTGTGTGTGTGTGTGTATGTTATTGGGGATTAAACTCAGTAGTAGTCTACCTCTGAGCTACACACCCAGCCCTATTTTTAATTTTTGTTTTGAAATAGGGTGTCACTAAGTTAGTTGCTAAGGCTGGCCTTGAACCTGTTAGCCTCGTCTCAGCCTCCCATGTACAAGATTTATACATTCTTACTCTCTTACATTTATACTGTCTTACTTCACATACACACTCTTTGCCAAATTAGAGGCACTAACTTTTCTCAAGTGAAGAACAAAAACCTCTAAGGAGTCTCTTATATGTTGCTTATGGGGATATATATTGATATAACCTTCCTGGAGATTAATGTATCAAAAGACTCAGATATTAACACAAAGTTATTTCTTCTAGGAGTGATTCTAAGAAAATAATTAATGGAATATTAGAAGATTTATTTACATAGAAATTAATCACTTATTTGTTTAGAGATATGAAAAAATAAAAAGATACAACTCCATTAGATTGATTGATTAAATGGTGATTTAATCATACAATGAAACATTTTGCAGCCATTAAAGATTATGCTGTATTGGTACATTTATTAGTATGTAAAGATGTTATAATGTGCTGGAGAGTTAAAACTTAAGTTCCAAAACAGATTTCATAATATGATTTCAAAGAAAGATATATGATTGATGATAAATAGAAGATATATGATAGATAGATGATAGATAGATAGATAGATAGATAGATAGATGATAGGTGCTCCAAGATACTTACAGCAGCTATTTCTAGATGACTGTATTTATCTTCTTTTATATGTTCTGATTTTTCTGTTAAGTGAATGTGGTTTTTAAAGATGTATTTAAATGTGGGTCATTGTCCTGATTTGGTCATATAGCCATTTCCAATGTTATTATGATGTCCTTGGAGGTTCAATGTGCTGCACAAGTAGAAAGGACCCTGGATATGAGCAAGTATCTGTCAAGGACAAACACAACTATAAGTGGCTCTTTTGTCATCTCTTTCAAAGACAAAGCTAAAATGTACAAGGCAGTAAATAGAGCAAAGTTTGATATCATATGAAGCGAGCAATGTTTTTGTGACAGAAACAGCTACAATTGGGACAGGTCAGGTATAAGAAGTGGTCTTCATATTGAGGTATAATGTTTTTCAGGTGTGGGTACTAGGATTTTAACCTAGGGGCATTTTCCTTCCAAGCTACATTCTCAGACCTTTTTAACTTTTTGTTTGGGAACAGTATCTTGCTGAGATGCTGAGAGTCTATATGTTGCTGAGGCTGTCTTCAAACCTGTGATCCTTCTCTCTCATCCTCTCAAGTGCTAGGAACACAGATATGTGCTACCAAACCTGGCTTGGGGTATAATTTTAAGGGAATTCACTTTCACTTTTGAACTTTCAATGGATTCCTTCTCAGTATCGGATTTTTTTCCTTGCTTTATCTTTCAAAGTAGCTCTTCTCCTATTTTACGATGAAAGACTTCCCCATGACTTATTTTGAATCTATGCTATTGTCCTAAGATATGAAATCCTAGGATATAAAAATATCTAGGATACCAGCATATTCTTTGTTGATGAGTCAAGAGTCTGTCCTTCTCAGTCTACAGATATTTCTGATAAAACTGAAGTATATTGCCCTCAGAAATGGGTTATGTTGGTCCTGGTGAAAATATTGTAAAATCAGGTATATTGAAGAGGTAGTTTCACTGCTTCCTTTCTCTAGACTCTTTGAAGAATGCCTTGCTCCCTCAGAGAGAATCTGAGCAGAGAATATGGAAGAGAGCATTGTCAAGAAGTACTAAAATCTTAAAATCATCTTTCTAAAATGAGCAATTTTTTCAGACATTCATAATATTCATAAATGAAAGATACTTTTTGCCAAAGCCATATAGCTTAGTGACACCAATTCTTTTTAAGAGTGGTTGATAAATTTTCCAGAGCTCCTCATTGTTTTCCTAGTCATAGTGGAAAGTACATCCATATATAAAGATTTTACATAATTTATCTCAGATTCAGTATGCATTATTCAACAAGGTCATTAAAGTGTAGTTTATCAAACTAAACTCTTAAGTTATTCCAATTATATCCTGGTTCATTTTATAAAGTGGTTAATATTTTCTACCTCCTATTAAATAATGTGCAATTATATGCCAGGTCAATTTAGCAATAAAAGCATTTTTCTTTTGTAAAATACAGAGAAATTTTTATTATTTTGTCAAAAAAATGATAGAGGTCTGAAAAATTTTATAGTATACCGAATTAACAGTTCTAAAAATCTAGTAATGAAATTCAATGCACACATACAAACCCATTTAGGGAAAGCATACCATGTTTGATTTACTATACTCATTTCACAACTAATTATTTTACCTATCCATTATTAAATCTTGCAGAATATTACATTATTACAAATTAACTCATAAAACAACATGACATATTTTGTTTTTGATTTATAAAACTTTATCTATTAATCATACAAGAGCCTACATCATCTTAACTGCTTTGGGAGATCTATTGTACAGGATGCATTCCATGATTTGTTTTCAGTTCTTTCCATGGTAGTTGTTGAAGCACATGTTAATGCATTTATTCAAATTAAAAATAAACCTAGACTTTTTCTAACAGTGAGAAAACTTGATTTGGTTCATTAGTTTGTCTGTAAGCATTGACTTTGCTAATTAGGATACAGAATAGAAATTTTCTGTTAATTAAATGAACTAAACATGAATGAGGTTTTCCTCTTTCTTCCTTCTTCCTTCCTTCTTCCTTTTTCTCCTTCTCCTCCTGCTCCTCCTCCCTTCATCTTCCCCCTCCTGCTTCTTGTGCTGGAGATTGAACCCTAGGCCTTGCCTATGGCTTGGCAAGTGCTCTACCACTGAGCTATGTCCCCATGCCTAATACCCCAAGTTTTTGACAAAAATATGTTTAAAGAATACAGAATGGGAGATAAAACTTTTATGGGTTTTATTTATTTCTGTACTTGTATTGGTGCATTATAGTCTCACATCATAATGTAATGAATGCATGATGATAGTAATATACATGCACATAGCTCTTGGTGGGCTTTCTCTCAGTTCTCTCCCTATTCTCACCCTTCTCCACACAGGATATTGAGATAGGCATTGGTATTCAATACATACATAATGTTTATGAAAGTGATTCCTTCATTGATCCTCCCCCTTCCCCTCCTACTTGACCACATCCCTGATTCCACAAAAGTTTCTTCTCCATTATCTGAAGTCCCTCTGGTGGAGACACAGAAGCTTATCAAACTATTCTACTGGCAAAAAAAATGTCAAAGCGATTACTATTTCATGTTCTGGCTCCTTCTGAGTGTATCGGGTTAAACTATATGACTCTAAGTGCAAAATATGGATAAAATTAATAGCCATTTGAAAAGTACTGGTAAAACATTTTTGGTATAGTTCCCAGAAATTGAGAAAATGAATGACTCCAACAACTGGGTAACAAATCTTCGATTGAGTTGATTTTCAATTATTTGCTCTCAACAAAATTGAAAATGGACTGCATAGAATATTCAGCTAATAGGTCATTAAAATGACTTGATGGCAGACCACTTTGAAATGTTTGGCATATAACTCAAAGAATTCAAAGAATTAAGGGAAATCATAATAAAATATATTCCATTTTCACCTACTTATTGTAATGAAATGCATTTTAGCCTCATCTACTTATCTCTGTGGACTGATGCATATCCTTCTCTATCTCACTCAAGCAGTAATATTCATCTACAGTCACATTAACTAATTGGAAAAATGCCATTCATCCTAGTAAATGCTTAATTAAATTGTCTTTGTTTAATTACTATCAAAAACTGTATTTTTTTTGGTACTGGGGGCTTGAGCCCCAGGGATATCCTTCCTCTGAGCTATATGGCCAACATTTAAAAATTTTATGTTTTATACTCTTTTTAATACACTTTGTTGGTAATTGTAATTGTACTTTTTATTTAGGATTAGTGTGATAGAAATATATGCATATATGCATGTATACACAGCACCTGGTATATTTCCCTCCAGATTCCACCCTGCTCCATCCACCTTCCCATTCATAATATTGAAATCAGTACTGTTAGCTTCGTAAATGCACGTAGGATTGGTTGAACTGTTTCCCTCATCAGGTCTTCCATTTCCTCTCCTCACTTCCTTCCTTAAGTCTCCTTCCACTGTTCTACTGGATTCTCTCGCTTATCTGAAATCTTTTTTTGTTTCAAAATTTCTCTCTAACTTCACACATGAGAGAAAACATCTGACCCTTCACTTTCTAAGACTGGCTAATGTCATGCAGAATATTATTCTCTAGTTCCATCCATTTTTCTACACATCACATAATTTTGGTTTTTGTGGCTGAATAAATTCCATTGTATGTATATACAGTTTCATAACCCATTCATCTGTTGATGGATATGTAGGCTGGTTTCATAATTTGGCTATTGTGAATTGTGCTGCTATAAATATAGACATGCATGTATCACTATAATATTCTAATTTTAATTCCTTTGGAAAGATACCCAGGAGTGGTATAGCGGTGTCAAATGGTGGTTCAATTCCCAATCTTCTGAGAAACTTCCACACTATCTCCACAGCAGTTGTACTAATTTGCAATCCCACCAACAGTATATACGGGATCCTATTTCCCCACATTCTCACTAGCATTTATTATTGTTTGTATTGTTAATGACTGCCATTCTAATTGTGATTAGAAACTCAATGTAGTTTTGAGTTGTATTTTCCTGATTATTGTTGAACATTTTTCATATATTTATTAGCCATTTGTATTTCTTTGAGAAGTATTGATTCAGTTCAGTTGTTCATTTTATAAATATTTTTGTAATTACATTTTTAAAATTTCTTTGTATATTTTACAGGATTAGTCCTTTATCAAAGGAGTAGCTGGCAAAGATTTACTTCCATTCTATACACTGTGTCTTCAGACTCTTGACTATCTCCTTTGCTGTGCAGAATCCTTTTAACATAATGCCATCCCACAGTTTATTTCCTGAGATGTGAGAGTCTATTGAAGAAGTCTCTTACAGTGCCTATATCTTGGGAAGTTGATCTTATGTTTTCTTCTAGTAACTGCAAAATTTCTGGTCTAATTTTGAGGTCTTTGATCCATTTTTTTTACTATTTTATTGGTGCATTATATTCATAAATCATTTGGGGATAAAAAAAAACTTGTTTTGACATACATGTACATATCATCCATTTATCCCCTACCCAATTCCCACCCCATTCCCTCCCCGTCCCTCCTTCCCATGCTTGGCTTAATGGTTGACTTTGATATGATTAAGTACATTGTGTGTTTTAGATAATTTCCTTCTTCCTCCCTCCTATCCCCTCATTTACGTTGTCTTGTTTACTCCTCTATAGGATTTCCTTTTTCATTTAGAGTTCCTCCTATGACCCATTTCTTCTTAGCTTTCACATATTAAGGAAAGCATCCAATTTCTTACTTTTTGTGACTAACTAATCTCGCTTAGTATAATGTCCTCCAGTTCCATCCATTTCCCTGCAAATGATGTAATTGAGTTTTTTTTAATGGCTGAGTGAAATTCAGTTGTATACATATCCCACAGTTTTGTAATCCATTTGTCTGTTGATAGACAACTTGGCTAGTTCCATAGTTTGGCTATGGTGAATTGTGCAACTATGAACATAGATATATATGCATTAGTTTGGTAGTTTGGTTTCCTTACTTTTGGGTAGGTACCCATAAGTGGTATTACTGGATCAAATGGTAGATTTGTTCCCATTCTTCTGTGGATTCTCCATACTGTTGTGCAAAGTGGTTGCACTAATTTGCAATCCCACCAACAATGTTTTAGAGTTCCTACTTCTCCACATCCTCGCCAACATTTGTTATTATTGTGTTTTGAATGATTGCCATTCTAACTGGAGTTAGGTAAAATCTCAGGGTAGTTTTGATTTGCATCTCTCTGATTGCCAATGATGTTGAATATTTTTTCGTGCATGCATTGGCCATTTGAATTTCTTCTTTTGTGAAGTGTCTATTTAGTTCTCTTGCCTATATTTTATTGGATGATTTAGTTTTTTTGTGTTGAGTTTCTTGAGTTCTCTGTATATTCTAGATAATAGTCCTCTAATATCTAGAGGTGTAGGTAGCAAAAATCTTCTCCCATTCTGTTGGCTCTCGGTTGAGGTTCTTGAAAGTTTCCTTTGCTAAACAGAAGCTTTTCAGTTTAATGCAATCCCACATATTGATTCACCTTTTAATTTGTTGTACCTTTGGGGTCTTGCTGAGAAAGTGTTTATCTGTGCCTATGTGTTGCAGTGTTGGGCCTATGCTCTCTTCAAGGAGCTTCAAAGTCTCTGCTTTAATTTCCAAGTCTTTGATCCATCTTGAATTGACTCTTGTGCAGAGTGAGAAAGTGGGATTAATTTCCAATTTTCTGCATATGGTTAACCAGTTTTGCCAACACCATTTGTTGAACAGGCTATCTTTTTTCCAGTGTATGTTTTTGGCCCCTTTGTAAAAAAAATCAGTTGGCTGAAAGTGTGTGAACTTGTTTCTGGGTCTTCTATTCTCCTCTATTGGTCTATGTATCTGTTTTTTGCCAGTTCCATGCTGTTTTTATTACAATGGCTTTGTAGTATAGTTTAAAGTCAGGTATTGTGATTCCTCCTGCATGATTTTTGTTGCTGAGAACTACTTTGGCTATTCTGGGCTTTTTTATTCCAAATACATTTAAGGACTGGGTTTTTTTTATGTCTGTGAGGAATGATCTTGGTAGTTTATCATTAAACCATCATTGTATTGAATATGTAGATCACTTTTGGAAGGATGGTCATTTTAATGATATTTATTCTGCCTATCCATGAACATGAAAGAACTTTCCATCTTCTAAGATCTTCTTCGATTTCTTTTTTCAATGCTGTATAATTTTCTTTGTAGAGATCTTTTACCTCCTTGGTTAAGTTTATTCCTAAGTATTTTATTTTTCTTTTTTTGTGGGAGATCCTGAGAAACCACATAAACATTTGGAGACTGAACACCATACTTCTAAATAAAGAATGAGTCATAGAAGACATAAGAGGTGAAATCAAGAAATTTCTATAAACAAAACAAAAAAAAAGGATACAACATATAAAAACCTCTGGGACACTTTTAAGGCAGTATTAAGAGGAAAATTTATAGCACTGAGTGATCACATAAGGAAAGCAAAAAATCATCAAAGAAATAACCTAATGAAAAACCTCAAAGCCTTTGAAAAATGTGGACAATGTAACCCCAAAGCCAGGTAAAGACATGAAGTTATTAAAATCAGAGCAGAAATTAATTAAGAAGAGAATAAAAAATATAGAAAATCAACAAAACCAAAAAAAGGTTTCTCAAAAAAATGAAAAGGAAAGATAAACCACTAGCCAACCTAACTAAACAAAAGAGAGAGAATCAACCCAAATTATGAAGATAAGAAATGAACAAGGATACATTACTACTGACAGTGTAGAAATCCAGAGGATTATCAGAAACTACTTTGAAAATGGAAATTTCCAACAAAATGGAAATTTTCAACAAAATGGAAAATCTGAAGAAAACTGACAACTTTCTAGATAAATAGAACCTTCCTAAACTGAATCAAGAAGGTATAGAAAATTTAAACCAACAAATAGCAATCAAAGTGATTGAAACAGCAATAAAGAACTTACCATCAAAGAAAAGCCCAGGACCAGATGTTTTGTCAAGTAAATTCTATAAACTTTTATAGAAGAGCCAATACTCCCAATACTCCTCATTCTATTTCATGAAATAGAAAAAAATAGGACTCTACCAAATACATTCTATGAAGCCAACATCAAACTAATACCAAAACCAAATAAAGTCAGATCAAGGAAGGAAAACTACAGGGCTATATCTTTGATGAACTTGGACACAAAACTGCTAGACAAAATACTAGCAACACACATTCAAAACCACATAAAGAAAATCATACACCATGACCAGGTAGGGTAAATCCCAGGGATGCAAGGCTGGTTCAACATATGAAAATCAATCTATGTAATTCATCATATAAACAGAATCAAAGACAAAAATCACATGGTCATTTCAATAGATGCTGAAAAAAATGGATAAAATCTAACATCCGTTTATGATAAAGACACTGTAGAGAATTGGAATCAAAGGAACTTATCTCAACATCATAAAAGCAATCTACAATAAGCCCACCACCAACATCATATTAAATGGGGAAAAACTTCAAGAATTCCCCCTAAAAACAGGAACAAGGCAAGGATGTCCATTATCACCATTTCTCTTCAATATAGTACTAGAGACTCTAGCCAAAACAATAAGGCAAAGGGTTGGAGCAAGGTAATCCATAGCCAAACTATGGATTATTATACTGTTTGAAGGAGGTATTTTTTTCTTTGAGTCCCTGGGGAGAAGTAAAGCAGAGGTCACTTTGTGTACTAGAGTTTTTGGTAAAAAGGTAACGTGAAATAGAAGCAAAGTCATATTCATATAGGTGTGTCACAGATAGTATGCTTTGCTGAGAAATCAAAATAAACTAGAAACCCAGGTGCAGTGGCACATGTTTGAAATATCAGTACTTGAGAGGCAGAGATAGGAGGATTGCAGGTTCAAGGCCAGCATCAGCATTTAGCAAGACCCTGTTTTAAAATAAAAAATATAAAAAAGTCTGAAGGTGTGTTCCAAAGGCAATTCACCCTTGGTTCAATTCTCAGCACCTAAATAAATAAATAGATAAATAAATAAACAAACAAACTCTAGATATTTTACCTTGCATTAAGAGTGAAACACATGCACACGCATGTGTGCACACACACATACATACATTTGATTGATCACGTCTTAAGTCTTTACATATGATGAAGTGTTCAAGACAGTGATAACTATATGCTACAAGGTTACCAGTTTGAGTCCTGGAAAAAAGAAATCCTGGGGAAGTATGACCTGTGCTGAAATGCATCTGAGTTAAAAGAATCAGCTTTGAGCATGGTTTGTCCATCAGCTATAAACTTAATTTTCAGGTTCAGAAACAATGTAATCTTCAAGAATATCCCATGACAATTTCCTATGTACCCTGCTAAATTTCATATCCAATATTTCTAAAGCGCTTCCATATACAAACCCTATCATCCTAACTTTAGTCGTCATAAAGAGAACTCCTGAATACCTTCTAATCTGCTACCTGCAGGCATATCTAAAATAATATAGCCTAGACCTTCAGGTTCTTTTTAAGAATAGAGTTCCTGACATCTAACATTTTTACTCTGGTTTTGAGATAGTAGTCTAAATATATGGAAATCAGTTGCATTTAAGGATGATCTAAAAGAAAAATCAATCAAAGGAGTATTTATACACTAACTTGTTACCCAGTTTAAAATAAATTATATAACAGAAAGGCTAAAAGAGAATTGATGGATTCAAGTAAATTCTTTGAGTGTGATAATAGAGTTCAATTTAAGTTCTATTATTGTAATCAAAAAGAAAGCCTTAGCATAATGAAGTTGGTTCAAAATATTTTTTGAATAGACATTTTGAGTCTACTTGGCTGTTGATGAAAAGGATTTTCTTAATGGGCAATGCAAGTGTTCTAAGAGGACATACTAATGATAGGGACAACAGTGGGACTGAATTAACATGTACATGTATATGTGATTCAGTTTTTTAAGTAAGAATTGTAACACCAACTTATTCTGTATTATGCTTTAATCCTAATTCCTGTAAATTACTTAAAACAAAGTAGTCAAAACACTTCTATATATTTTCTTTATTGGTTTTGAATGCATGTTGCTATGATTTTGTCTAGAAGTTTTGTGTTCAAGTTCATCAGAGATATAGCTCTGTAGTTTTCCTTCCTTGATCTGTCTTTATTTGGTTTTGGTATTAATGTGATGTTGGCTTCATAGAATGTATTTGGTAGAGTCCTATTTTTTCTATTTCACAAAATAGAATGAGGAGTATTGGGAATAGCTCTTCTATAAAAGTTTTATAGAATTCACTTGGAAAACCATCTGGTCCTGGGCTTTTATTTGATGGTAAGCTCTTTATTGCTGTTTCAATTTCTTTGATTGTTATTGGTTGGTTTAAGTGTTCTACATCTTCTTGACTCACTTTAGGAAGGTTGTATTTATCTAGAAAGTTGTCAGTATTCTCCAGATTTTCCATTTTGTTGGAGTATAGTTTTTCAAAGTAGTTTCTGATAATCCTCTGGATTTCTACACTGTCAGTAGTAATATTTTCTTTTTCATCATTTATCTTCATAATTTGGGTCGATTCCCTCTTTTACTTAGTTAAATTGTTTAGTGGTTTATCTATTTTGTTAATTTTTTCAAGAAACCTTTTTTTATTTTGTTGATTTTCTCTATATTTTTTATTCTCTACTTTGTTCATTTCTGCTCTGATTTTAGTAATTTCCTGTCTTCTGCTGCCTTTGGGGTTAGATTGTTCCTGCTTTTCAAGGGCTTTGAGGTGTGTTGTTACATTATTTATTTAAAGATTTTCTGTTTTTTTTTATGTGAGCACTCAGTGCTATAAATTTTCCTCTTAATACTGCCTTCAAAGTGTCCCAGAGGTTTGATATGTTGTATCTTTATTTTCATTTGTTTCTAGAAATTTCTTGATTTCACCTCTTATGTCTTCTATGACCCATTCTTCATTCAGAAGTGTGGTGTTCAGTCTCCACATGTTTATGTTGTTTCTCTAGGTCTTCTTATAGTTTATTTCTAGTTTCCTTCCATTATGGTCTGAAATGACACAGGGAAGTATGTAACATTTTTTGAATTTGCTAGTACCATTTTGTGTCCTCAGATGTGATCTATTTTGGCGAAAGTTCTGTGAGCAGCTAAGAAAAATGTAAACTCCACTGTAGTTGGGTGAAATATTGTATATGTGTCCAACAGGTCCATTTGATTAATGGTATTATAAATTATGTGTTCATTTCTTGAGTGATCATCTTCTAGAAGTGAGATTCTATTCTCCATGTGGTCTAATCGATTGTTTATACTTTGAATTGAGGCCTTTACCTCAATGATTGCATCCTTTATTTCTTTTAGACTCTCTCTAAATTCTTTTCAAAGGCCCTGTATTATTTCTACAGTTATATACCTGATTTGATCTTCTGGAGATCTCTGAAATTCTATGTTAACAGGTTCTGATAATATGGGTTTGTGGGCATTCATTGCTCTATTTTTGTTCCTTATTCCCATGATTTTAGAAGTTTGTGCCTTCCCTGGGTCACTACAACTTTACTTAGGGTGCTCTGTATCTTGAGTCTGTGGTAATCTCAGCCACCACTACTCCTTTACTGGGTTGTATCGCAGTCTCAGACCCAGGGAGTTAATCGAGGCTGCGTGAGACCGTGGGGGTGGCAGGCTGGGCATTTTCCCACAGGGAGCTGAGACTAAGGTATGGTATCTCAGCCACTGCTACTCCTTCACTGGGTTGGATTGCAAAATCTCAGACCCAAGGAGATTATCAAAGCTGCACAAGTCCCTGGGAGTGCACTACAGGGATTTCTCCTTTAGGGACCGCAATTTCGCTCATGGTTATTGTGCGTGCTGATCAGGAGCTGTCGCGGGATGCAGTGAACTCACTGTCACCATTGGCAATATGGCGCCGCTGCCACATCCTCTGCCATGAGGCTGGTGTATTTCTTTTCTGGTTTTGAGCTCTATTCTGAGTCCCTGGAAGGAGTGATGAGCTTGGCCTCTGGGAGTTTTAGGCATTCTTTGTGCTGAAAGAACTGCTGAATTACACCCAAATGATTCGCAGCTGCTCACTTCAGCTCCTTGTTTACCTTTCCTCTCTGGAGCCTGGTGCTGTGAGGGAAGATGGTGCTGGTACGGCTCAGCTACTACTTTGAGGGCTTGATTTCTTTTCTGGTCTCTGGTTGTTCTTCTAGTCTTTTTTTCTCTGTCCCTTGTGTTTAAATTTTTTATTTCTCTGTTGCTAGTGTTTTCTGGCTATGAAAAGCGCTGATTTTGTGGCAATAGAGATCAAGTTTTAGCAGGACTCATAAATGCTGCTTTTCTCAGTCGCCATTTTCCTGTTTGGAAAATTTTTCTGCTATTATTTCTTTGAAGAGATTATTGATCCCTTCAGTTTCACCTTGTTTTACCTCCTCTATTCCGATTATTCTTAGATTAGCCCTCTTAAAGTGGGCCCATATTTCTTCAATGTCCAATTCCTGCTTTCAGATATTTTTTTCTAAGTTATAAATTATGTGTTCATTTTTGGAGTGATTGTCTTCTTGGAGATTCTATTCTCCATGTGGCCTAATTGATTATTTATAGTTTGAATTGATACCTTTACTTCAATGATTGCATCCTTTATTTTTTTTTAGACTTGCTCTAAATTCTTTTTGAAATTCCTGTATTATTTCTATAGTTATATTTCTGATTTGATCTTCTGGAAGATCTCTGAATTTCTGTGTTAATAGGTTCTGATATTGTAGAGTTGTGGGCATTCATTGCTCCATTGTTGTTCCTCTTTCCCATGATTTCAGAAGTTTGTGCCTTCTCTGGGTTCTTCCCTGGATCACCATGACTTCACTTAGGGTGTTTTGGATCTTGACTTTGTGGTAATCTCAGCCACCCCTACTCCTTTACTGGAATGTATTGCAAAGTCTCAGCCTCAGAGTTAATTGAGGCTGTGCAAGACTGTGGGGGTGCCAGGCTGGGTGTTTTTCCATGAAAAGCTGGTATCTCTGCCACTGCTACTCCTTCACTGGGTTGGGCTGCAAAATCTCAGACCCAGGGAGATTATCAAAGCTGCATAAGTTCCTGGTGGCACAGTGCTGGAATTTCTCCTTTAGGACTGCAATTTCACTTAAGATTGTGCACACTTATCTAGAGTTGTTGCGGGCATGGTGAACTAGCCACCATTGCTGGCAATATGGCACCACAGCCACGCCCTCACCTGTGAGGCTAGTGTATTTCTTTTCTGGTTTCAACCTCTGTTCTGAGTCCCTGGAGGGCATGATGAACTTGGCCACTGAGACTTTTAGACATTCTTTGCACTGAAGAAACTGCTGAATTACACCCAAATGATCTGCAGCTGCTCACTTCAGCTCCTTGTTTACCTTTCCTCTCTGGAGCCTGGTGCTGTGAGGCAAGATGGCCCCAGTGCATGGGCTGTTTTTTTTTCTGGTCTTGGGTTGTTCTTCTAGTCTTCTTTTTCTCTGTCCCTTGTATTTACAGTTTTTATTTCTCTGCTGATAGTATTTTCTGGCTATGAAAAGCACTGATTTTGTGGCAATAGAGATCGAGTGTTAGCAGGACTCATAAACACTGCTCTTCTCAGTTTCCATCTTCCTGGAAGTCTCTCTTTGATCCATCTTGAGTTGACACTTACACAGGGTAAGAGATTAGAATCTAATTTCATTCTTCTACATATGAACATCTAGTTTTTCTGGTACTATTTGTTGAAAGGGCTCTTTTCTACATCATGTGTTTTTGGCTTCTTTATTGAAAATCAATTGGCTATAAAAGTGAAAATTTGTTTCTGTATCATCTATTTCATTTCATTGGTCTAATCCCAGAGGTGTTCTACCTCTAAGCTACATCTCTAGCACTTAATTTGTTTTATAAACAGGGTCTTACTGGGTTGCTGACTATCTCACTAAATTACTAATGTTGGCCTCAATCCTGCTATATTCCTGTCTCAGACTCCCAGACACTTAGATTATAAGTGTGTGCCACCATGCCAAGCTCAAAATTATAATATTAAATATAATTATGATTCAATCACATGCTCCTAAATCAGTGATAACATGGTCATGAGTATACATTTTAAAACGATAACATATTTAAATTTAGTGTGTGTGTGTGTGTGTGTGTGTGTGTGTGTGTGTGTGTGTGTCTGGTGATGGAACCCAGGGGCATTCAACCTCCAAACTAAATCCCCTGCCTTACTTTTTATTCTTTATTTTGAAACAGGGTCTCACTAAGTTGCAGAGGGCCTCACTAAATAGCTGAGACCAGCTGCAGCCCACAATCTTCAGGTCTCAGCCTCCCGAATGCTGGGATTACAAGCATGCACCACCATGCCTGGCTAAAATGATAAAATATTTAAATTTATAAACATAGTTTTGTTCAAAAAACAAGTACAAAAAATATAAATAAAAACTTAAAGTATACAAATATGTATTTTTAAATAAAACTATGTGAGTGAAGTAGAATAAAATTTAGATTTAAGGAAAAATAGCATTAAATTTCTTACAATTAACTCTGGGCATGGTGGCGCATGCTTGTAATCCCCTCACTTGGGAGACGGAGACAGGAGATTGTGCAGGTTTGAAGCCAGCCATGCTGGCTTAAGACATCCTGTTTCCAAATTAAAAAAAAAAAAAGTATAAAATAGGTCTGGGAGCATAGCCCAGAGGTATAAGGGCTTCAAGAAACCCCAGTTCCACCAAAAAAAATTTTTTTTCTTACAGTTAAAAAATAACTTTTTGTATTATTAAAATAAAAGGTGGATATTTTTTCATGTATTTATTAGAAATTTGTATCTCTTCTTTTGTTAAGTGTCCATTCAATTCAATTGCCCATTTCTTGATTGGATTATTTATTTTGCTAGTGTAGAGTATCTTGAGCTCTTTGTATATTCCTGATATTAGCCCTCTATCAGAGTGGTGGCTGATAAAAATCTTCACCCTTTATATAGGCTTTCTCTTTAGTTTCTTGATGGCTTTCTTTGATGAGCAGAAACTTTAGTTTGATGCCATCCCACTTATTAATTCTTGTTTTAATTTTCTGTACTTTGGAGGTCTTATTAAGAAAGTTACTACCTGTGTCTATATGGTAGAATGTTGAACCTATGCCCTCCTCTGATAGCTTCACGGTCTCTGGTCTAATTTCTAAGTGTTTGATCCATCTCAAGTTGATTCCTCTGCATGGTGAGAGGTACTAATTTAGTTCCATCTTTCTACAAATGGATAGCCAGTTTTCCCAGCACCATTTGTTGAAAAGGCTGTCTTTTCTCCAAAGTATGAGTTTGGCCCCTTTGTCAAAGATCAACTGACTATAAGTGTGTGGATTTGTTTCTTTATCTTCTATTCTGTCCCATTGGTCTTTATGCCTGATGTGCCAGTACCCTGCTGTTTTAACTAATATTCTCTGTAGTATAATTTGAAGTAAGATATTGTGATGCCTCCTGCCTGGTTCTTATTGCCAAGAATTGCTTTGGGTATTCTGAGTCTTTTCTGTCTCCATATAAAATTCATTACTGATTTTTCCAAGTCTATGAAGAATGTTGTTGGTATTTTGATAGGAATTGCATTGAATCTGTAGATTTTCTGGCAGAATGGCTATTTTGATGATACTTATTCTGACTATCCATAAGCAAGGGAGAGCTTTCCATCTTCCAAAGTCTTCTTCAATTTCTTTCTTTAATATGTTATAGTTTTCATTGTAGAGGTCTTTTACATCTTTGGTTAGGTTTATTCCTAGGTATTTTATTGGTTTTGAAGTTATTGTGAATGGAATTGTTTTCTTTATTTCTTTGATTGTGAATTCATTGTTGGCATACAGTAAAGCAACTTATTTCTTTAGGTTGATTTTGTCTCCTGCAACTTTGCTGAATTGGTTAAACAGCTCCAGTAGTCTTTTGGTTGAGTTTTCTGGGTGCTCTAGATAAAGGATCATGTCATCTGCAAACAAGCATAATTTTAATTCATCTTTTCTGTTTGAATTCCTTTGACATCCTTCTCTTATTGCTGTGACAAGAGACTTGAGAACTACATTGAAAAGGAGTGGTGATAGTGGGCATCCTTGTCTTGTTCCTTATTTTAGAGAAAATTCTTGCAGTTTTTCCCCATTCACTATGTTGTTGGCTTTGGGTTTATTGTATATTGCCTTAATGATGTTGAGATATTTCTGTCTATTCCAATTTTCTTCAGTGTATTTAACATAAATGTATGTTGGATTTTGTCAAATACTTCTTCAACATCTATTGGTATGATCATGTGAATTTTGTTCTCAATTCTATTTATGTGATAAATAACATATATTGATTTGCATATGTTGAATGAGACTTGTTTTTTGTGATGAAACAAACTTTGTGGTTGTGGTGTACAATTCTCTTGATGTGGTTTTGAATGTGTATAGTTAGTATATTGTTTAGAATTTCTGCATCTATGTCCATCAAAGATCTTAGTCTGTAATTTTCTTTTCTTGAGGTATCTTTATTTGGTTTTGGTATTAATGTGACACTGGCCTCAAAGAAGGAGTTTGGGAGAATTCCATCTCTTTCAATTTCCCAGAACAAGTTGTGAAGTATTGGGATTAGTCCTCTGAAGGTTTTGTAGAATTCAACTGTAAACCTGTCAGGACCTGGCTTTTCTTGATAGCAGAATTTTTATTGTTATTTCTATTTTTTACTTGCTATTGATTGGTTTGGGCTTACTATGGCTTCTTGGTTCAGTTTAGGTAGGTTCTATGTGCTTAGAAATGTATCAATTTCTTCCATGTCTTCCAGTCTATTCAAAATAGTTTCTGGTAATCCTTTGAGTTTCCCCATGTCTGTGGTGATGTCTCCATTTTCATTTCTGATTTTAATGATTTGAGTTGATTCTCTTTCTTTTGGTTAGGTTGGCCAGGGGTTTGTCAATCTTATTAATCTTTTCAAAGAACCAGCTTTTTGTTTTGTTGATTCTTTGAATTGCTTTTTTGTTTTCTATTTTACTTATTTCTGTTCTGATTTTAATTATTTCCTGCCATCTGCTGGCTGGGATTAGAATGTGGCTGTTTTCCTAGGTCCTTGAGATGTGTCATTAGGTTGCTTCCTTGGCAATTCTCTGTTCTTCTTATGTGGGCACTCAATGCTATAAACTTTCCTCTTAACATGGTCTTCAAAGTGTCCCATAGATTTTGGTATGTTGTGTCTCTATTTTCATTTAATTTCTGAAATTCCTTTATTTCTCCCCTTATTTATGATCTTACCCACTCATCATTCAATAGTGTATCATTCAACCTCCATGTATTTAAATAGTGTCTTTTGGTCTTCCTGTTGTTGATTTTTACTTTCATTCCATTATGGTCGGAAAAGATGCAGTGAATTATATTACATCTTTAAAATTTGCTGATGCTTGCTTTGTGGCCCAGGATGTGATCTATTTTGGAGAAAGTTCCATGGATTGCTGAGAAAAATGTGTATTCTGCTATTCCTGGTTGAAATATTCTGAATATGTCTATTAGGTCCATTTGGTTTATAGTTTTCTTTAGTTCTGAAGAGTCTTTACTCATCTTTTGCCTTGAAGATCAATCTAGTAGCATGAGAAGTGTGTTGAAGTCTCCCAATATTATTGTATTTGGGTCTATTTGAGATCTGATATCCTAAATGGTTTGTTTTACAAATGTGGGTGTACTCACATTTGGGGCATAACCATTTACTATCATTATATCTTCATGATGAATTGTTCTTTTTAATAAAAGAAAGTGTCCTGCTTTGTCTCTTCTGATGTGTTTTAGCTTAAAGTCAGTTTTTTTTCTTGTTGTTGGATGTCAGCTTTGCCACACCTGCTCATTTATGGTCTCCATTGGCATGATATATCTTTTTCTATCCTTTCAATTTCAGCCTATGAATGTCTTTGGCTGTAAGGTGAGCTTCTTGCAAGCAGCATATATTTGGATTATGTTTTTTAATCCATGTTGGTGCAGCAGCATCCTTCCTCTCTGCAGCTATTTTTCAGTCCCAATTATGTTGTAGTCCTTGACCCAATTCTTTTTTCAGCATAGGGCACTTTTTTTAAACTCCATATAGGAACTGTATTACCATTTTTCCTTCTATCTTCTCTCTGAACATAAATTATATTAAAGAATAAGAAGGAGAAAAAGAAGAAGAAGAAGACGAAGAAGAAGAAGAAGAAGAAGAAGAAGAAGAAGAAGAAGAAGAAGAAGAAGAAGAAGAAGAAGAAGAAGAAGAAGAAGAAGAAG
Source organism: Muscardinus avellanarius (assembly GCF_963383645.1). Classification (NCBI taxonomy): domain Eukaryota; kingdom Metazoa; phylum Chordata; class Mammalia; order Rodentia; family Gliridae; genus Muscardinus; species Muscardinus avellanarius. Next base: position 31,550,346 of record NC_137789.1, on the reverse strand, counting down.
AAGAAGAAGAAGAAGAAGAAGAAGAAGAAGAAGAAGGAGAAGAAGAAGAAGGAGAAGAAGAAAAGAAGGAGGGGGACGAGGAGGAGGGGAGGAGATGTAATGTGTAAGTCAAAATTTGAAAAAGTAGGAAGCATGGATGCACCAAAAAGTGATAGATGGTAAAAGTCTTGGTGGCATCTATAGCAAGGACACTATATAGTAGAAGCAGAATTAATGGCAAAGTTCTTGGAGAATAACTTGGTTTCAGTGAGATTTGAAAAAAATTAGAAAATGCTTTTTCCTTTGAATTGCTTCCTTTACCAACTTACTGTCCAGAATAATAATGATCATGATAATCTATCAAAAACCAATTTGGTTTTGCTGCATATAAGACACAAAATATTAAGGGATCAAAACTCAACTTAGTTTAATTAGTTTGAATGTCTATGGTACTGGGTGACTTAGTGTATGCCTGTAATCCCAGTACTTGGGAGGCTGAGACAGAAGGATCACAGTTTGAGGCCAAAGTGCAGTAAGTTAGTGGTGCCTTTTCTCAAAATAAAACAAGGTTAGAGGTGTAGCTAAGAGGTAAGAATATCATAAGTTCAGTTCCCAGTGCCACAAAAAAATATAATTAATAACTACGGTATGGCTAAATTTGATGGGTTTGGTTAGATGACTCTTCAGGTCATAGCTCATTCATGTACTAGCTGCAGAGTTGAATGTGGCCTGGCTGGTTTAAGTTAGCTTTCTTTAACTAGGATTTTTGCTCTTTATTTCAGGTAACTTCTGAGCAAGCCTTTCCATTGCAGCAGGACATGGTTCTACAAGAACAAATGCAAGCATTCAAGTTCTCTAAGGAACTAGGACAACATCACTTCTGCCACACTGGTAGTATAAACAAGGCCAAAGCCAGTCCAGATGTAAGAGAACAGATTGAGTCCACTTTTTATGTAAGAAGCTACAAAATAACATTGCAGAAGAATATGTTTCTGGGATGAAGAATTGCATTTTTGCAACAAGAAAAGAGATCAGCTGATTCCCAATCATTTGTTGTATGCAAAGGATTAGCAATTTTTAGTTAATTCATTAGAACTTCAAAATATCAGACTCTGAACTTTAACCTTAAACATCCCTCATTGCTTATTAAAACAACAGTGGTAACTATTTACTGAAAACACACAATATGACAGAGGCTTTACATCTAGATTCAATACAATCTTGCAACTAGATCACAAAAATCATGAGCATGTTTGACTGCCATTTTCATGCCTTTTCCTGAATTGCCATATGAAAATGGGAGCTAATTTTGCATCTTATAACATCTGCACCTAATAATAAAGCTAGAAACTGAAATACTGTAGTGCATGTAGTGGGTGCTAAATATCATTTCAGTCTCCTAGTATACTGTATTTACCAGAGGCTTGAAAGCTAAAACATATTCAGATGGTCTGAAGTTGCTAAGATTCAATTTATATTTTTTTATTTTATAATGGTATAAAAATTATATATATATATACTTTGAATTTTGAATATTCATCTTTTTCCAGGCTAGCAATATGCAGTAGGATACTCTCATAGGCAGCTTCACAGCCACAAAGGTAAACCAATACTCTATGTACACTATGCTAAGTTATGATTTTCATAGTTTAGGTGTTGTCTCAGTCAACATTCTCATTGCTGTAGTAAAAAACAACTGACCACACAAGTTAGAGGAAGGAAGATATGTTTGCTCACAGTTTTGGGGATGTCAGAGTTTTAGTCCATGTCATGCCCAGTCTGCAAAGCTCAGGGTATGGGAGACTGGGAGAAGGAGAGAGTAAGAGCTCCACATTCACATCATAGAGGCTCAAAGCATGATAGTCCTCAAGGCCATGGCCCAACTGACCTCTCCTCCACCAAGCCTCACCTCCAACATGGCTGCCTACTCTCCATGAGGGCTAGGGGACATTCTACATCCAAACCATTACAGGTATATTAAATGTATTTTAGTTTGCCTTAGTTCAACTTATGGTTCTTTTGGGGCTATAACCCCATTTTAAGTTGAGAAACATCTGTTTCTACAAATGATTATCTATTCCTCTTGGTCACTTGTACCATTTCTTACATCAAGGTTTAAGAACTGGGCTGTGGATTAACTCAGTGATAAAGTTCTTGCCTTGTATGCATGAGACCAGAGGATCTGTCCCCAGTATGTCAACAACAACAACAACAACAACAACACCTAATCCTTTCAGACTTGACAGAATCTTTCAAGGAATTTCTTCCCTACACAGCCTATAAAAACCATTCGTCTTTCTATGAATCTGTGCCTCTTGAAAATTGACCTCTTACCTAGTTGCACAAAATCCATCAGCCAGACCTTTCTGGTTATGGTTTCTCCTGGCTAATGCCAAACTCCTTGCATTCTACCCTGATTGTTTTAAGATATTAATTCTGTGACAGTAGTAAAATAGGATGAAGGAGGATGATATATGATATAAAGAGAACAGGTGGGAAATGATTGTCATTGTTCTTACTTGAGATAAAAGATGTAACTAGAATGAAGGCAACATAAACCTGAAGCTGCTGAAACTTTTCAAAGATACAGCAGAATGAACTCCCTAGTGGAGAGAGGAAAGAAAGAACATGAACTGGGGGGGTGGATTTGCAATTTCAATTCAAGGTAAGCTGAAGAATGGTAGCACTGAAATGTTAGGTGGGACAGATGAGAATTCCACTCGAGACATATGGCCTTTTACCTTTATCATGGCTATTGAACATCCAAATGCAATTGTTCACTGAGGAGTTGGGAATGAAGAACCTGAGCCTAGGAAGATGTTGGAGCTAGAGCTTTTGATTAGGACTCATTTACATGGTGAAGCAAGAAAAATCAAAGAGTTCTTCAAGGGAAAAAAATCTGTATCAATTCCTCTTGTATTTCCCATAACTAAGATGTCAGAACATAGCAGCTTTGTTATTCTCTTTTTCTCAAATCTCTTATTTTTCTTTTAAGGCTCAGGTAAGTGTGTGAGGAAAACATGCCCCCTCAATATTTTCCCATAAAAACATTAGAAATCTTAGTAAAGCACATTTCTACTTTCCATTATAATAAAGATAGAATTTTTTAAATCTCCTTTATTTGAATCCTCTTATTTTTACAATAAACACAGTTATATTTTAAGTAACAAAATGAAATAACTTAGTTATTCAACCATTCATTCCAGAAAGATATAATATGTGCTATATACATGGATTAACAATTTTAAAGAACGATAAAAATATAAAACTATTATTTATAAAAAAGCACAAGCCATATCATTTAATCCCCTCTTGATAATTCAAAAGGCACATTGGGATCATGAATTCTTTTTTTTTTTTATTTTTTTGGTGGTGGTACTGGGATTCCTGGATGCCCTTCTACCTCCGGGCTACACTCCCAGACCCATTTTATATTTTTATTTGGAAACAGGTTCTCTTAAGCCAGCGAGGCTGGCTTCAAACCAGCGTGATCCTCCTGTCTCTGCCTCCCAAGCGGGGTGGGGGGTTGGGGGTGGGGGATTACAAGCGTGTGCCACCACGCCCAGCAGAGGTCATGAATTCTTCATAGTCATCACTGAAATGTAAATTTTCATTGCTTGAGGAATGTGTCAAAACATGAGATCCATTAAATTTTTTAATAAAAACATTGTAGGCCATAATATATTCTCTCCTTAAGCAAAGGAGACAAATGAATCTGATCACAAGAACTCCCTAAATAGGTAAAATTATAATTCCTTTAGAAATAAAACTGTCACAAGGAAGTTATCTTTGCTATATTAAGGATCTACTCAGCATAATTAGAAAGTTGTCACTTTAAGATTTTATCTTCTGCTGCCCCATTAAACACAAAAGCTCTAAGTTGAAGTCTACTATGAATCTGATTGATCATGTATTATCTTTTGAAAATATCTCAAGTATGATTGATTAAAATATTTGACACAAAAATATGTCTCAGATATAAAAATAGAAAATTTAAAATTAATTCTACAATATTGCATCCCTGTAATAAGAAAAGGTGATAAAATGAGCCAAACTGAGAAAATGGGACTTTATTCTCTTGGTTGGACAAATCTGCCACCTTCACCCTGGGAGCGGGGTAGGAGGTAAAAGTAACATTTCTTTGACACTTGGAGAACTTCACTGTTCTTCTGAAATGGAATTTTTTTCTCATGCTTTACAAGTAAAAAATTTATGCATACATACATACATACATACATACATACATACATACACACACACACACACACACACACATACACACACACACATGAAATAATAAAACTTAAACTCATGTGCAAAAACTTCAAGGTACAAATAATAAATATATAACCAAAAGAACAAAATAATTGTTCCCACTCATTTATCTAAGGCTTATCTATTTATTATTATTCTAATCAAAGCTAAGAATTATTGAGCAGTCACATTTGTTAGGTACTATCCCAAGGGTTCCTCATGTATCCATCCATTTCATCTTCACAATAACACAAGACAAGCACTATTTATTTTGTTTCCATTCAGTGGAAGTATAGAGAGGTCAAGTAATCTTCCCACATTCTCACAGACTAAAAACATCAGGGCATCACTGTGCTCCTCTGATTCCTTTAAAAAATAAAACAGTAAAGGAGAGGCATTATTACAAACTGCCATAATGATATAAAAATACTGCTGGAATGGAGAAGGAAGCCAAGGGACAAAAGGAAAAGAAACCACAATGCTCCTCACTCTGAGATCTGAAATGTCAGAACTTCTTTCCTTCTCCATGGCCATGAATCTAGTCCAAGCCACCCCTGGTCTCTACCTGGGTGACTGTGATAGCCTTCTAACTGTTCTCTGGGACTCTTTTCTTTCCCTAAGGCAGCTACATTATCTGTTTAAAATATAAGATTATCAAAGGATTTTCCATGCATTTAGCTTAAAATTCAGACATTTTAATAAGATCCAACACATGCTACATTTTCTTGCCCCCTGTCTGATTTTCCAACCACATCTTACCCAAATATCCCAGCTGCCATCCTCAGCAAGAGTAGCCTTTCTTCTTTCAGTTCAGAGAACACATCACTCCTTCTTGACCCAGGACCTTTGCTTGTAATGCTCTACCCTCTGGCTCCCTACAAATTAATCTCTGCACTCTTTGGATCTTAGCCCAAATGGCACCCATTCTGAGACATTCCCCAAGCATTCTATGCACAGTAACCTTCTACAGGTTATTCCTGCCACATGGTTCTTTATTTCCTCTATGACATTTAGTATTATCTGGATATACTCTGTTGATTCATTTGCCTTTTATTGTATATTTTCTTAATATTTTTTTGCAGGTCTGGGGATGGAACCCAGGGGCATTTGACCTCAGAGCTACACCCCCTGCCTTATTTTTTATTCTTTATTTCGAAACAGAGTCTCGCTAAGTTGCAGAGAGCCTCACTGAGTAGCTGAGGCTGTCCATGAAACACGATCCTCTGGTCTCAGCCTCCCGAATACTGGGATTACAAGTGTGTGCCACCACGCCTGGCCAACAGTTTCTTAATTTGAATGTAACTTTCTTATTTTTTCTGCTTCTGTATCTCAAGTATCCCAAATAGTGTCATAAGTGTAATTGCTACTCATTAAGTCTATAGGGAATAAGAGAATAAATAAATCTCTTAGAATATCTCCAGTGTCCCTACATATGTCATTTGGCCAAAAATTGACCAATTTCTGACTTTCTAAAATAAGAATAATTGTTCAATACAGCTTTTATGTCACTATGATTTTATCTAAAAATAGCTACAGCTAAGCCCAAGTATTTATATGTTTAGATGCCCCTAATTTGGTGTGGTTTATAAAAGAAAATTACCTAGTTTCCTTGATCATCTTCTCCATCACACATTGTTTTGATTGGTTGTTTTTGTTGTTTTAAATGTTTTGTTGTTTTAATTTGTGTTTTTGATTGGTGTTTTTGTTCTTCAGATCATCCCCTGAAACCCGCTCAGGGGATGATCTTTCCCTGTAATCATGTCTGAAAAAACTCTTCCTTTCTAATTGTGTTATCTCATAAAATAAAAACAGAAATACTAATTTCCATTCAAGATAATTCTGGCTATCTATGAATGTTTACAAAGAATACATCTGTATAAAACAAATAATATTTTACTTGTAGTCCCTCTGCCAATTAGCACATTTAAGAATCTTAAATGTTAAGCTTCTTTAATTTAGCATAAAAACAATCCCCAGTCATTGTTTTATTTTATATCTTTCTAAAGACAACCCACTCAAAACCAGTTTTTAGGTAGCTCAGGAAAATCAAAGGGTTTTCTCCCTACGAACTTCTAAAAGATTTAAGATGCTGTAGTAAATTCTTATTTTATTTTGTCTCAGCATCCATTTTTTAAGTACAAGTATAACTTTCTGATGCCAGAATTAAGGCTCAGTCACCCTTGGCAGTTTTAATTTTCCATCACAAATGGCTAAAGCCAATGGCCAGAAAAAAACTCATCTAGATTGAACCATTCCACAATGTATTTGTGCTTCAAGAAATCATGTTGCACATAATAAAATATTATTTTTGTTATCCAATTTATTTATTTTTTATTTTTTTATTTTTGGTGGTACTGGGGTTTCTGGAAGTCCTTCTACCTCTGGGCTACACTCCCAAACCTGTTTTATATTTTTTTATTTGGAAACAGTCTCTTAAGCCAGAGAGGCTGGCTCCGAACCAGCGCGATCCTCCTGTCTCTGCCTCCCAAACGCCGCAATTACAAGAGTGTGCCACCACGCCCGGCTTGTTATCCAATTTAAATGAATGAATAAATTAATTTGAAAAAATCTATTGAAAAATCAAAACTGAACGGCATCTTTCCCACTTATACTCCTTACTGTCCCCGACCACTTCCTATAAACAGACTATTCAGGCTTTTAGTTACCACCACTCTTATACATACTGCTGACAGCCTCATGGTGCTGTCTTTTTTGTTTTGTCTGACTCTTCATTTCTACCTGGAATAACTTAGGGTCATAGAACTGTCCTCCAGACTCATTATTTCCTCCTTGCCCAGGATCTGTAAGCAAAATCTTGTGACCTGTTACTTATTGTGAATGCTGTATTGAATTTATATCAGCCACCTAAATTAGCAGGGGCTACTCCAACCTAGGTCTTTTGGATACCACAAAAAACACAATGTAGAAATCCCAATTCAAGAGTGAAGATCAAGCAGGAATAAAAAAAAATAACATAAAATAAAATAAAATAAATAAAATAGGTCTGGGAGTGTAGCCCAGAGGTAGAAGGGCTTCCAGGAACCCCAGTCAGAAAACAGCCACAAAGGGACTGGTAATATATCTCAATGGCACTTGCCTAGCATGCATGAGGCCCTGGCTCAATCTTCATTACCAACAAATAAAATCATTCAATCAATCAATAAGCAAGCCAGCTAGCCACAAGGCTTTTTTTTTTTTTTTTTTTGGTGGTACTGGGGTTCCTGGAAGCCCTTCTACCTCTGGGCCACACTCCCAGACATACTTTTTTTTATTTTTGGAAACAGGGTCTCTTAAGCCAGCACGGCTGGCTTCGAACCTGTGCGATCCTCCTGTCTCCGCCTCCCAAGGACTGGGATTACAAGCGTGCGCCACCACGCCCGGCTATAAGGCATCTTTCAATATTAACATATTTCCTGAATAAGGAGACCTCTTTATTCTGAATCAGACAACTAGTTCATCTTCCAAGTAAAAGATCCAAGTAAAGTATTTCCATGAAAAACATACTATAAACACCCACTCTGATTCTTCTTTTCATTTCTCATTAGGTCAAGTTTGCCAGTTGCTCTCATACTGAAACTTCAGTTTAGCTGAAGGCTTCAAAAATATGCTTATCCAGAAAGGTTTTTTTGGGGAGGGACCACTATGTGAAGATATGAATATCATACTTATTTTAAAAAGCCAACAGCTATTTGTTATAAGTAATTAAAATATTAGTTTGAACAATTATATAAATGTATCATCTTACAACAGAGCTCCTATAAATTGTCCAAGATGGTTGGCTTTGAGTCTTTTTTGTTCTTTCAAATTTATTCACCCCAAATGCTTTATGATTTGTAGGAGATATGATCAAATTTTAACATGCTACATCTATGGATGCAAACTTTACCTAACAAAGGGAATCTGAGCTACATTCCCAGTCCCTTGGGGCTGTTGTCAGTTGAACAGTGAGGACCCCAAGGAAAGTCTGTGTAGTCATTTAACACTTTTTGTGTATTTAACACATAGGAAAAATTCCTATCTACTGAAAAATTATCCTGCATGAGGCATAAATAGACTGGATGAACTAGACCACTACTGGGCCCTGTGACTTCATGATGTAGATTTTAGGTAAACTTTGCATTCATAAATGTAGCATGTTAAAATTTGACCATATTTCAACTGACATGGGTTTTTCTTTTCTTTCAGGAGAGCTGGTCAGGTCACCATTTTCCAAGTAGCTGTGTCCCTATTACATTACAATCATTCAGAGCAAAAAACCTGAATACCTTCATTTTCTTATTCATTTTGTTTTTATAATTTCTAAATTGATACCCAGCTTCCATTGAAGTTATTGATTGGTGTGAAGCTAAAAACATCATCATCATGCATGCCCCTCCTATCTAATTATAATGTCTCTCATAGTATTACCAAGTAAAACCGACTAGGTTCAGTTTATTACTTTATTTTTTTTCTATTTCATCATTACTTTTTTTTTTTCTAGGTTTTAGTTTATTTTAAATTTTTATTGTTCTGGTCAGCATTGTTACAGCTATCATCTAAAAGCCTTACCATGTAACCTAGATGAAAAATATTTATTTTCTTATGGTTTCCAGATTAGTCCATGTGAGGCCGGGCACCTGGGATCTCAGAGCATGGCAGTGGGAGTTAAAAAAAAAAAAAAGTAAGGCGAAGAAAGGCTGTGCTCTTCAAATTATGGAAGTCAAAAGCAAGAGAGAGAGCAGGGGGGAGGAACCTTATATAATCCCCATGACCACACCCCAGAGTTCCACACCTATAGCCACATCATACCTGCCCAGGCCACCACCCAGACAAATCCATTACAATGAATCTATCCACTGCTGGGGTTACAACCTCAAGACTCAATTATTTCAACTCCGAACATTAATAAATAAACTCTTTAGGAGACATTTTATATCGAATGATAACATTTATTTTTTACACTTTTATTTGTACATTGCAATATATATGTGAAGTTCAATGTGATATAACCATACATGCACACAACTCCTCATGTACTTCCCTCCACACCCACAGTATTCAAGCTCCTTTTTTTAAACGGTACTGGGGATGGAACTCAGGGGAATTCTACCTACAAGCTACACCTTAGCCCTATTTTTTATTCTTTATTTTCAAACAGGGTCTCACTGGGTTGCAAAAGGCCTCACTAAAGTAGCTGAGGCTGGCCATAAACTTGCCATCCTCCTGTCTCAGCCTCCCAAATGTTGGGATTACAAGCATGTGCCACCACACCCAGCTTCAAGCTCCTTTCTTTTACACATTCACAAAATATATGAGGTTACTCTACACTATAGTCACCTCACTCTAGTTTTTATACTCTTCCTGATGCGTTGCAATTATATATCCTACTGAGGAATAGAGTGAACAGTAGGAATATACATGCATGCAACACTTAGTGTGTTTCCCTCTGAATCTCACCTGACTCTGTCCCCTTTCTTATACTTGTCATTGGTAATTTCATATACATAAGTACCATTATTTAAATCGTTACCTTCATTATGTCTCTCCTGATCCCCTGCTCCCCTTTCTCCTAAGCCCTTTCCATCACTCCATTGGAGTCTCTACGTCTTTAATTGAGGTGTCTTTTGTTACCCAATTTCTTTCTACCTTCTACATATGTGAGAAAATATGCAACTGTTCACTTTCTGAGACTGGTTTATCTCACTTAGCATACTATTCTCTGGTCCCATTCATTTTTTTACAAGTAGCATAATTTTATTCTTTTTTATGGCTGAGTAAATTTCCATTTATGTATATATCACTGTTTTGTCATCCATTCATCCGTTGATGGACTCCTAGTTTGGTTTCATAATTTGGCAACTGTGAATTGTGTTGCTGTAAATATGGATATGCATGCATTGCTATAATAGTCTGACTTCAATCTCTCTGGAAAAAATACGCTTTGGATGAGCACAGGTGTTCCTTTCTCAATTCCTTTACAGACCATCATTGGCTTTGGGGCTATAATCAGTATTGAAAATACTCTCACCCACTCTCTTGCTGTGTCAAGAGGTAAACAAACTTTTTTTCTAAAACATCAGAAGAATGAGACAGATAGAAAATATAATTTTTTTCAAGGCATGGTGGCATACACCTTGAATCCTAGAACTTGGGAGGCTGAAACAGGAGTATTGCAGGTTTAAGACCAGCCTCAGCAACTTAAGGAGACCGTCAGCAATTTAGTAAGATGTTATTTGAAAATAAAAAATAAAAAGGGCTGGGAGTATAGCTCAAAGGTAGAATGCTCCTAGGTTCAATCCTCAGTACAAGAAAAAAGAAAAAAATTAATTAATTTTGTTTTCACTTCCATAGGTTGAATTTATCACTCTGCAAAGCAAACAAACAAATAAAATAAAATTATCTAGTGATAATTCCTAAAACCAGAAAAATTATGGCAAGAAAAAAATTCTCTGGGTTGGAAAACAGTCTCTTGCGTATCTAGAGAGGTGCTGCTGCACCGTGTGCTGTTTTTAATGATCAGAGAATCCTTAGCAAATCAGCCTCCTCCCAGAATGGCCAAGGAGATGAACTGAAACCCACTTTATAAGCAACACTGAGAACAGGAGTAGAAAGAAACCAGACAAACAAACCTAATGTGCAATTGCTATTATTAACAGGTGGTGGGAGAAAGGAGCCCTGCTTAGCGGTGGGTCTGTTTGGTGTTCTAAGAATGCAGGGACAACCAAGAGACATGGCAGGAGGTGAGGGCTGCAGCCCACTTTTCATTAATGAGCCCAGACAGGGAAGAGATTGAACCTCTGTCTGGTGAACACCAAAGAGATTCAAGAGGTAACTTTTAATGTGGACAGCCTTAGCTACCTCTGTCTCCTTTTGCATGGCAACAACAGGTCAAATAGAATGGAAGAGTTTTGTTCTGAAACAGCAACTCGGGATTTGAGCTTTTGTTTTTGTATTTTTTTCTTTGGGGAACTGAGGATTTAACCCAGGGGTGTTTTACCTCTGAACTACATCCCCAGCCCTTTTTATTTTGAAACAGGGTCTCACTGAGTTATTAAGGGCCTTGCTACATTGCTGAGGCTGGCCACCCACCTGTGATCCTCCCGTCTCAGATTCCCAGGTATACCAGTTTATCACTTTTAGTGTTTTTAATCCCTTGTTGTATATTTGATTAGCCATTAAGAGTAATCTACCTTCTGTCTAAAAAAAATTTTTCTTTAATACTTACTGTAGTACAAATCTTCTGGTAACTAACTTGATTTTTATGTGAAATTTTCCATATTATATTTTCATTATTAAATTTTTGTAGCACAAAATATATAACTATAGGCTGCTAGGCATTAATCATTTCTGTTTGTAAAATGTCACTTTTTTCTGGTTTCTTCCAAGATTTTCTTTTTAGCACTTTCACTGATATCCTTAGGTATTTTCCCCCTTAATTTCTTCTGCGAGGGTTTCAATAACTTTCTTGGATCTGTAATTTAATATTTTCCACCAAATTTGTAAACATTTTAGCTCTGGTTTTCTCAAAAGCTTTTATTCTCATTTCTTTCTCTTTTCTTCTAGAACTTCAATTACATAAATATTGCTGCAATAGTTTTTGAGGCTCTATTCATTCATCCACAAAATTAATTGAGTCCTGATTCTGCTATAACATAGATAAGCCTTGAGGTCATTCTGGTAAGTGAAAGAAGCCAGACATAGAAGGTTTCATATTATATGAATATATTTATATAAAATATCCGTATATGCAAATATAAAGAGACAGAAAGTATAATGGTGGTTGCTAGGGGATAGAGGAAGGGGAAATGGGTTTAAGGTTTCTTTTGGGGATGATGAAAGTGTTATGGAATTAGATAACAGTGAGGGCTTCACAGAACTGTAATTTAAATGTTTGTCCCCTACAAGTCATGTGTTGGAAATACAATCCTAAGTCTTATGTTAATGTTATTTGGATTCTGTCTTTTTTTCTATTTTTATTTTTTATTTCTTTTGATATGGTGCTATCCAGGGTTGTTCTACCTTCAGGCTGAACCCTCATCCCTATTTTACTTTTATTTTGAAACAGAGTCTTACCAGGTTGCAGAGATTCTTGCTAAATTACCGATGCTGGTCTCGAACCTGAAATCCTTTTGTCTCAGTCTCCCAAGTACTGAGATTACAGGCATGCTCCACCATTCCTGGCTGGAGGTGAGTTCTTTGATAGATTATTGGGTCATGATGGCAGCTCATGAGCAGATAAGTTCGTCCATGGATCAAAGGGCTATCAAGGGAGTAGCTGTATTAGAAAGGTGAGCTCTCTGCCGCTCTCTCTGATGCCCTCTGCCAAAATATGACCTGCAAGAAAGTCCGCAGCAGATGCTGAGCAGGGCTGATGCCTTGCTCTTAGACCTCTCAGTCTTCAGAATGGTCAGTTAAAGAGCTTCTATTCCTTATAAATTCCTCTTTCTGAGAAGAAAATCCATCTCTGCTTTCTCAAAACATTTTAGTATGTGTTTTTTACCCAAGATGGCAACAATATCTATAACCCTATTTGTGCCTTAATATGATCTTGACACTCCCTCATTAATAATCATCGTCTCTTCCCTCTTGAATCAAGGCAGGCTGGTAACTACTTCAATAGAATACAGTGAAAGGGACACAATGACTTCAAAGACTGAGCCTCAAAACGTGATGCAGTTTCTTCGTGGTTCATAGAAACACGGGAGCCCAGAGAACTGTGCCAGCATGCAAGAAGTGGGCGATTCAGGCCTGGGACCACTGGGCTGGGAGGAAGCCAAGCCACATGGAGAAGCCATCTAGAGATGCTCTGGTCCACATCCTAGTCTTTAGTCACCTAGCCCAACAGCCAGATATGTGAGTCAAGCACCAGCCCTTTGATGTCAGCTTCATCTAGGGAGTCACCCAGCCTTTCTGTCTGCCCAGCGGAGGACCTGGACATTGGGGAGAGCAAAAAGTCATTTCTGTTCTGTTCTGACTCAAGTTCTGAATCTCACAATTCATGAGAATAATAAAATGGTCATTGTTTTCAGCCATAGAGTTTTGAGGAAATATAATATATGACAACAGTAACCAGGAACCAAAAAAAAAAAAAAAAACAACCCTTGGGTTAGCAGATTCACAAAAATCTTCAGCTATGGATCTAATATATTTCAGTGCTAAGGTCTTAGGCATTCATTCATATGTTTGTTCCTCTCTATTGAGCAGAGATGACATGGCCTGTCCTTGTAACTCTGTATGGGCTGAATACCTTATACTTTGAGATCTCCCACAACCAAATTCAAACCAAATTCTGTATTTCCAGCTTAATCATGGCAAACCTATGCATCACATTTTATGCATCACAACTTCTACTAAGCCGTATCACCTAACTTTGCAAGACACTCAACTCATTTACATTTGCTTTGAAAATCTGTTGCATTACTTGCTATTTCCTGTTTATCATAAGAGATTTGGTCTGTGTTTTTTCTCTGTATCCAGAAACAAGGGATACTTTTCAGACAGATGCTTCTGCCAGTCATTTCTATATATTGTCTCTGAGGAACATATCTACTCCTCTAGGTCCCACTCTGACAATAGAACTAGGACTCTGAAACCTACCCTTCTCAGATTGCCTGGACATCTGTCTTCATTGAGGTTCTGTGAAAGAAAGGTTTTTCAGTCTCAGCACTCCTGACATTTGGGGTTGTGTAATTGCTTTTTAGTGGAAGCTCTCCTGTGCATTGTAGGATGCTAAGGAGCTCCCTGGGACTCAACCACTAGAGGCCAGTAACATTGCTCATTGCCTGCTGTGATTATCAAAATATCTTCTGATATTTCCAGTGTCCCCTCGAGAGCACAAGAAGGAACGCTTTACTGCAGGGAGACTAGACAAATGGACTGCTGTACTCTGTTTCTGGTCCTGTCAGCAATGCTTCCAGAGTAACAGTATTTCTCATTTCCAGAATTTTTTTTTTTTTTGCATTTCCACGGGTACCCCATTATATCCCCTCAGAGGTACCCACAGTTGGCACAACAAGTGAGAGAGCCCCTTTAACATTCCAATCATCAGCTTTGTAAGGCTCTGGTCTGAGATGCCAGTTGGGGGGTTGGTGATAGTATTTACTGGGGATTGAATCCATGGGTGTCCTATTTCTGAGTTATACTTCCAGCCCTTTTTACTTTTTTAATTTTAAGACAGAGTCTTGTTAATTTGGTGAGAGCCTTGCTATGTTGCAGAGGCTGCTCTCAAATCTTGTCTTGGCCTTCTGAATACTGGGGATTACAAACCAAGTTACATAGAAAAACCACCTGTATATATGCTCTGATCAGCATCCTAGTCTTTGGTCACCTAGCCTAGGAGCCAGATAAGTGGGTGAAGAAACTGCCCCCTGATGTCAGCTCCAGCAATTTGATGTACCCGCAAATTGCCCCCCTTTTCTTCAGCCCTAAAGGGCAGTGGCAGGATGGTTGCTCCTGGAGATGTTTCTCCTGGCTGACCACAGAATCCTCTTGCTGCACCCTTACTTTTCATTACTGTGTGACCATTTCTTTGCATTAGAGCCCCCTGCATTAAATACCCAATGTATTCCAAACTGCTCCCTGCCTAATCAAGTGCTAATCCTGATAAACTCGATGTAGGCTGAATCGTACACTGTCAGGAGCCTGGTATTTCTTCTTCTTCTTCATTCAGTAAACATTTATTGAACATCTACAAATGGACAAGAATTGTTCTAGGCTTTGGAAATAGAAAGAAGACAATATGAAGTCCTTGTTATCTGGATAGTTAAGAGCAATTGTAGATGAATTAAGAGCCAATTGTAGATGGATTAAGTACCTATAAAAATTGTTTCTCAATCCAGGACTTCATTTAGCAATACACTGATCAGGGTCAAGAGGTAGATTGTGATGTATTTTTTCTTTTTCTTTTTTCTTCCCAACAGCACTGGGGATTGAATCCAGGGGCATTCTACCTCCCAGCTCCACTCCCAGCCCTATTTTTTTATTCTTTATTTTGAAGCAGGGTCTCACTAAGTTGCAAAGGGTCTTACTAAGTAACTGAGGCTGGCCATGAATCTGGGATCCTCTTGTCTCAGCTTCCCTAATGCTGGGATTACAAGCGTACGCCACCATGCCTGGTTATGTTATCTTTAGCTCTACTCTTTTTTAAATTGCTTTGGGGCATGTATTCTATTTCTTTGTTTTGGCTTTTAAACTAAAGCCATGTACATTGTGATTCACATTTATCCTAGCCCAAAAGATAGTAATTCAATTACTTATAGTGTCCAAATTATTAACAAAAATAGAAAGAGGACAGAAAATAGAAGTTATTTTATTAAGTATCTTCACTACCACTTGGGGAAAATAACCCAGCTTTATTTAGAGAGATGAGTAAAGAAGGAAACTTAGATTGGATCTGGGAACTAGCTGTTTGTTTGAGACCAGTAACAAATGGCCCTTTTTCTTCTCTTCTCTGATGGAGTGGATCCGCAATGCCTTGGCTAGGATACTTGCTAACAAGCACCCCCACCAAACCGAGCAAAAAACACAAAACTAAACTTATTATGGGGATATTGGGGAAGCTCATCTCCACAAGAAATGTGTTAAATTTCAGGAATATTGGAATCAGGATGTTTAATTTCATTAGGACTCTTGTTATTTTATCTCTTTCCTATACATCTGTGTTCCTCTTTTTTTCTCTTTTCATTGGTCATTGATGTCATTTTTAAATTTATGGTACTAGAGATTATACCCAAGGGCATCCTACCTCTAAGCTACACCCCCAAGCCCTTTCTAATTTGTGTTTGTTTGTCTGTTTTGAAACAAGGTCTTGCTAAGTTGTTGAGGCCGGTCTTGAACCTGCAGTACTGGAATACAGGCATGTGCCTCCATGCCTAGCGCACTGATGCCATTTACAGCAGGGTTTTGTGGGAATGATAATAAAGCATTCTGGTGTCTGTGTCCTTTTGCTATGATCCTCCTATAAGGAAGTAAAAATAGATAATCAGCCAAAGGGAAAATTAGGTAGGATTTGGTTACATATCATATACTGCTCAATAATAGGGGACACACACTCTAAAATGAAATTTTCTTAGGTGCTCCATTCAGGAAGATGATTAGTAAGATGTTAACCTTATTAATACAAATAAAGAGAGGGGAGGGACGGAGGGAGGGAGGTGTGTGTGTGTGTGTGTGTGTGTGTGTGTGTGTGGTATGTGTGTGGTATGTGTGTGTGTTTATGTGGTGGGGGACGGAGGTAGAGATTCTCCAAATAATAGTGTTGTGTGTTTGAGAATAGAATTGCATTGCAATGGGAATACACATACCAAAGTATACTATGAGATATTCAAGAAGGATATGAGATCTCATGAAGGGCAGTTTTTAAAAGCAAAAATACTACATAAAATATTCTAA
Source organism: Muscardinus avellanarius (assembly GCF_963383645.1). NCBI lineage: Eukaryota > Metazoa > Chordata > Mammalia > Rodentia > Gliridae > Muscardinus > Muscardinus avellanarius. The sequence goes on along the minus strand of NC_137789.1, from coordinate 31,533,744 downwards.
AACAAGAATCTTTTTGACTACATAGATTAATAACAAGGGTGACACCCATCCGAGGTTGAACAGACAATTGCTCTCCTCACAGAAATATTTGTGCAAGGTTGTGGTTCTGGCAGTCTTTCGGGATAGTTACTATCAGACAACTGTGCAGGAGAACTTTTCCTTCAAACCTCCTGGCTTTATTTTTTTATTAAGATTGACACAGGAATTTTATTTTGATTCTGACAACTTTTATAATATCATTAATAAATACTAACAAAAGTGTTTATGCTATTTCCGTATTTCCGCACATCTGGTTGTTGTTACTTTGTTCCCACTTTAAATAAAGTTATATTAAAGCCAAGTGTGGTGGTGCATGTCTATAATCTCAGGACTCAGGAAGCTAAAACAAGAAGATTGCAGTTTCAAGACCAATCTCAGAAACTTAGCTAGACTGTTCAAAATTTTAAAAAGTAAAAAGGGCTGGGGATGTAGCTCAGAAGTAGAATGCCCCTTGGCTCAATCCCAAGTAAACACACACACACACACACACACACACACACACACACACACACACACACACCCCAAGCAAGAATTAGCAATTGTTTCATTAGAATTCTACTGTTATAAGGTGATACTCTCTCCTAGCAATAAATTTTGCAGGGGAGTAGTATTTCTTTCTTGGTCCTTCCTTCTCAAAAAAAAATTTTTTTTCAAGCAGAAACTATAAATAGGAAAACATGACAGGCTTATTTAGGGAAGTGGGGTACCATTTATGAGAAGACCATGAAAAAGGGCTCACATTCCAGAGAAAAGGTTGGGAACAGGCTGTTTCTTTGAGTAGATAACCGGCAGGGAGCCTTCCATGTGGTGAGCTTTATTCAGCCTGAAAGCCTTCCCCCTCCTGTATGTGCATCTGGGAAGGGAAAACACTGTCTCTTTTCTTGCCATAGTTTAGTGCATCTGTCCTGTTTTCACCCTGTTGGAAACTTTCCCAGTTGGTGCCTAAGTGAGACCCAGTAATTGCTAGAGGCTGTCTTTGGGCTGGTCAGTCTAGCCTTCTGATACCGCTGCTGTTCTCCACACAGCTGAGCAAGGAGTCCGCATATTTCCTTTCCAGAGGGCTCTCTTAATTTCCTCTCAGGTCCATCCCAATTTTTCCCTGCTCATTTCTACATAGCTGCCTAACAGTTCTATATCTTTTATAATACTCATGCATGTCACATTCTCCTATTGAACGTACTTGGATATTGTGGAAGACTTTCTCCTTGACTAAACTTTACTTGAGCTCTTTTAGGCTCATTGGTATCCATCCCTGTCAGGCCTGAATTGCCCGGTTGTAGCAAAAATTTCACTAAATACAGTTAGAGAAAACCTTCCACCCTTAACATGTGGTCTGATTTCTCATCCTTCACTCTTGGTAACAGATCACCCCTCATCCTGATATTTCTTCTTAATAATTTTCCATGTGCTGACCCTCACTTTGCTCCTTGGCCATAAATTTCCATTCTTCTATGCTGACTTCAGAATCAAGCCCTGTTCTATATCAAGACCCCTTTTCTTCCGTCACAACAGTGTCTGAATCTAATGTTTTTACCACTTTTCTGCCCAACTCAGGTGTTCTTTAACAATATCATCCTAGAGTATGAGTGAACAAATCCAAAATATTCTGATCAGATGCCATTTCTACACTAAGAGGCCTATATCAGTCAGCGACCAACAAGAAACAGTATTTAAAACAGATTTTATTTTTTATATATTTTTAATTTTATTTTTATGGGGATCATATTGAAAATGGCATACATTCACACAGTGCTTGGGACCCTAATCTAAAGCACAGAGTTGATGTCATAGGTAATGGAAGAGATGAGAAGCCAAATAGAAAACAGGAGGGGAAGGCAAAGGACACTGAAGCAGGGACTGAACAGAGGTAAAATTTCCAAAGTCGGGGTTGCCTTGCAGAAGCTGACATCATGGTGCACCTGGTGAGCAGGAACTAGGCCATAAAGGAGAAGGGCGTGCCCAGACGCACCACCCAGGCGGAGAAGATGGTGGACCTCTGCTCCTTCCTCTCCCACATCTTACTCCCCCACCAGTGTTACCTATTGACTGACTCCAGCCAGCAGCTGGGAACTTGGGAGATGCAGTCCTCGGGGTCCACCCACCTGCTATGCAGAGCAGGGAAGGGCAAGGCCGCAGATGGACATGAGAGTCCAGAGACACCAAGGCCTGGCAGAGTGATTCATTTGGTGTCTTATTTAGTCTGTGCAACACTCGGCCAGTATTAACATCAGCTCACCGAAGTGAAGCAACTTGCCGGAAGTCATTAGGCACATAAAAGGCAGATCTGGACGGTTCCTGATCCGAAGCCCTGCTGCTTTCTCAGCAGAGGTTTCAGCATCACAGCTGGGCTTTCTAGCTCATAAATCCCAAAGAACAATTTCAAGAAGCACTAACACCCTTCCGGGGAAACAAAATAGAGGGAGGATCTAAATCATAAAGAGACATTGGTTATAGGACCTAAGCACCTGGCTGCAGACTGTGAGCCTTTTTATTAAACAAAACAAAGATTCAGGCCTATCTTCTTACATAAATCATTATTGTTCTGCTTAATGGGGCTACCGCCAACCTAATAACCTGAAGGATTTGAGAGCATTTTAATGAAAAATACACTGGCATTTTAGAAGAAAGTAATTGGCCCAGGGAGACAGAGTTTGGATACAGGGGAGATTTATCCTAGGAAGTCAACACTAAGCTCTGTTACCTGGGAAATGTAACACATTAGCGAAGATGAGTTTATTTGATAAATTGCTGCAAGCAAAACGCAGAACCTGAAGCCATTCAGAAGGGCCCAGGAGAAGCAGATTTTCTGCAGGTGCTAGGTAAGGGTGGAGGAGGGAAGGTAAGCTTTCTTATAGAGAAATAAAGGCTACCCTGAGAACATCAGATTGCTAGGAGAGTTTATTAAGTCTGTGGTTAGAAAACTGTTAACCTGTGACTAATTTGTATGGGCTTATAAGGTTGAGAAATGCAGAAAAGTTGTCTTCTGGGGTGCTTACAAAGCAAGAGCTCACGTATTCTGATTGACATAGCCTGATAGGCTAATAAAGCCTCTGCTAGTCAATGATTTCAGTTATTTTCCCTGGAAACAAGTGAAAGAATTTTAATTCTTTTCTTTTCATTTTTTGTAAATTTGGGATTAAATCCAGGGACAATCTACCTTTGAGCCATACCCCCAGGTCTATTTTACTTTTTATTTTGAAACAGGATCTCATATTTAGATTCTTGATTTATGATTTCTTTGTAATTTTTTGTATTTGTGATAGCTTTGGAATTCTTATTGTTTGCCTTTTTGTTTGACCTCCTAATTTCTGGTAACAGGCTTAATTCTCACTCCACAGCTGAGCAATTGGAGAGTTTTGCTTCTTTGGACACGATGATTACAAAGAGAACAGCACACATACCAAATCAAAGCCATCTGAAGGCCATCACTGGTAATTTTCCAACTTGCCAATCATGAAATTATTAGGCTATAACACTATAATTATTGCCAGTCATATTAGCAGCAGATGGAGAAATCCAGTGAGCAGCAAGAGAGAAGCCGGGCATGGTGGTGAACGCTTGTAATCCCAGCATTCGGGAGGCTGAGACCAGAGGATTGAGGTTCGCGGACAGCCTCAGCTACTTAGTGAGGCCCTCCACAACTCAGTGAGACCCTGTTTCAAAATAAAGAATTAAAAAAATGGGCAGGGGTTGTAGTTCTTTTTTTTTTTTATAACAAAAACTTTTATTTATTTATTTTATAAATTAATTTATTTTTTAAATTGGTGCATTGTAGTCATATATCAATCACATTGGAGTACAAGACTTGAGAGGATATACAAGCACACATTATCCAATTAGCCCTCCTCCAGCCCCCATCCCATTCCCTCCCCCTCCCTCCATCCCACACTTCTTTGGTGATTTATTTGATACATTTGTTTATGTACCTCCTGCGTTTTAAAGAGGCTCCGTCCTCCAGTATTACATACCCTCTGATTGGTCACATTAGTTGCTTAACTATAGGGCCCTTTCTATAGCTCAACCTCTTCCTGTTGCCCTTTTCCTCCTAGTTATTGCTGATTAAGAGAAGCGTCTGATTTATATTTTCTGCGATATTTCTCTGTGCATGCTGCGTTGCAAGTACCAATCCCACTCTTGATGGTCCCAGTAGTGGCCTGGCTACTCAGTGGACTGATCCAGACCTCGCTGGCTCAAGCAGCGGCCTTGCCTCATGGGAGGCCCCAGTTCTGGTCTCGCTGGCCCCTGAACCGGTCTAACCCCTAAGCTGGCTTTGGTCCCGACCTTGGAGGCCGCAGGAGTGAACTTGCCTCACGCCAGGCTCCGATGCTGGCCATTGGCCCCTGCACCGGTCTAACCCCTTGGCAGGATTCCAATCCCGGCCTCGGAGGCCCCAGCACCGGCCTAGCCTCATGGCAGGCTCCAATGCCGGCCTCGTTGGCCCCAGCACCAGCCTAACCCCTCGGCAGGCTCTGATCCCAGCCTCGGAGGCCCCAGCACTGGTCATACCTCACGGCAGGCTCCGATGCCGGCCTCGCTGGCCGCAGCACCGGCCTAACCCCTCGGCAGGCTCTTATCCTGGCCTCGGAGGCCCCAGTACCGGCCTTGCCTCACGGCAGGCTCCGATGCCGGCCTCGCTGGCCGCAGCACCGGCCTAACCCCTCGGCAGGCTCTTATCCTGGCCTCGGAGGCCCCAGTACCGGCCTTGCCTCACGGCAGGCTCCGATGCCGGCCTCGCTGGCCCCAGCACCGGCCTAACCCCTCGGCAGGTTCTTATTCTGGCCTCGAGGCCCCAGTACCGGCCTTGCCTCAAGGCAGGCTCCAATGCCGGCCTCGCTGGCCCCAGCACTGGCCTAATCCCTCAGCAGGCTCTTATCCTGGCCTCGGAGGCCCCAGTACCGGCCTTGCCTCATGGCAGGCTCCGATGCCGGCCTCGCTGGCCCTAGCACCGGCCTAACCCCTCGGCCGGCTCTTGTCCTGCCCTCGGAGGCCCCAGTACCGACCTTGCCTCACGGCAGGCTCCGATGCCGGCCTCGCTGGCCCCAGCACCAGCCTAACCCCTCGGCAGGCTCCGATCCCGGCCTCGGAGGCCCCAGCACTGGCCATGCCTCAAGGCAGGCTCCGATGCCGGCCCTGCTGGCCCCAGCACCAGCCTAACCCCTCGGCAGGCTCTTATCCTGGCCTCGAGGCCCCAGTACCGGCCTTGCCTCAAGACAGGCTCCGATGCCGGCCTCGCTGGCCCCAGCACCGGCCTAACCCCTCAGCAGGCTCTTATCCTGGCCTCGGAGGCCCCAGTACCAGCCTTGCCTCACGGCAGGCTCCGATGCTGGCCTCGCTGACCCCAGCACCGGCCTAACCCCTCAGCAGGCTCTTATCCTGTCCTCGAGGCCCCAGTACTGGCCTTGCCTCAAGGCAGGCTCCGATGCCGGCCTCACTGGCCCCAGCACCGGCCTAACCCCTCGGCAGGCTCTTATCCTGGCCTCGGAGGCCCCAGTACCGGCCTTGCCTCAAGGCAGGCTCCAATGCCAGCCTCACTGGCCCCAGCACCGGCCTAACCCCTTGGCAGGCTCCGATCCCGGCCTCAGAGGCCCCAGCACTGGTCATGCCTCAAGGCAGGCTCCGATGCCGGCCTCGCTGGCCCCAGCACCGGCCTAACCCCTCGGCAGGCTCTTATCCTGGCCTCGGAAGCCCCAGTACTGGCCTTGCCTCACGGCAGGCTCCGATGCCGGCCTCGCTGGCCCCAGCACTGGCCTAGGGGTTGTAGTTCTGAGGTCAAATGCCTCTGGGTTCCAGCCCTAGACCCACAAAAAAAAAAAAAAGAAAGAAAAAAAAGAAAGAAAGAAAGAGAAAATGGTGATGATACAGGAAGATGGTGACTCACTGAGAGGGAAGGTGTTTAAGTTCTGGTTCACTTTCTGAGTCTTAGATAGTTCATAGTTTATGCAGCTAGCTCTCCCTAACAAGTACTCTGCCACTTTCAACTAAAATCCTGCTGAATATAGTGGATGTAGGAGTAATGCTGAAAGTTAAAATCTAGCTAAGATTTCCTTAAACCCTGTTTATCCAAACCCATCACCCATGGAAACCAAGCTGCACTGCCCCCTCCCAACTTCTCCCCTTACCTTCCAAGTCATTAGCTAATTGCTGAGAAGTTTACCAGTGACTGGGATTCAACCTCCTTGTGTATCACCTATATCCTACCATATCGTCCGAGCACTTGTGAGTTTAGTAGACTGTACTAAAAATTGGGTGGCACCTGTTACAAAAGTCAGTACATCATAGCCTTCTAGTATCACCTTATTCTCTCCCATCCCCTACCCAGTCCTTGCTCATATTTAAAATTATATATGTAATATTCATTGAATACCTAAGATAGCATTTACTCCTCTATGCGCACAATAGCTTGACCCAATGCTACTCAAAGAGAAAAGTTAAAGTTAGCCTTAATTAAAAAATAAGAAAGTAAAGGCTAACTTAATGTCATGTATCAATCATGTAGAATAGTATTTTAACCATGACTTTCTTCTCCAAGTTTTTATTTTGCTCGGAGATTCTATTTGTAATTTGCTCTCTTGCATTATTGATATTTGGCATACTCTGAATGTAACTCTGGATAACTCAAGTACTAATTGTATTTAATAAAGACTACCTCTACCCTATAGTGCTCTCTCTCAGAGCCCTCTGTTCTTCTGTTCCAACGGGATTGGCTGCTGTTTTCAGTATTTAATATGCTTCACTCTGTTCATACATTCATCTTTTTAGACAAATCCTTACTAATACAAGGATTTTTGAAAGTTTATATCCAGAGAGATTTTATGTAATATATTATATACATGTACATATCTATATATAATCTCTCCATAAATATAAATATAAATCGAACATATATGTTAAATATATGTTATATATCTGCAACTATATAATAGTTAATGTGTAGCATATATATTAAATATATGTTTAACATATATCATATTATATGTATTGTATTTGCCACTATATTATATGTTATACACATAAACAGAGAGATTTCTTTGTGTGGAGGACTGGGGTTGAAACCTAGGGGCCTTCTACTTTTGAGTATATCCCCAGTCCTGTTATTTTTTATCCTTTAATTTGAAACATGGTCTCACTAAATTGTGGAAGGCCTCATTGAGTTGCTGAGGCTGGTCTTGAACCTGCATTCTGTCTCAGCCTCCCAAGTACTGGAATTACAAGTCTGTGCTACCATGACCAGTCTCTACATATCATTTTCTATTTGCCAATATAACTGAAATAAAATCTGACATCTATATGACTGTTAATTCTTTTTGTATGTATTTGTCTATCTGTCTGTCTGTGGTAGTCAGGGGCATTCTATACCCCTAATCCTTTTCTGTTTTATTTTTGAAACAGTGTCTTGCTAAAGGTTCATGTACACTGCCTTTGAACCTGCAATTTTCCTTTCTTAGCCTCCCAAATACTGGAATTACAGGTGTGTATGTTCAACTCAATCTTAATTTATTTTTTATTTTTATTTTTGCAGGTCTAGGGATGGAACCCAGGGGCATTTGACCTCCAATCTATACCCCCTGCCCTACTTTTTATTCTTTATTTTTTTGAAACAGGGTCTCACTAAGTTGTGGAGGGCCTCAAAAAGTAGCTGAGGCTGTCCACAAACCATGATCTTCCGGTCTCAGCCTCCCAATGCTGGGATTACAAGCATGCGCCACCACTCCAGGCTCAATCTTAATTTTTTAAGAGTGATTAAGAGTTAAGTGATTTGGTGGATTTTTTTTCTTCCTTTCATGTTTGTAGAATCCTCATTTCTTCTTGGTTTTGTGAGAGTCACTGATATTATATAGGTGTGGCTCTTTCTACATTTATTGTTAGACACAGGTGGGTTATTTTATTTTTAATTTTTTTCTAATCCAAGGAATTTATTTTATCATTTTTTAAATATTTTTATATAGAACATATGAAAATGACATACATTCAGACTGTGCTTGGTGCCCTCTCCCCCCTTGCTTCCCCTTCCCTACCCCCAACAATGAGTGTCCAGGTTAACCATGCTATATTCATACTTTTACACATATTCGGATATAGCTCTTCCATTAATCAACCTCAGCCGCCTTCTTCTCCTATCCTTCCATTCTAGCTTTGCTGAGGTTTCCCCTCCATTATCTGGAGTCCCTCTGGTATTCCTAATACTCCCTAGTTTGGGCATATTAGAGAAAACATATGTCCCTTGTCTTTCTGTGTTTGGCTGATCTCTTAACAAAATGTTCTCCAGGTCTTTCCATCTTCTTGCGAATGACGTGATTTTCTTCTTCTTTATAGCTGAGTAGAATTCCATTGTGTGTATTTCCCATAATCTTGCTATCCATTCATCTGTTGATGGAGATCTAGGTTGGTTCCATATTTTGGCTATTACAAAGTGTGCTGCTATGAACATGGGCATGTATATGTTACTCTAGTTCTCTGATTTCAATCCCTTTGGAAAAATACCCAGGAGTGGTATAGCTGGATCATATGGTGGGTCTATCCTCAGTTTTCTAAGGACTCTCCACACTGATTTCCATAGCAGCTGAACTAGTTTGCACTCCCATCAACAGTGTAAAAGAGTTCCTCTTTCCCCACATCCTCACCAGCATTTGTTGTTTGATTTCTTTATGCTTGCCACTCTGATTGGGGTTAGATGGAATCTCAGAGTAGTTTTGATTTGCATCTCCCTGATGGCTAATGATGTTGAACATCTTTTCATGTATCTACTGGCCATTTGTATCTCTTCTTTTGTGAAGTGTCTATTCAGTTCAGTTGCTCATTTCTTGATTGGGTTGTTTTGCTAGTGTAGATTCTTTTAGCTCTTTGTATACTATCACTATCATAGTAGTGGCTGATAAAGATCTTCCCCCATTCTGTAGGCTTCTCTTTAGGTTCTTGATGGTTTCCTTTGATGAGAAGACCTTGGAAGATGAAACGATTTTACTTGATCATGGATAGGCAAAATAAATATCATCAAAATGATCATTCTGCCAGAAGTGATCTATAGATTCAATGCAGTTCCCATTAAAATACCAATGACATTCTTCATAGACCTAGAAAAATCAATCATGAATTCTATATGGAAAAAGAAAAGACCCAGAATAGCCAAAGCAATCCTTAGCAATAAGAACCAGGCAGGAGGCATCACAATCCCAGACTTCAAATTATACTATAGAGCAATAGTAGTAAAAACACCATGGTATTGGCACAACAACAGGCATACTGACCAGTGGAACAGAATAGAAGATATAGAAACAAACTCACACACCTATAGTCAATTGATCTTTGACAAAGGGGCCAAATTCATACGCTGGAGAAAAGACAGCCTTTTCAACAAATGGTGCTGGGAAGACTGGCTATCCATTTGTAGAAAGATGGAACTAAATCTTTACCTCTCACCATTGTACAGGAATCAACTCGAGATGGATCAGAGACTTAGAAATTAGACCAGAGACTGTGAAGCTATTAGAGGAGGGCATAGGCTCAATACTCCAACACACAGACACAAGCAGTAACTTTCTTAACAAGACCTCCAAAGCACATAAAATTAAAATAATAATTAACAAGTGGGATGGCATCAAACTAAAAAGTTTCTTCTCATCAGAAGTGGGTTCTTTTAGCCTGAAGACTCTTTTCTTCTGTTTTGGGAAATTCCATTCTCTAATTCTCACCACTACCTTTACCGCCACAAGTCATCTTTAAGTCAAATGGCAGATTGCCACTGTTAATTTCTCTGAAACTGGGAATCTTGGTTTCTTTTTTGACCTAGTCATTCTCCAGCCAAAAAGGGGGGGGGGATGACTGGGAACCCTAGTAAAAAAAAATTCAGGGTATACCCATTACTTCACTCTAAGCTCATAGAGAACCATCTGTGATGATAGAAATCTGCCCAAATTCTGAAATGAGAAATCCATTTCTCAGAAGTGCTAAAATCTTCACTAAGAGGCCCTGGTTGGTTTCAGATCATCAGTTCTGGTTTTCCACTAAAACAACAATAATAACCAATTTAATGCCTTAGAGAAATGATATCTACTTGTGATCTGTGAGCAGGGGAGAAGAGAAGAAGGGAGCCTACAGGTCCAGTTTGCCCATACAGAGACAATTAAACCCTGTGATTCCAGCCTCATTCACCTTTCAACCTGATTAAATCTAAACCCAGAGCCACCACAGGGTTCCATTTCGGTAACTGGTTCCTATCGCTCAGCAGCCTTCTCATAGTGTGTAATAGTTACTATTCTCTCTACCTACTTCATTGTCAACCCGCGTCTAACTTCTGTCTTCCAAAAGTTACGATGACATGTGTTTAATTTGCCATCTTTTTCTTTCTGTGAGTCATCTTTAGGTGATCTTTTTTACCTTGCATATGTATGATTATTTCATTTCTGATGTTTTACCATCATAATAGAAAATATTCCTACTTGTGTTTCTGTTATATATTGTTTTATTTCAAATAGGATTTTGAGGTAGAGGTTGCTTTCAAGACACATACATACAAAATACCAAAATTAAATAATGAAACTAAGGGAATTAAAAAAAAGTATTGACCTATAATATTGACCTAAGAATATGTATACTCTAGGCAGCAAACTCTAGACAGAAGAAAAATGCCCTTTATAAAGATGCTCACATCCGCATGTTAGAATCAGGGAATAGGACATACATGGGAAATACACATTAAATACATGGGGAAAACACACTAAAGTTGGGGACAGAACTGTTTGCTAATCTTTTAACACTGAAGTAGAGAGATTGTCCTAGAATCTAGAATCCTAGTGTAATGAATAGGAAATTTAGAAGTATAGGAGGGAGCTGAAAAGTCAGGAGCAGAATAATACGGCATGGAAAATCTCAAGCAGACATTGCTGGCTTCGAGGTGGAAGAAGGCAGTGAGCCACAGAGTGCCAGCAGCCTTTAGAAGCTGGAAAAGGACATAAGTGCTCCCCTAAGGGCCCCTGAAAAAAAAATGCTAGCGCCTTGGCTTTAGGCCCATGATACCCATTCTGTGCTTCTGACTTCTAGAACTCTAAGATAATCAATTTGTGCCATTTCAAGGCACCACGTTTGTGCTGATTTGCTCATTAGTAATTTGTTGCAACTAGGAAACTAATACAATAAATATACCAAGTTCATAAACCTCTCCACGATTCTTACTGTGGTTATGATTTGGGAGTTTAGGATGGGCAAAGCCAGCAAGTACTATTTAAAGAATGCTATTGATTACCACATTACTTTTCTCTGGGTGAAAACAGCATAATGGTATCAACATACAAGTTTTTAATTTTCTGTGTGACCTTCCAGTAAATTAGGAAATGCAGTTGTCCAAAGCTTCTCTCTGAACAACCATAAAATATACAGAAAATCTGAATTTTCTTGTTTATTCAAAGCAACATTTCTGGCCCAGTCCATTATATTTCATGCTTGATGGTTATGGACTAATTGGAACTTCTAGTTCCACATCAGTTTGAAAAGTTTGCATCACTTGTTTTGAGATTGTTGTCAGACAAAGGATCAATGCTCGTTAAGACCAAAGGGAACTCACTTGCTGAGAACAGATGGCCTGCACCAGTGCTTTCCCTGTCTACAATGAGTCAACTCTTAGGAAGCATCGTTTCCAAGTCCTACCAGGAATGCAATGAGGACTGGTTAAATCCCTACCAGAGGAGTTCACTCGTGTACAAAATCTGTCATTGAAACCATGTCCACAGTAGGCAAACCTGGCAAATCGGTCAATAGGCTTTCCTGCTTTGCCAATGACTCATGAACATGCTGTGGATCAAGGAGCTTAGACGGCTGCTATCTTTGTAAAACAGGGTCTTTGAATGAGTAAACAAGTGCTTTTAGGAGAATGTTCAACAAAGGTTGAAATAGTACTGTAAGAAAAACACATCAAGAAAGGTTAATAAAAAGAATAAGAAGCTAAGACTTGAAGACAAGTCAAAAACTATAAAAGAAGCGTTGCTTGAAGGAGGCTGTTCATGAGCAGCTGAATGACAGCTTTCTTTTTCATTGCATCAGCTATAATAATTTTTCTAGGCCTAATTAGGAGTTACCACACAGCTGGGGTTAGTTACTCCCTCAGATCAGAGAGAAAATCATTTTAACAAAACATTAATTTTGAAGGATTGCAAAACAGTGGTATGGAAATCATGGTGGAAATTATCCTGACCCATACCACCAGGCACTGGTGAAGCCATGAGCTTCTAAAATTATAAACCAAGTTTGAATTTTTTTTTTGTGTGTGTGTGTGTGTGTGGTACTGAAGACTGAATCTAGGGATATCCTGCCACTAAACTACATTTCCCAGGACATCCAATTTTTTATTTTGAGGTAGGAGCTTGCTGAATTGCTCAGACTGTCCTTGAACTTCTGATCTTCCTGCCTCAGTCTTCTGAGTAGCTGAAGTTAGTTACATCATGCCTGGCCATCTGAATATTTTTAATAACTCACTTTCCCAAAGCCTCTGTCTCTGAAGATATTAAATACTGGCAACCACAGCAAAAGTTACCTGAAGAGCAAAATAGAACAATGATTTAAAAATACATTTGTGCCACAAACTCTGCCTATTCTAGAGAATAGGGAAACCCTATTTCCCTATTCTAGAAACTTGGAACTGACATTATTTGTTTACATTATACCACTACCATAATGGTAAAAATGTAAACACTAGTTGGGGATATAGATAGATGTGTAAAAAGCATTTGCCGCAGCCTTGATTTGATCCCTAGCACCAGAACCAAAAAAAAAAAAAGACAAGTTACTAAAGTTACTACTGTGTGCAGAGCATATCTAAAAGTGGCTAAGAGCCCAGTAGATTGCAGACTGCCTTGCTTCAATTAGACTCTGTTGCTTGGTAAATATATATATAACTTAGAGGTACTTGTGTGTCTTGTTTCCTCTGTTTTAAAACAATGGAGTTGATATGAAATAGAGTTGATATGTAAAATACTAGAACTGGGGCTGGTACATAACACGTGTAGTGTATGTATTAGCTGTAGTTATTATCTTAAGAAATAGGATTTCAAGATGCTTGTGGCTCCTATGCATTAAGGCAAGGATGCAAAACTGTCAACCTGTCGTTTAGACACATGTGTAAATTTAAGATAGTATTAATTTGCTTTTGTTTCAAGATCTCAAAGGTTTTTTTTTTTTTTTTTGCTTTTTTGCTTTTCAGTGGAGAATTGTCTGTCCTTAACTTGAAGATATTTTTTAAAGAAATTTAAAAGGCTTGATTTTTCCAACACAAAATGCCTCAAATGAAGGAAAACATATTCCTTTTATAACTTTTTCTTGATATTACTACATGTATGATAAAAGAGAAATTTGTACTAGATTCTCTTTGTTTCTTATCCTCTTTCTCTCTGTTGTTTATCCTTTCTGACTGCGACTGGTATTACTCCAGGTCCTTTTCTCAGTAGTTTTAGTGAACACTATTACCATGGCCCTCATGCTGATCTCATGCCTCCATCCTGTTTCTATTGTAAATACACAAAAACCTCTATGCCCTTCTTTTCCCCAGTGCTGAGGGTCAAATCCAAGGCCCCTCATAGGCTAGGCAAATGCTCTACCACTGGGCTATATAGTCTGGCCCCAAAGGAACCTTTGTAAATTATTGTATTCTACTTCCCAGATCCAAAATTCCTACAGTTCCCTATATCTTCAAAATAAACTCTAAATTTCAGGTCTCCAGTCTGACCTCAACCTAATGCCCCAACCTTATTTTTCCCTTCTTTTGCTCATAAAGCTAATTATCACTATCATGAATGATGGTACCCACAGAAGACACATGGCAATATTTAATGACATTTGGTTGTTACAATTGGAAGAGCTACTGATATCTAGTATGTAAAAATCAGGATGCTCCTAAGGATTCTACAATGCCCAGCATGATCCCTCATAACCAGGAATTATCAGCCCAAAAAGTCAATATTGCTAAAGCTGAGAAATCCTGCTCTATCCAAAGGTAGTGGCTGTCTCACATACCTACTTTAATTTCCTGCTTCTGTGCTTTATTTTTCCAATGACACTCCTTCTGCCTGGATATTTTTGCGTGTGTGTTTGAAACTAGGGATTGATCTGAGAAGTGTTCTACCTATGAGCTATACTCCCAGCGCTATTTTATTATTTTGAAACAGGACTTACTAAATTGCCCAGGTGTCTTGAACCTGAGAGCCTCTTCTTTCAGGATCCCAAATATAGACATGTGCCACATCTGGATTTTATGCCTGGAATTGATATATTCTTTAGCAATACTTTTTGTCATTTAATTATTGATCAAACAATTATTGAACATCTACTATAAGAAAGTGCCTATAGGTACAAAAGTAAGCCATTCCTTACACTGAAGAATCTCAGAAAAGCCCAGAGCCTAAAACACCCTTCTTCTATCTGCATATCCAAGTCGTGCCACTTTTCAATATTTGTATAGAACAGTAATGCCAGTTATAATTTATGAAGTGCTCTCTATGTACCAATATTCTCCATATAGGACATATTTTAATTTTTATAATAATCCTATGTGGTTGGTATGATTATTACAAAGACTACCCCCTTTTATGGATGAGAAAACAGGCAAAGACAGGTGAAAAGTCACCCAATCTTATGATTAGTGAACAGTATTTTCTAAATTCACCCAGAAGCAGTCTGGTTGTGGTAGCCAGGTTCTCAGTCACCGTGTCCCAGTCCACTGCCGTTATCACCAGCCTTCAACTGCCCAGCTGCATCATCCACAGGCCCCTCAATTAAGTGGTCTGTGTTTGACAGTGGCCCTTGGGGAAAAGAGTCATATAGCATATCTTACGACCACGTGGAAGCCCCTGCAGCTGTCCTGAGATGCACTGCTTCTTATCACACATCATGGTGGTCCTTGACAACCTCTGGCCTCCAGTCCCATCTGCTCTCACCCTCAGCAACGGTGCCTGTACACTTGAAGAGAACCCGCTTCTTAGCCATTATGAACCAAACCTTCTCTGCACCTTCTCTTCATTGCTGCCCCACTAACCAACCACCTGTCCACACTGCCCTTTGCCTTGCGTAGGTGGAAAATCTGAGGGCTAAGCAGATATCCAACTGGGAAATAAATGCAGTCACCCCTTCTTGAAACTTCAAAACTTTCTAAGAAATTGGAAATTTAGCCAGGTACTCCTTCTTTGACCGTCACCAAATGGCAAATTTCGTGTGTCCATCTCAGCCCTCTAAATTCACCCAGAAGTAGTAGGACTGACTATGAGTGGTGGTAAGAAAGGTTCTGCTGAACATGGAACCTCCTAGCAAGCTCTGGTACCCAATAGTAGGTAGTTCTCCAGACCTGGAAGTTGGGGTGCTTAACAAACTATTCTTTTCCTAAGGACTTTAATTAGTTATAGGAAAGAATCTCATTTAATAGCCAATATCAGACTACTACAATTTACTTTTTGTTAGGTGAAGTGGTACATGCCTGTAAACCCAGTACTTGGGAGGCTAAGACAGGAAGATCACAGGTTTGAGGCCAGCCTCAGCAATTTAGCAAGATTGTTTCAAAATTTAAAAAATAAATAAATAAAAGGGGTTGAGGGTGTAGCATAGAACTACCCTGGGTTCAATCTATAGTACCCAAACCAAAACATTTCACTTATTATCTAAGTTATATATATTCTTTAAGATACTGTAAACTCTTTTGAAGAAATTAGCATGCCTGAAAATTAGGCATTCTATGTAGCAGAGCCCCTGTAATAGCTCTGTGAGTAATGTTTCACCCCCCAAAAAACCCCACATCTTTGATTGTGGTACTGGGGATGGGACCCAGGGGCTTTCTACCTCCAGGCTACACCCCAGACCTATTTTTTACATTTTATTTAGAAACAGGGTCTCACTAAATTGCTGAGAGCTTCACTAGGTACCTGAGACTGGCTTTGAACCTGCACTAGCCTCCTGTCTCAGCCTCCCAAGTACTGGGATTCCAAGCGTGCACCACCATGCCCGGCTTCATCCTCCCCTCTTTGAAGTAGGCATTCAAGCAAGTCTGACTCCCTAAATCATGTTCATTTTTACAAAACAAAACTCCTGGGAGATCCATGTTTATGTCTTTTCTCTTCTGTGTTTATATTTTGATCAACCTCAGCACCTAGCAAAGTTACACAGAAGTATAAAGTTGCTCTAAAGGTGATCATGCACTAATGTCCCTCAAGTTTGCTCATATTTAGAAACAGCCACTATCTCTGGAGAGTATTTTAATCCTCACAGAGAATAGTATAATGACAAATACTGAACAGTTCTAGCAGTCTCTCTTCTCTACACACACACACACACACACACACACACACACACACCTCAGTAATTATGTACAACAAAAATAATCATAGCAGTTTCCTCCCACACTCAGAAGAATAATGATAAACAAAGTGGACTCAGTTAATTATGAGATCTGGCACTGTTGATCCCAACCTCCTCTGCCAGGCTGCTCTTCCTCATCCTCTGCTCAGACATCAAGCATCTTGTTGCCTCAGAACTTTACTGTCCCTTACAGAAGTATTAGTTTTTCACAGTTGTTTTGCCATGTTGATTACAAATTCTGTCAAAAGAGTACAGGTAAATCTTGTCCTTTACTTATACAGAAGATGATCTTAATATACTAGTAATCAAATGCATTTTCATTATTTCCCCATTAGTGCCAATTTACTCTCTCTGCGCTGCAGATGGGTCTGGATTAAGAGAGGAAGCTTTGCACAGGCAGGCACTTCCAGAGGCAGAGGGAGGAAGTGAAGGACAGAAGGACAAAGAAGATTAGAAGTTCTGGATCATTAGAAACTAGAACCTGTACATTTCCACTAAAGCTTTTTCCCAGTCCCAAGGCCCTAAGAGGCCTCATACCTTTATATGTAGTTTGAGTTATATTTCTTTTGGGCTTATTGTGATTTTCAAGTGGACGGTGGACATGCAAGCAAAGGTTGTTCTCATTATTGGTCTAAATCATTTATTACTGAAGATGTATAATTGATAAATTGATAAACTCATAAGTGGAGATGTCAATTTTAAACTAACACATTCTAAGAAACTTAACGTGTCAGCTTATTCTAACAATAAAATCACTAGTAGTACATGTGTCTTTGGGGGCAGGATGTTGATCCTTAACATTGTTATTCTGGAGACTCCGCTCCTACGCAAGTATAGACAGGTTTTTGTTTTTGTGGTTTTCAAAGACTGAGCATATTGCCAAGAAGAAAATGATGATCGTTTAAATTGCTTTCTATAAGCTCACGTAGTCTTAAATAAAATATAAATATTAGTAGAAAATAACAAAAATAAAGTACCTTTGTCCATATAACTCTATAATATTAGGGTAGAAGCATTACCTTTAAGAAATTTTGGTGAGAGTAAACACCAATGATTTCATCTGGTCAGTTTCTCTAGAAACATTATATGAACAATTTGATCTTAATTTTCCTACCAAAAAGTTCAATTTTCCTTAAAGATACTTAAACAAACCAAAAGCAAATGCACCAGTAAGTTCCTTAAACATCCATACATCTATAGTGTAGAAGATGGCCTTAGACTTTATTTTGTTCCTCTCATCCTTTTCTACTTACCTTTGAGATTAAATGCATCATTTAAAGTGTGTAATTCAAGGGGTTTTAGTATAATCACAGGGTTCTAAAGCCATCGCTACAATCAATAAACTCTACCCAGGAGCTGTCACTCCCATTCTCCAGCCCTTGACAAGCACTAATCTGCTACTTTCTCCCTCTCTATATCTGCCTTTTCAGATAAGTGGAATCATACATGCCCTATTGTGACTGGCTTCTTTTACTTAGCATATTGTTATTTAAGGTTTGCCTGTGACCATGTATTACTACTTTGTTCCTTTAGTGCTGGGTTAATATTCCCTTGTACAGATAAATCACATTTTATGTATTATCCAATTGATGACCATTTGGATTGCTTATACTGTTTGGTTATTATGCATACTGCTACTATGAACATTCCTGTATAGGTTTTTACTTCTCTTGGACAGGATTTCTGTAGCCTATCATAAAAATGAACAATGACTTAGTCATATCTGTGCAATAAAACCTCCCCAAACCCCACATGGATAGTTTGGGAGCTTTTGGATAGCCAAAAATGTGGTGACCTTCACGGAACAGAAACACATCAATGTGCAGGACAAACATGTGGGGGATTCAGGAGCAAAAACTCACTGAAGTACCGGGAGAGCTACACGTCCCAACTCTGTAGAACAACTTGTTCTTCCTTCCTAAATTGTTTCTTTACATAAATGTTCTTAGCACTGGTCTGGGGGACATTTTTCAAATATTACCTAGGCCTGCTGCTGGTAGTTTCAGGAAGTTGTCCCTGCACCTGGGCTCACCTGGAGCAGAGGGCATCCATGGTGTCTGCTGTGCTCTACTTGCTTGCTTGGTGCATGGGCAAACTCCACATATTTAGCCACAGAAGCTGTGTCATAAAGTAAAATGTGTGGTTTTGACACATTTTACTTTATTGCATGGTTATAAGTTTGGGTACTGGTAGTCATTCCTCTATATTTTAGAAGCTATAACATAATTTCTAGTTGTATATATTTGTGCATTACTGGCTCCATTCTTTGTACCAGGTAGGGAGAGCACTACTTAAGGATAAGCCAGTGGGCATTCTGCAGATGCAAAACCCCTGATTATGGTGATTGGCTCATACATGGGCACCTGTCCTATTTAAAGCCAATCATTCAAAATGAGCATTTCCTATAATTTCTGGAACAAAGGCTTGCCACTGGGTAAGAGAATAAAAGATCCCCATATTTCACACACCGATTCAGTTCTATTCCTATTGTTAAAGGAACTCTTGAGAATGAAGGATTGTTGAAATAAAAGGGTTTACAGAGCTGCTACAAATGTTTGTACAAGGACCAGGTCTTGGCATGGTAGTTTCCATTAAGCCTGCACTGCCCGTAGATGAGGGACAAGAGAACACAATACAGGGGAAGCTTTGAAGTTAGAGGGCGGCCATGAAAAGTAATTGTTGCTTCAGGATTAGTTGAGGTGGTGAGATGTGGTGGGGCCCAGGGCCTTGTGATGATACTTAAGGTTTTAACATTAAAGTTTCACAGTTCAAGACTATGAAATGATCTTTGTTCTTGGTCCCTGGCTTGTTATCTTGTTATCATCTCTCTCCCTCCCCCCCTTCATCTTCTTGACCCTTGCAATTAAATTTAGGATATATGAATTTTTCTTTATCAGTATCAAACTAGAAGGTATCGTTGGGTCCCACAACCTTTCTTCACACTTTCAATGATAACTGCAAGTTCTAGGTTATTTTGCCTGTGGCCTCTGACCTACTGGCTATGAATTCGAGTTCTCATGACCCCTCCTTAAATTTGATGAATTTAACTCACAAACCTCAAAAAAAAAAAAAACCATACTATAATAAAAGATATAAATAAACCTCCAGATGACCTACATGTAGGGCAAGTGAGGTCCTGATAGTGCTGCATTTAGAATCATCTGACCCCATGGAGTTGAGATGTGCTACTCTCCCTGCATGTGTATTCTTTTGTTCACTTTTCTGGAAATCCCCATTGTTCTGCCACCTGAAAGCTCTCCAAACTCTGACCCTGAGGGTTTTCATGGAGGCTTCATTATAGGCCTAACTACATAATTGACCACTGGTGATCAATTCCATCCTCTGGAGGTTTGTGGGAGTTGCTCAAAGTCCTACTCCTGTTAACCATGGCTTGATCTTTCTAGTGACCAGCCTCCATCTTGGAGCTAACTAGGGGTGACCCGCCATCATTCAATTCATGAACATACAAAAAGAGATGCTTATCATTTTTGAGATCCTAAGGATCTTAGTTGTATGCCAGGCAACAAGAGGGAAGACCAGATACATACATACTTCACAGTATCAAAATACTTTAAACATGCAGTTTATTGAACGTTGTGTTGATAAACCCAAACTTAAGACATCAAAAGAGTAAAAAGGAGATTTCTTTTTTTTGGGGGGGTAGGAGTTCGTAACAATTGCAATTTGGGATAAATTCAAAGAGCTCTGATAAATATTCCAACTAAGCAGAAAATGTTGGAATTTATTTGGGGTACTGTTGAGAAGGAGCAGGGAATACCTGACTGATAGATAAAGAATGTATAAGCAGAATGGAAATGTCCACAGCAGTTCTGATTTGCATCTTGAGCCTTTGGGCATGATGCAAGTGTCCAGTGGCTCCAGATGCCTTTGGTCAAAGGTAGAGGTAATCAAAGTTCACATTCCAGGCAGCAGCTACAATTGTGTGTAAACCCTTCTTCTTAATACCCTCAGACTCCATTTTGTAAAATGCATTCAATGTTTCTTTTATTGTAGTTTTCCTTTTCAGTATTATTGTTATTTTTTAAAAATTAGCTGGGCATGGTGGAGCATGTCTTTAATCCCAGTACTTGGGATGCTGAGACAAGAGGATTGCAGGCTCATAGCCAGTCTCAGCAACTTAGTGAGACTCAAAAAAAAACAAGGCTAGGATGTAGCTCAGAGGTAGAATGCCCCTGAGTTCAATGCCAGTAGCCAGTACCACCAAAAAAAAAAAAAAAAAAAAAAAAGATTAGGTATGACTTTATTGCATGGTTGTAATAGCATTCCAGTGCATATTTCCTACACGTTTGGGTACTGGTAGTCATTCCTCTATATTTTAGAAGCTATAACATAATTTCTAGTTGTATATATTTGTGCATTACTGGCTCCATTCTTTGTACCAGGTAGGGAGAGCACTACTTAAGGATAAGCCAGTGGGCATTCTGCAGATGCAAAACCCCTGATTATGGTGATTGGCTCATACATGGGCACCTGTCCTATTTAAAGCCAATCATTCAAAATGAGCATTTCCTATAATTTCTAGAACAAAGGCTTGCCACTGGGTAAGAGAATAAAAGATCCCTATATTTCACTACAGTAAGGATAGAATTTCTCAAAATATAGGGCCAACAGAGGAATGGAGCTAGGTGTCTATGAGTGAAAATGGATAGTGATTATGTCATCTCGTCCTACCCATCCGTGCTTAGAACCACATCTATTCTTAAACTTATTGGTAATGTGAGCCATTAAGTTCTTTTTTTGCCTATGTCAATTTAGGTCAGGTTTTCTGTTACTTGTACTCAGGAGAGGCCTGATTTCATGGTTAAAAAAAAAAAATTGTGCAACTATAATTTCTATATTGAGACTTTATTCTAGACTTTTACATCTGAATTTATAGATTAGACTATTTAATGATTTTGTTTTGATCAAAATAAGGGCTTAATAAATTAATTACAACTGTTTTTAGAAGAGGAAAATTTTTTGCTCCAAAATAGTTTAGCAACTCCTCACAACTGTTACTATGTGTGAAGAAAAAAAAAAAAATGGAAACCAACTATTTTGGTAGCAAAGAGGAAAGATAAAAGAAAATTGATGTACTCTCTCAGATCTTAAAACTCTATTTTCTGACTTTGATATTTTCCATATACCCAAGCTACAAATCTTATACTTTATTTACTTATTTGTTTATTTATTTATTTCGGCGGCACCAAAGATTGAACCCAGGGGCATTCTACCTCTCAGCTCCACTCCTAGCCCTATTTTTTTCTTCTTTATTTTGAAACAGGGTCTAAGTTGTGGAGGGCGTCACTAAGTAGCTGAGGCTGGCCACAAACCCGGATCCACCTGTCTCCGCCTCCCAAATACTGGGCTTACAAGCATGTGTACCACCACATATGACTAATCTTTTACTTTAATTTTAATTTAAGGGTAAATTCTGTTGCGTATTTTTAAGCCCATTTAAATTACTCTTTGAAAAACTGCATTCTGACATGTGGTTTAGAGTATGTTACAATTCCCATTTTTCTATTCCTCTTCTGTCTCTCAAGCTTGTTTTTCCTTCTTTCATAAAAATTTAATCCAGTCAAATATTTGCTCAAATAATAAGAAATATGTATTATGGAGAAAAATATTTTATCGTTTATCTTTTTATCTTCATTTTCTGTCTTTTTTAGGGGTGCAGGAGACTGAACCAGCGGCATTCTACCTTTGAGCGATACCCTCAGCTCTATTTTCTTTTTTACTTGGAAACAGGTTCTCGCCAAGTTGTAGAGGCGGGCTTCCAACCTAAGCTCCTCCTGTCTCAGCCTCCAAAGAACTGGAATTACAGGCATGTACCACCATAACTGAGTAAGGTCATAATCACCTTATTAAAATATGAACTTTGACTTCAGGCTATATAAAATACATACCTCAATATGGTATTTTTTAAAATTCCAGATAAATAAACCTGGGAAAACTAAAAGAAACATGGGGAAATATTAATGTAAGTATGAAAAACTAAAAACATGGTAAAAGGGGAAATATTAATGTAAGTATGAAAAACTAAAAACATGGTAAAAAAAAAATCTTTATTTTGAAACAGGAACTCACTGAGTTGCAAAGGGCCTCACTAAGTCACTGAGGCTGACCTTGAACTGTGATCCTCCTGTCTCAGCCTCTCAAGTACTGGCATTACAAGCCTGTGGTGCGTCACCACTCCTGGCTTGTTGAAACTCTTAAGTCTGAAGTAGCCTTAAAAATAAAGACAACATTTTTAGTAAGGAGAATTTATTACGATTAGTACTTGTGTGACTGTTACATTAATGGCCCCAGATGAATCATATCTCCTGCTGTCTACATCCTTGCATGGTCACTTTCACACTCACCCTAGAGTTGGTAATGAGACTTTCTTTGTCCAGAGGAACATTAGCAAATGTAATGAAAGGACAGGCATGGTAATCTCTTATATGCTGGAGCTTGCCTCTTTGAATGTTTCTGTGTCATGGGAAGAAACCCAGTGTAACTTACTAGAGGTTGAAAGGCCATGAAGAGCACAGTCAGTCAATCCATAGATCAGTGAAAATCACTACTGAATTTTGGGGTGGTTTGTTATACAACAATGGATAAGGAGGAACTCTATCTATCTGCCAGAACAAATAGATAAAAATTAAATGAAACAATGCTTAATGTAAAAGACAGTTAAAGTCTGTCAGCAAACTTTAAGACTATTAGACCTGCTATACTGTTAAAATTCTTCCTTT
This sequence comes from Muscardinus avellanarius, assembly GCF_963383645.1. Lineage (NCBI taxonomy): Eukaryota > Metazoa > Chordata > Mammalia > Rodentia > Gliridae > Muscardinus > Muscardinus avellanarius. The sequence goes on along the minus strand of NC_137789.1, from coordinate 31,510,639 downwards.
ATGTAGCATCAGCTATTCAGTACACTGAAATAAGTATCTACAATACTAAACTTTTTAAGTTACTCTATATTCTATAAATACAGACTATACCAATATAATCAATGAAAAGATTACACGATAAATATATTTATTTTTAAACACTGAAATGTACATGTTTCATATAAAAGGTGAAATTCTAGCCTGTTTTTTAAAAATAACTATACTTGCCAATAATATCTTTATATTTTTTACAGAAATCAATGTTCTCTAAATCTTCAGCTTCATTCCATAGCTTTTACAGATTCATAATCTCTTGAATACATTTCTAATATTCTCGGAGAATATTAGAATATTATTCTTTAAAAAATAAAAACTGATACAAGATATATTTATTTAACATATTAAAACTTACAGGTTACAGTATAACTGTCCAGTCTTCCAACCACTCCCAAAATACTTCTCTAGTACAGAAAAGTCAACATATTGGAGAAATCAGTTCTCCGCATTTACTTTTATTAAAAAGAGGTTTTTGGTAGTGAGAACAAATAATCTCTCGTTTGTTGCCTGAAAGCCTAAAATAGGATCATTGGTTTCTAGGCTTGCCACTTGCTGCTTAGCAACCTGTCCTACATGCCTGCCTTCCTTTCTGTTGTAAAGCACTGTAGACATGGGAGTTGGCTGACGATAGATGAATACTCGACGGAGGCACTCGCAAAGGGCTGCATAGGAGTAATTTGGAGCACAGGCAAAGAATTTTTTGTCTCTCTTTGATGCTTGGACATAGCCTGCCAAGAATGTAAGATAAACAACAATGAAAAAAATTATACTTTCAACAGAAAGGAGAAAATAATAACTTAACCCTTAATTTTTGCAACTTCTTTTCTAAATTAAAATGCTTAAGTAAAATATATACCATAAATATTCAACTACAGTTGAATTCAGAACCGTTTAAAATTAGTCACAGTTTCTCCTAACTGGTACAAAAATACAACTTTAATTCCTAAGGAAGAAATAAGAATTCAATTCCTTTTAATTTCTATGAGTAATTTAAACATGAAAAAATGAAAATCTAAATAAAATACTAAATTTACCATGCCAAAAACTTTAAATGTCAATCTAATATGTAAATTGATAAGTAATAGAATCATGGGGTTTTTATCAAGTAAATAAGTTTATAAGATATTATCAATAATTTATTTTGGTATCTATTCATAATGTAACCCGGAAGGCACTAACATTCAGAATGTTTCTTTCATCATCCCCATGTTTATTGAATTTTTATACACCAATATCAATTTTGTTGTATTTTGATCCCAGAAGTAGAGCCTTGAGCAAACTATAAACTGAAAAAAAACAAGTCTCTATTAAAAAACTTAAGGATATACTTGAAAACTAATTAATTGAAATAATCTTAATTTTAATTCAAGTACATATTTAAAAATATCTCTTCAGGTTAAAAGGACATTTATGTTCTGAAATATAAATTAGAATTTCCAAATTGGAACCTGGTTACCAAATGCTGTAACACAAGATAAAAAATGTTAACACCAATGAAAACTGGTATCTCATCAAGCAACAAATTAGCAAAGCCCTGGGCAAAGTAGATCAATACTGTCTTTAAATATTAAGTAAGGTTCAAAGAAGGAAAAATGAAGAGGATGTAAATACCTATGAGTAATTTAGAATTAGCTCTCTAGGCTAACTCTGACAGAATTAGTAATATGTATAATATAATAACAGCTCAAGAATACATATCTAATGTGAAGTTCATTTAACTTAGACTCATGCATAGAAATTCCACTATAATAGAGGTTTGGGGCATACCAATATCTGAAAATTACATGACACAATTTTCCTCTTACTAGAGAGGGGGGATAATTTTTAAAAATAGGAATAAGTGTAAAGGCTAGAAATTACATAGTTAAGTCAATCAAACTTTATATTGTTGAACTGTAAGGGCCATGGAAATATAGGCATTAAGATGCCTATTTTTACTTCCTGCTGGCAGTTGAAAATAATGGTTCAATAAAGCAATAATTGTGGCTAATTCATATAAAAAATCCTCCCACAATTATATTTTGACATAAAACTCAATGATTGCATAAGTATACAATTATGTAGTTTAAAATTTTTCAAGCCCTAGTTTTGAAACCAGTATTTTCCCTTTTATCCTACTAATAAATTTAATTTCTGCTCATCACCACTTTTCATAGTGTTTTCTATATGGCTCTTTAGATCTAAATTCAATGAAGGATGTCTCCAAGCAATTCTGTAATGTTTTTGAAGATTATTCTAAAGAAACCTGAACACACATTCCATGTAGGGTAGTGTCAAGGCCCTCATCTGTATCCTAATATTGTGTAGCTTAAAAAATTAAATAAACAAATGACTGATTAGAATGATTCAAGTGGTTAGATAACCGTGTTCATTTCTATTCTGTGTTATCTTCTATAAAGGATAAGAACAGATTAGTCCTGTTCCAACAGTACTAACCCTCATCAACTATAATACAAGCAATGAAATCAGACCACAATCTAAATGTAATTAGGACAGCTCAAATTAAAAAGAAAAAAAGCGGATGAACTTTAAAAATGAGGACTCTAATTTCTAGTATAATGGAAAATGCTAGCCAAGGGCTTGCTTTCTACCTAGAGCGTTGAAAGTTGCGATGTGCTCCCACAGGTCATCCTGTTGGCTGCAGTGCGGCTGCCAGAGCAGGGCGTCAACATCATGGCGCAAACAGAAGCAGGGCATTTCTTTAGGATCCACTATGACGGAGAAAAGGTACTGGTTGCTTCCAAGATTCACCTAAAAAGTGACAAAAGCAATCCACTCAATAACACATTAATAATATTGACAAAAACTGACATGTAGACGCCGTGTCAGCAACTGTTCTCAACTTTTTAAAGACCCAATTGGATTGAGTCCTCATAACATTCCAGATAAAAATGTGCTGCTATTACATTCATGTGAAGGTGTGGGAAGTGACAAACATGGCATTTAATTTGCCCAAGTTCAGCCAGCAATACGTTGTGGAGATGGAATCTGGACACAGGCTGTGTTCTGAGCCACCGTGCTATCTACGTCTCAGCTCTAGTTTAAAATATGACATAAAACACCAATTTAATAAGTAGGATAATTTTAAACCACAGAACATAAACTTTTCTAATGCTAGCCTGTAGTAATACCAAAATTAATGATGGCTACTGGTATTTATGAGGACATTCTATGTACCAGGCATGTTATAAACATTAATGCCCTCAACAACCCATGAGGCTATTATCTTAACAGACGAAAGAGTAGTCTTGGAGAGCTTTAGGAGCTTGTTCCAGACCACGTGAAAAATCCCAATATGAGGAGTCAAATACAGATTTGTTTACAAATAATTTGCTTGAATGTACTGCTTAATTATGTTATCAAGTCAGTAATATTTATTTTGTCAATAACTGTTATTGCCATATTGATACCTAAAACAACTGATTTCTAATACAAAATTGTCAAATTGAGACTCATAATTGGATTTCACTTACAGGAATACTTTTTTTAAATGAAGACAGGGTGATATACAGAGACCACAGATTATTTCTTCTCTCCCCATGCTCCTCTAACCAGTGGCTAAGAAAGATTAATTTTCAAAATTACCACTAGCTACTCTCTTGACTATACCTCTCTACTCTCATGTTCTTCCTTGTTTACCAACGACTTTCACACAAGGAAAAAAAAAGCTGAAATAAAATACAGGTTGAAATATATTTTCATAAAAATATATTTACTTTTACGGGCCAAGTGGGCACTAATGGTATTAATGACAAAACTGACTGGCCTCTGCTCCTCCTACAGTCTGGACAGCAGTAAGAAAAGAACAGGACCCTGACCCGCTGAGTGAAAGGCCAATCCCCAAGGAAACTAGCAGTGACTAACAGGAGGGCAAGGGGTAAAGACCTCTTCCTATGGGCCCCCTACTCTGTCTTAGGTGTCTTAGGTGTTCCTTTTATTCTGTTCCCTCTTCATTACTGTGATTAGGTCGCAGTACTATTATTTACAAAACCAGCAATTGGTCAGTAGTCTATCTTATAGTTAAAAAATTTGTTAACAAGATTTTTTAAGGAGTTCTCAAATTTAACCAAGTACAGAATTCTCTGTTCATTTTGGGTTTTGCCTTTAGAAATCTTACTTTTTAATATTTTTTCCATTAGTTTTCTAAAGTTTAATTTAAAAAATATCTAAACTGTTTTGAATGGCATGTTTGTAAGTGTCTCAAAATCTGACCCCAACTGACCTTTCCAGTATTCAAGAGCATCCTATGACGTTCTCGAAACATTTAGTAAAATAGATCACAATTTACAAAACTGTCTCCCCCGTTCTCCCACTGCTTTGCTGGTAAATGGTTTCTTTTTTCTTTTTCTTTTTTTTCCTTTGGTATGGTACTGGGGATTAAACCCAGTGCATTCTACTCAGATCTACACGCCCAGCCCTATTTTATTCTTTTATTTTAAAACAGGATCTCACTAGGTTGATGATAGTCTCACTAATTGATGAGGTTGTCCTCAAACCTGTGATCCTGCTGTTTCAGCCCCCCTCACCCCCGCCAATACTATGACTATAGGCATGTACAACCCTCCCTGGCTGGTTCATGGTTTTTCTATGTATTACACATTCTCTCTGTTATCCTCTATCATATGCAAATGGCATCTTTTCCTTTAAGATATTTTACATGCCTCTTGAGGAAGAGGAGTATAATTATGCAGTGATACTTAAGCCCTATTTTATTCCCGTATATATACAGCAAAAATATTGGGACTTATTTCACAATTGTTATAAGCACACAATATATTTCAAACACTTGCACAACGGATGACACAGACATTAATAAATGTTCACGTTCATTTAAAATTCTATACTTCTTTACATGTTTTCCAAATTAACCGAGCCAAATAATATTAATGAGGATAACAGCAGTTTTGGAGTAATCTCTCTGCAACTTAGAAAGCACTTACATACCAGGTGTGGTGGCGCAAGCTCGTAATCCCATCATTTGGGAGGCTGAGACTGGAGGATCGCGGTTCGCGGACAGCCTCAGCTACTAAGTGAGGCCCTTCGCAACTCAGTGAGACTGTTTCAAAATAAAGAATAAAAATTGGGCAGGGGGTGTAGCTCGAAGGTCAAATGCCTCTGGGTTCCATCCCCAGACCCGTTAAAAAAAAGCACTTACAAAGCACTTACATTATTTTATGCCTGGAAATGTGTTAACAGCTATGAAAAACAGTAAAAATATACATTTCTTCAGTTCCAATCACAGAATGTTTAGAGACAGATTTCTAAACTTTGGTGCCATTTCAAAAACAAATGTAGAATTTATTGTTCTACTTGTCATGTGATTATCAAATTCCATTTTATCAGTATTTATACTGATAATTATACTTTCAATTTAAAATTTTCTTATATGTTTCAGTAATAAGTAGTTTGTGGATCTGCCCAGGAAAAAGTGAACAAGTTGTGCTTCACGTAAAATTTGTATTCTTTTTTTTTTTTTTTTTTTTTTTTTGGTGGGTCTGGGTATGGAACCCAGAGGCATTTGACTTCCGACAACCCCTACCCAATTTTTTATTATTTTCAAACAGCGTCTCACTGAGTTGTGGAGGGCCTCACTTAGTGGCTAAGGCTGTCCGCAAACCGCGATCCTCTGGTCTCAGCCTCCCAAATGCTGGGATTACATGTGTGTGCTACCACACCTGGCTCAAAAATTTGTATTCTTTAAGTATACTCAAAATTAAGTTTCTCAATGTTTTAAGAACAAAGCATAACAACAACAAAAAAAACTACTCCATTTATGATAGTAGTAAACATTATGTAAAATGAGGTATAGGCCGGGTGTGGTGGCACATACTTGTAATCCCAGCATTTGGGGAAGCTGAAACAGGAAGATCACAGTTCAAGGACAGCCTCAGCTACTTAGTGAGGCCCTCTGCAACTCAGTGAGACTCTGTTTCAAATTAAAGAACAAAAAAATAGGGCTGGAGGTATAGTTCCTAGGTAGAATGCCCATGGATTCTATTCTTAATACAGCAAAAAACAAAAAGGCATATAAAAAATTCATTTTCCTTTCTGCATATAGTAAGAGATTGTATGATATTCATTTTATTCATTTTTATTTCATAAATAAACTCTTGCCCCCCTGTTTTTTTTTTTCATTTTAAAATCAAGTAGTTCACACAACTAAATTAAAACAAGCTACTCCACTGTAAGATACTAATACTTAGGTTATCTACCACCCAAGAAATCAAGTTTACACTTCCATTCCCAAGTTCCAGTTACAAGTGTATAAAGCTGCATATAAAAACTTTTGATATAACACTAAGATAATGTTCTCCAGGTCCATCTATTTTCCTGCAAATGACATATTTTTTTTTTTCTTGTCAAGTAGAATTCCATTGTGTAGATCTGGGTGTGGTGGCGCACACACTTGTAATCCCAGCGCTTGGGAGGCAGAGATAGGAAGATCGCGCAGGTTTGAAGCCAGCCGTGCTGGCTCAAGAGACCCTGTTTCCAAATAAAAATATAAAAAATAGGTCTGGGAGTGTAGCCCAGAGGTAGAAGGGTTTCCAGGAACACCAGTATCACCAAAAAAAAAAAAAAAAAAAAAAAAAAATTCCATTGTGTGTATATTTTGTAATTTTTAATCCATTCACCTACTGTTGGATACCTGGGTTGGTCTCATAATTTGGTCCCATGAATTGTGCTGCTATAAACATGGATATGCATGTATTACTGTAATATCCTGATTTTAGTACCTTTGGAAAGATACCCAGGACTGGTATAGCTGGATCATCAATTCCAAGTTTTCTAAGGAATAGCCACACTGATTACCATAGTGGCTACACTAATTTGCAATCCTACCAACAGTATAGACTGCTCATTTCCCCATATCCTTGCCTGCATTTATTGTCGTTTTACTTCTTGATGACTGATTGCTAATGATGTTGCACATTTTTTCATCTATTTATTGGCCATTATTAGTCAGTCATAGAAAGTGAAGGGTCTTATGTTTGCTCTCATATGCAGAAGCTAGTTAGTAATTGGGATATAAGAGGGACTTTATATAATGGAGGAAAAACCCCAGTGGGGACAGGAAAATGGTTTAGGGGAAGGAGGGGTAGAGGGAGAATTAACAAAGGAAACATTTCCATGGACATTATGTACATATGTGAGAACACCAATGTTAACCTCAATACCCTGTATGAAGACGGGGGAAGTGAGGAAGGAGCTGGGAGAAAGCCCAGCAAGTGCTATGTGCATGTACGTCACTATCACTGTGAACTACATTATGATGTGAGCCTATAATGCACATATCATAATTTAAAATAATTAAAAGTATTAAAAAATAAGATCACAAACTGGCACTTCAAAAAAAAAAAAAAAGATAACACCTAAGCAGTATTTGGTCTTTCTCACAATGGTACTAGAATCTCTCAATAACTAATGCCTTTCACTACTTTCTCTTCACTTGCCCCACTAGCTGGGATCTTCAGCATGATGTTAACAGGAGCAGAGCAGACATCTTGGCTGGTTCTTATTCTTACAGGAAAAATTCAGTCATTTACCATGAAATATGATGAACTCTAGGGTTTTCAAGGGGACAGTTACCTTCAATTCCTAGTTTGCTGGGCATTCTTACCATAAATGGGTGCTAAATTTTGTCAAATTCTTTTTCACCTAGTAACATGATCAAGTGTTCCCCCCACCCCTTAGTTTGTTGATGTTGTTGAATTACATTGATTATTTGAATAATGAGACAGCCTTGAATTCCCAAGACAAACCCCATTTGGTCATATAGGACTTTTGTGTTCATATCCATGAAGGACCTTCCCCTTTCTTCTCCTTTCCTGGTAAAGCCTTTATCTGATATTAAGGTAACACTTTATAAAATAAGTTGGGAAGTATTTCTTATTTTCTGGAAGTTTATATGAACTTTGAATTGTTTCTTCATTTGACAGAAAATACATAGGCCTGGAGATTTGTTTGTTGGAAGATTTTTATTAACACATTCCTTATCTTTAATGAATATATGAATATTAAAAGTATCTTTTCTTGAGTACACAGTAGTGATTTTGCCTCCCAAGAATTGTTTCACCTAAATCACCAAATATACAACAATAGAGTTGTTCATAATATTCCATTTATTACCTTAGTATCTTTTAGGATCTATTCTGATCGCCCCATTTTTAATTCCTGATGTTAGTCATTTTTGTTTTCTTTTTCCTTGATCAATATGGCTGTGAGACTTAACCAATGTTTTCAATGAAAAGATCAGCTTTTGGTTTCATTCGTTTTCTCTATTATTTTCAGTTCAAATTTCACTAAAAGTTGAAGATAACTAAATTTGAAGATAACTAATTTCTCTCCTTCTGCTTGTTTTAGATTCAGTTTGCTTTTCTTAGTTCCTTCAAGTGGAAGCTTAACCCACTGATACTTTTTCTAATATAACACATAATGCTATAAATTTCCCTCTAAACACTACTTTGCATCCCACATGTGTAACATTTCATTATCATTCAATACAAAATACTTTCTTCATGAGTTCTACTATCACACATGGGTTACTGAGAAATGTGTTAATTTTGAAGTATTTATGAAAATGCAAACTTTTCTTATTAATTTCTAATTTAATTCTGTTATGAACAGAGAATACTTTATGTCTTCTAATCTTCTGAACTTAAGAGTTTTTTAATTTTAATGGCTCAGAATATGATCTATTTTGGTGAACATTCCACAGCTCTTCAGGAATTCCACTTAGATAGGTGTTAGACCATCTGATATATTGCCCCACAGCTCTTGCTATGATGTTTTATTTTTTATTTTTTATTTCTTGCTTTTATTTTCCCCCTTAGGTTTTACTTCTGATAATTTTTAATAACCTATATCCAAGGGTCCTTCCTGATTTTTTCTCATGAATGCACTGAGAGCACTGATGAGCTTGTTGGAAACATTCTTCTCTTGTTGGTTTATTTATTTAACATTTTCATTGGACCCTTGCAATTTATCTCTTACTATAATTTGGCATTTATTCCTTTGTTATGTATGTTTCCACTTTGTTATATATATGTTTCCACTGTTCCTTTAAGATATTAAAGTTAAGCCCGGCGTGGTGGCGCACACTTGTAATCCCTGCACTTTGGAAGCGGAGACAGGCGGAAGGAGGATCATGCAGGTTAAAAGCCAGCCACTCTGGCTTTAGAGACCCTGTTTCCAAATAAAAAGTATAAAATAGCCCTGGGAGTGTAGCCCGGAGGTAGAAGGGTTTCCAGGAGCCCCAGTACGACCAAAAAATAAAAAAGATATTACAGTTATTCTAAATTGCCTGATAGTTTCAAAATGTGAGTCATCAGTTGTTATACTGTTTGTCCCCTTTTATTGACAATGAAATTTTTTTATGTGTCTTATAATTTATTTTCTCTCTCCCCACCCCTCAGGGCTCTCTACCATTGAGCAGCTTCCCCAGCCCTTTTTACGTACGTATGTATGTATGTATGTATGTATGTATTTTAATTTGAGATAGGGTCTCACTAAGTTGCCCAGGCTGGCCTCAAACTGATGATCCTTTCGCCTCAATCTCCTGAGTAGTTAGGATTACAGTTATATGCCACTGTACCAAGTTGTATATCTTATACTAATTTTTGGCTGAATATTGTACCACATGTGTAGAATAGCAGATATAGCAGAGAATGAGGTATGTATTATGTCTAGGAATGACTTCATTTCTACTAGGCCATTAGTGTAGGAGATTGTGCATGGCACTGGGAGTTTGGGTTTCATTGCTTCCAGGGTTAGCTTCAAATTCTTCCAGTGCCAGCTTGTGCTCTGGTGGGAACTGAGCTGTGGAAAGATTTTCTTGAGTCCATTCCTAGAATTGGGAATCTCCTGCGTAGTTAGAGTCTCTCTCTCTGTACTTTTGCTTTTCTTTAATGGTGATGACTGTTACCTGTTATATGGTGCTTCCTAACCTCATGATCAAGGGCAGCAGGAGGGCCCAGGCAAAATGCTCTCTACGTTCTGATTCAGCCCTCTCTAGGTCCTCAGATTCAAGAGTTTGGACATTTTCAGTGACCTTTTCCAGGAGTAGGAGGCTTCTAGTAGTCTGGGGGACTTTCTGCCCCTTCCCCCTAGAATAGAGATGGTGTTGATATTCCCCTCCTCCAACTCTATACCACAAGACAACTTTTTTCTACTTTCCTGCCCATTTCCAAGTCTGTGCTTGGTAACCGGTAAGGTCCACAAAGAGCAACCCATGAATCCCAAAGATTCTACACTTTCTTTTTGACCACACTTAGCCTTGAGCAACTTGTTAGTTGAATCTCTCTTATCTACTTGTCTGGCAGTCCTAGCCCTATTTTCCACCTATGCTCAAGTGAATCAGTATTTCTATTCTATTTCTCCTTGATGGTATAGACTTTTCCTTAAATTTGCAATAGGTTGGCTACCCTGTGTCCTTAGCTCTTTTTAGTTGATTTTTTAGTTGTGAGTATACAGATAATCTAGCCTTTTAGTGTTATAGCAGGAATGACAATGTTGCCAACATTTTACATATGAGGCAGAAGCCAGAATTAAGTATAGGTCTTCAATTTATAATAAAAAAGTTGGTGATAGCTCAGTATCTACAAGATGTTTCATACATACAAGGAGGCAACCTATATAGGAATCTCCTCCCCTGGCTTCTAATAAGAGAATCAAAGGTAAGCATCTAACCCAAAGGCAACCAACTTTTACCCACTGACATATGAAATGATTCGGATGAAGTTCTCAAACAGGTGCCTCACCTACTGGATAGCAGCTAGCTAAAATAATACAATTTTCTTCTTTGGGAAGTCTACATGCAAAAAATAAGCAATTTAAGCTAAGAAGAGCAGTAAAAGACATAACCAGAGAGAGGATGTGGTAAGGAGAAACCATGATACATAGCAAGTGAGGGCGTGATCAATGTAAGAATGCTCAATAGAAGCAGATGAACAGATGGCAGGTGATTGTGACACTGTAGCACTGGGTAGAGAGCAAAGGACATGATGCCCAGGAGACAAGTAGGCTACCCAGTCATCTAAACTGTATTCTATTTTCTAAACAAGGGTCCATCTCTTCCAATGTGCCGACTCCTTGAGTGACCTTTACTTGTCCATGACATCTACAGATACCGTTTCCATTGTTCCCTATAGTCCCCACATACTGTTCCCTGGAACTTCAAATAGCATAGATTACTAAATTTTGTCCAAAAAAAAGGGCGCAAATCAGAATAAAGGTTACAAAGTAACTAAAATGACTCATTTTGCTAAGTGAAATGTGATTATTAAAAATCACATTAAGGTGTACTTTTGTATGATCCTATATAGAGACGGAAAACACCAATGTTAGAAAAAGAAAGAAAATATTTGAAGAACAAAGACATTGTGTTAAATCTGAAGTGGACAAGATGGAGGAAGTGATACATTATCCATTAATGTAGAATGGGAAATAACCTGAAAGAAACAAGAACAACATGTTCAAAAGCTTCCTGAGTCAAAAAGAGATGATACAAGAGCTAGGGGTGTAGTTCAGCACTACAGCACTTGCCTGGCCTGTGTGAAAACCAGGGTCCTATACACTGCACTATCATAAAAGAACAGATACCAGAAATCCCCCACCCCCTTTTTTTTTTTTTTTTTTTTGCTAGAGAAGTATGTATCCTGGTTGGAGAGAAGTATGTATTATGATTATAGACAAAACTTTATGGAGTTTATAGCTTCATAGACAAGAGCAAAATGAGTCAAGAAAAGGATGGATGTTTTGGACAGACATACTGTCAGAGGTAAAAAGTTGCCAATAGCTTATCTGTAGTGCAAACAACAAAATCAAATCAAGCACAACCAGAAAATAAATGTTTAAAATAGAGTAGGCTAAAGCTACTCATTATGGCGGCAAGGAATTCCCTGGTGTTAGTACAGAAACACGTGGCATGATAAATAATGTTCATACTCATGATGCGCAATTATCAATATAATTACTTTCTCTTCAGAATACTCTATATGAGATACTTTATAAACAAATTTTAAGAAGATTCTGGGAGGGGGCTTTAATGTAGTTTTGATATTTAAATAGGAAAAATTAACTTATCTGCAATTTTCTTATTTGGAAAACTTACCCTTGTTAATGCCAAATAAGTATCTTATTGATTCAAAAAGGAAAATGACTCAAATTCATATGCCCTTTGGATAATAAAATATTTCACATTTATTCTATTTTCATGTTTATTATGGAAAAGGTCATATTTATATTTGAAGTACCAGTGAAGTCTACAATTGGAATAAAAATATTCTCTAGAGAAAATATGGAACATGCATTTCAAGTAGTAAAATGATTGTCTTCTAATTCTCTTTGTAGAACACCTAGTAATTAAAAACTTCTGAGGATTAAATGTCAAAGTGAAGACATTTGAACAACCTTTAATCACTGCTACTACCAAATTAAACTAAAAAGTAATATTCCGAAAAAGGTTTCATTTATCTATTCAGAAATAAAATACTTCTTGGGATGCCAGATTAAAACTTTAATTCCAAATTCATCTCCCATACATAGAATAAGTTGTTAAAATTATTTACTTTGTTCCTACTATGTATGAAATATTGAATAGGTCTGTATTTACTCCTTTACTTAACCTTCAGTTCCTGAGAATTAGGAATATGATTCCTTGAGAAAACTCAAGTTGTGAGAAGTTGAGGTTTAAGAAGCTAGCAAGGAATGACCATAACTTAAATTCAGATGTGCATCCCAGCCCATGTTCTTCATCATCAGAGTGTGCTTCTCTCCCAAACCCACTATATCCTAACTATTAGGCTGACCAGGTACTATTTCAAATATGCTAATCCACATACCTTAAAATATACTTATTTTCTAGTTTTGATAGTACCTTGTATAGGTAAGATATTCATGTATTTGTATATTTTGGGTTTAAAATTGATGTCTGAAAACAAGGAAAAAGAAGCCTTAAATTAAAATCTTTAGTTGCATTTTTGTTTTAATACCCATTCTAAGTTAGCTAAGATTAAAGACCTCTTTACTCTGACTAGATCTGAGGAATGTATCAGATCTTAACGAAGTAGTACAAATTGCAATTGATGGAAATGCATTTATATTTTTTAATTTACAAAACTCCATTTGAATCACAAAAGGTTACTTTTTCATAGAACATCATTTTTCCCTTCACATAACTGACATACAATACTTACTCAAAACTGGATATTTGGCAAATATTTTCTCAAAAGCAAATAGAATGAGCTCGTCATGTGAAAAATAGCTGGTTTGTTGTCAATGATAAAATCTGAGCTTTTGAACAAAATTTGGAATTTTTTAAAACTTCTATTTACCATAGTAAGGATAATAGTTTGCAAATATTTGTACATTTAGGTAAGACCAGTGGTATGTTAACAAACTCTCGTGTGTGTGTGTGTGTGTGTGTGTTTACAATAAAAATTAAAAGAACAAACATTTGGTATAGCTACAGAACTCAAGATATACAAGATTTCTAGGTGATCTGCATGGGTAACACATCCCATTAAACATGCATTTAAAGTACTTGGAGCTGGGGGAAGCTTTATAAATTTTTAAGTAACAGCCCACCAAAAAAATCACTGATATGGTTTCAGACTTCACACTGCAATTATTCTTGAAGAAATTAACACTTCTCCAATTTTAGTGTAATATCAAAGAAACAAAATCATTTGCTGAAAACATTTGCTTATATATTCCCTTCTTTTCCAAATGCATTATTTATATGAAACTTCACAACTTCAATGAAAATATCTTATTACAAAAGATTAAATTCTGAAGCAGATAAGAGAATCTGACTATATTTTTCCAATGCAGACATTAAAGAGATCTATAAGAATGTAAAATGTCATTCTAAAACACACTCCATTTGAAACTAATAACTCTAAATTGTCCCAACTTAACTTCTAATAACTCTAAATTGTTCCAACTTAACTTAGTTTTTTCCTGCTAAGGACAGACACCAAGGAAGCTGGGACTGGCATGTTCTCTAATACTGCAAATGTCTATGTCCTGCCTTTTCCTTTTGTCTCATTTTCCCTCCTCTTCTATTATAAAAATTTGCCTAACCCTTAAATCTCCCAAAGATGAAGAATAAAATGTGTTCTGGGGTCAGTATCCCCCCCCACACAAATGTTCTTATTTTCATTAGAAGATATTCAAATTAACAGGTAATGGGTTATATTTCTAAGCAAACACATATTTAGTAAAAAAATTTTCTTTAATTTCTAATATGTTAATTTTTGAGAAATACATACCAAATATAAAATTACATCAGAGAGCTTAAGAATGTGAAGAGGTTCTAGGACCCCAAAATTTGAGAATGCCTTTTTTAGATAGCTTTCAAATGTATTTCTCTCCTCTGTAATTTCTGATCCTATTCTTAATATGTTCTTGAAAGAATCACTCTAAGCTGAGTGTGGTGGCGCACCCCTGTAATCCCGGCATTTGGGAGGCAGAGACTGGAGGATCACAATTCACGGACAGCCTCAGCTACCTAGTGAGGCCCTCCGCAACTTAGTGAGACCCTGTTTCAAAATAAAGAATAAAAAAATAGGGCTGGGAGTGTAGCTCAGGGGTAGAATGCCCCTGTGTTCCATCCCCAGACCCAAAAATAAATGCATACACAAATAAATAAATAATAAAACCACCATTTAAAAAAAGAATCAGTCTATAATGTACCTGACTTTTCTTCTTTCATAATGACATTAACTTAAAAAAGGTTTCCTGTTTGTAACTTCTCTGATTCCTGTTTTAATGTGTTTAAGTACAAGTTGTAAATATCCAGATTCTGAAGACTTAGCATGAAATGAAATAAAGAATATAAAATAAACATACTGTTTTTGAGACACTCTTGCTATCTTGCTCAGGCTGACGTTCTACTTATGAGTAGCTGAGACTACGAACACACACCACCATGCCCAGCTGCAACTATTCTTTTCAACTATTTCAATCTTTTATTTTAAGTAATACTTGATGAATATTATCTAAGACATGCACTCTCCTTTTTAAAGATATCACTTTTGGTTATTTGAGTCCATACTTAATAAAGTAACCACTGTTTTCCAACAGAAATAAAGTAGGAGTCACATAATGTAATTTTAAATTTCCTAGTAGCTCTATAAAAAAAGCAAAAAACTAATTTGAATAATATTTACCTAAACAAACATCTGAACTATTACTTAAATATAAAAATTAATACATTTTATATTTTTATGCTAAATCCTCAAAATTTAGTTGTGATTTTTATAATTACAGCTCATCACAATTCAGGACAGGCACATTTCAAGTTCTCAATAACCACTACATGGCAGTGGCTAATATTTCAGATGGCTCAACTCTCCTGAATTCTATTTTAATTCTAATTTGTGCTTTATACTTCAGTGACCATTCCATATTACTTTTTTTTTAATTAAGTTCTGGTATTTAATATTTCTCTTTGTTGTACTGCTTCATACATTCATTTAAAATTTTATTTTCCAAATGCCAAATTCTAACCTTAATATCAATTTCTTTCAGAGAAATTTCTATATTGGGAAATATATTTAATATATAATGTTCTCAATTTTTGTTTGTTTTTGGGTGGTGCTGGGGATAGAACCCTTCTACCTCCGGGATACACTCCCAGACCTATTTTATATTTTATTTGGAAACAGGGTGTCTTAAGCCAGAGAGGCTGGCTTTGAACCTGTGCGATCTTCATGTCTCTGCCTCCCAAGTGCGGGGATTACAAGCATGCGCCACCATGCCCAGCTGTAATGTTCTCACATTTTAAAGTTTTTTCCCCTAAAACTATATGGATGTAGCTCAGTGGTACAGTGCATGCACAAGGCACTGGATTCAATTTCCAGTAAAGAAAAGTAAATAAAGAAATCGACATGCACATAAACTGACATTTCCATGTAAGATAATTTTTAATAATCAAAAGTCACAACAAGTAAAATCAAGAAGAGCTTGAAGTAAACATTTGCAGTAAGAAATAATATTTAAAAAACAAATTCTCCATAAAGTTTTTGGTTTGGTTCCTGAAGCAAAAGTACCTCTGAGGCCGGGCATGGTGGTGCATGCTTGTAATCCCAGCAAATGGGAGGTGGAGACTGGAGAATTGCTGTTCGCGGACAGCCTCAGCTACTTAGTGAGGGTCTCCGCAACTTAATGAGACCCTGTTTCAAAATAAAGAATAAAAAAATAGGGCAGGGGGTGTAGCTCAGAGGTCGAATGCCCCTGGATTCAAAAAACAATAACAAAAAAAAGAAGTACCAGGGACACATCTGAAATATCATACATAGCTTCCTCAGTCCCTTCCTCCAATAATAAGCCAACTGGTACCCTCTTTTGTACACCAAGGAACTATTTCTGGACAAGCTACATTTGCACAAGTTGACTTTGACCTTCACTCATTATTCTAATAGATTACATATACCTTTAAAACAAAAGCAGACTTAAATCTTATTTGTTGGAACTGTTCTGTTTATATTTGTCCTACAATTCCACTTATACCTGAACAGCAAATTTTATGCATTACTCCACTGTATTTTTTGCTTATATTTACAGAAGATGACTAATAATAAAAATCAAAGTCCTCTTATTATAAAACTAAGTTTGGTCACAAACTTGATCCAACTGAAAAAAAAAGTAAGAATTTTTAATTATACAGTAATTAGATCTAAACCAGCAATTCAATACTGATCTGTAATTAAAAAGTTAAAAAGCATGCATATACTACTGGAAATGTTTTACCAAATACTGTCATAAGTTATGGTGCAACAAGAAATTATTTGTATAGTTTACAAATTTTCAGAGGATAGACCCTGTTTATCACAGAAGTCTATCACTCAGTCTTTAGGATCACATTTTATTCAGGAGAGTCTTACTGTAGTGACTTAGGATTTCCAATTCCCAATTTATGATGTTACGGATGATTATGATATAGCATGCCAAATTCCACAGATCTAGTTTCTAGTATTTGCTCTAACGGTAATTTCATAAAAACTTCATCCATCTTAGGTTGGCCTAATACTAAAAAATGAAGATGAAGTAGTTCTAATTATCTCTGCCATCCCTATAAAAGTTAGGCAGAAAATAGTTCCTAGAAGTTAAGAGCTCTTAGAACTGTAACTTTAGAAAGGAGGCCAAATTATTCATTACAAAAACAAATAATGTTCAGTCAGTCAGATTTAAGAGTCTTCTATCAGTCACAATTGAAAGTGCTTCTCTAAAATTTAATCCTAGGTACTGATGAGAAAAGCAGCTGAGTGATGGATTTTATTTGCTCACAACTAAGGGCATCATCCTTGGGATATATCACAACTAAACAACATCTAGGAAACAAAGTTCCTAGGAAAGCTAAATAGCTTTGATTATCTGGCTTTGCATCAGTACCCACAAATTTTGGAGATGGCTATCTGCCCTGAAACACATTTCCTTTTCAATTGGATAAGTGAGTCACTGGATATGTAAGGGAGATGGAAAGGTATAAGCACATTTCTTAAGATCAAAAATAGACATAAAGCAATCTTTTGTTTTTATTACTGTTACCAAGAGACCAGCCTAGAAATGTTTATTGAGCATTTATTATGAGTCAAACCTTTGGTTAAGTATTAGGGACACTGTGGTGAACAAGATGTCATCCATATGCTTTTTAGAACTTACTGACATTAGAGGGTGGTGAGAATGAAATTCTCACCAGAGACAAAATTTAATTAGAAGAACAAGTACTTAATTTTGGTATAACTCCAACAGTATTACTGCTTAGTAATTGGTCCTATGCCATTCCAAGTATAAATATAATCTAGAAATGTTCATATTTACAGCTCCTTTGAGTACTTTAAGAATAATGTCCATCCCATAAGGAAGGTTAAGACTAGGACAGTATAGTTGAAAGAGAACAGAGATTTTCTTTAACCCCTAAGATGGTAAGTTCCTATCTTAATTTGTTCCAAGAATTCTGCTAGAATACGTTCCCCCAATCCAAAAAAGACAAAGAAAGTCAGTACACCAAATCTGGCAGTAATTTTTTAATTAAATTTTTTTTTTTTTTTTTTTTTTATGGTGCTGTGGACGGAACTCAGAGGCTTTCTACCTTGGATATACTCCCAGACCTATTTTATATTTTATTTGGAAAAATGGTCTCACTAAGTTGCTGAAGAGTCTCACTAAGTAGTTGAGGCTGGCTTCAAAACTGCATGATCCTCCTGTCTCAGCCTCCCAAGTACTGGGAATACAAGTTTGCGACACCATGCCTGGCTTTGGCAGGAATTTTTAAGATTTCTTTTTAATTATGTGAGCCTTTAAATTGTGTAGCAATGATTCAAAGGTCTAAAAACAATTTTTAAAAAAGTTTTTCTCTTGGCTCTGTTGCTATTGCTTATACTAGGCCTCCTAAAATCCTATAACTTCTGGTTTGGGGAGTAAAACTTAATTTCTCTATGTACAGTTCCGAATTCACGACTGATTTTCTGTGGAGATGTTTCTCATAAAACCATGAAGCACTCATGTGGGAGTGTAGCATTAGCCAATGATGCAGGATTTCCCTAAGTACAAATATCTCACAAAGTTCTAAAGTGAAAAATATAGATCTACAAAGCCGAAGACCAAACTCTGGAATAGTGACCGCCAATACCAAGTACTGTAGGTAACATCTCAAAGGAACAGAACGCAATTCTCAGGGGGAAAAGTTCACATACTTAAGACTCGGAAGAAAGAGAATAAAAAGTAATACCAGATGATTAAAGAAGTTAATCAAATAAATATAAATATAAATATGAATGTTGCAAAATGGAAAAAAGAAAAACAATTAATCACTTGATCCAGAAGGGTCTAAAACACATCATACAAATTAGTAAGAACATTAAGACCAATAAATGACCATTTCTTTCACAAAAAAATTAATATATGAACAGTAAATAGTTAAAAAAAACAGAGATTAAAACAAGATTCTTTATTTTACGTACCTATTAGTAAAGATCAAATAGAAAAGTGAAGACACAGATAAAGATGCAGTGAAACAGGCAATAACTAAAAACTTGTAATGAGAATAGAAAGTAGAAATCAGTTTGTCAGAGGCTTAGCCAATTATTCCTAATTTTACTTCTATAATTATTCATTAGATAAATATCCCCAAATACAGAAAAGACTTCATAAACAAAGGAATTTTTCTAAACAGCAATATCATGAATCATGTAGTTAAAAAATATTAAAGAAGCAGGCTAAGAACAATCACTAAAGACACATACACAAGAACAATAGCATAATACTGATATCATAGTATTATTCTTGTGTGAGTTTTTCAATCCAGCCACTTAAACCAGGGATTGAAAAACCATGAGGAACCATTTATAATGGTTCTAGTATTCAATAAAAAATACAGACATGAAATTATTATAGTTATAGGATCACAACTACATATAAAAAACTAGCACAGAAACGAAAGCAAACTAAAAAACATCAATACAGAACAGTACCAAAACAATACAACATTTTTAAAAATTGAGTTTGGTGGTATGAGACAAAGCTAGTTGACAGATTGATTCTAGCCAACAAAACTATTTTCGTACAACATACTTGGTCATTCAATTATCTGATTAACTTCTATTTATTCACAAAATATTTAGAAATACTATTACCAAGAACTTACCATATGAGTAATTTTTAATGTATTGCCATCAAATCTGCATAAACTGGAACTCTCTTCAAAGAAAATATCACATTCCTCTAGCTCTTGAGCATTACAAGGAGGTTTTTCTTTATCTGGATTTGGATTCTAAGACCAGAAAATAAAATAACTAAAACAAACAATAAGTAGATGGATTTATTTATCACTAGAAATATTTATAAAAGTGATTATAGCAATTAAAAATTAATTTCAAGTCTGTGACTAATAAAAACATAATAAACAAAAACAGAGACCACAATAACAGAGTCTGCAGAAAATGACACTGAAACAGCTATTATAAATATGATCTATGTATTCAAAAATATAAAGCAAAACACTAACATACTGAGAAAGAGTGGGAAGCAAAATATTAAAAAAACCAAATCAAAATTCTAGCTATGAAAATACAATATTTAAAATGAAAACGCACATGGGATTGATGGCTGAGTAGCCATTCCAAAAGACCAGTGACCTTGAAACATAATAAAAGAAACTAATCTAAAATAACCACAAAACACAGAGCCCTAGGGACCTAAGAACAATATCAAATAGTCAAAAAAATGGTATGGCTAAAAAGTTTTCATATGTGATGAAAAGTATAATCATATAGATTCAAGGTCAGAGAACTCCAATGGGTAACAGAAAATATTTTTTAACTTAAAAAAAAAAATCACAAGTCACAACGAGATTGCTGAAAGTAGTAATAAAGAAAAACATCCTAAAATCAATCAGAAGAGAAAAATAGATTACGAGCAGTTGAAAATACAAAAGAGAGCTGACCCATTAGAAATTATGCAAGTCAAATTACAAATATGGAGCATTTGTGAAGTTCTGAACGAAAATAAAATAAAACCTGTAATATTGAATTAAATACATAAAAATAATTTTGAAAAAAGACAAAATATATATATTTGCAGACAAAAAGAATTTATCACCAGTCAACTTACATTTAAGAGATATTAAAATAATGGTTGGGGGGCAAAAGAGGGGTTATCAGATGAAAATCTGAATTAACACAAAGAATGTAGAACAGAGGAAAAGGCAAATATGTGAGTGAAAGGCTTCTCATTTTAATCTCTTCAAGAGAAATTGCTGATTAAGACAAAAACAATGTATCATAGTATTTATAACATGCAGAAATAAACACTATGACAACAATAATAAAAAGGATGGAGGGATGAAAAATAAAGTTCTAAACTTGTAAGTAATTAAAAATAAATTTTGAAAACAGATGTTGATCAAAATATATACTATAATGCCAGGCGTGGTGGCGCACGCTTGTAATCCCCGCGCTTGGGAGGCGGAGACATGAGGATCGTGCAGGTTCGAAGCCAGCCATGCTGGCTTAAGAGACCCTGTTTCCAAATAAAAAAGTATAAAAATAGGTCTGGGAGTGTAGCCCAGAGGTAGAAGGGCTTCCAGAAACCCCAGTACCACCAAAAAAAAAAAAAAAAAAAAAATTATATATATATATATATATATAAAACAATAACTACTAAACGAACAGAGAGGCAGGCAAAAGTAGAGATAAAGTCATATAAGTATTTTAGTATTTTTCTTTAACTCTGCCTGGTCTTACAACCCTCACAGAGTAATAATATAATTAAGCAATAAGTGAAACATAAGCTTGTTTATAACAGAATCATAGAACCAACCAAATATGTGTATACCTAGTTTGCCAAGCTACTGAGGCATGTTATTGATAATTAAATGAAGTAAACTCAGAGCTTCTGTAAAACTAAATGGTTATGAGTTTGCAGGATCTGTCGAATCAAACCTTGTCAATATCTTAGCCAGAATATGGATCCATCTAAGTTGTGGTTATTGATTCCAGGTTAAGTATCAATGAAAACAATTGTGGTTGCTGTGGTTGGTTGAAAAGGTACTTTCACAATCCCTTAGCCAATGCCATTCTGTTACAGTGACTCAAAGAGATATGTCCAGGAGAATACAGAAGGCATCCTCTAAACTACCTGCTCCCCCTTCTTCCGATTATTTAAGAAGCCAAATGTTTAAAGTTCTGGACTATCAAAAGTAGCCAATACTGAACATTACAGAGAAAAGGGAATAATTCTATACTGCTTCCTAATAGATATCTGATTTCCAAGCTGAACAGTAAAAGACAAGTGGAAGACAGGAGATAAGGGGCTAAAGAGCTAACCTGAGATATTATCAAACTGTTCGAGGGACAAAAATTAGGACTTTAGGGTCTACAAAGAAGAACCCTGGTAAACATCCTAGGTTTTCTGTTGAGATCCATGAAAAGTTAGCCCTAGAAGAATAAACAAGGAATAAGTAAAAGATTGAAACTCAACATCAAACCAACCCCTCATTGAATTAAGAGAGAATGAAAATTTGGAGAATGCAGCTCAAGTACTGTTTAGAAACAAATGATAGTACTAAATGATTTTGTATTCATTAGCTTTCTGTCATTATAACAAATACCTGAGATAGTAAGTTTAAAAAGAGAAAAGGTTTAGTTTATTCTGGCTCACAGTTTTAGATTTCCTAGCCCATGCCTGGTTGCAATTGTTACTTTGGACCTCTGGGAAGCAGCACAGCTTGGTAAGAGTTTGTGGTGGCACAACTGCTGCCTTCAAGGACAGGAAACAAAAGAGAGAAAAAGGAGGGGACAGAAATCCCACTTTCCCCTTTGAGGGCATGCCTCCAGTATCTCACTAGGCCATTCTTCCTAAAGGCTCTATCACCTCCCATTAATGCCACCCTGGGACCAACTATTTAACACATGGGTCTTGAACAAACAGCCAGGATTGAAATGGTAGCCATTTTCATTTAAAAGGAAGGTAAAAAATTAATTAAGTGATTACCTTCAGAAACAGGGAGAGAAAAAATAAAGTAATAACAGAAATAAAGACCATGAAAACTGAAAGACAATTAATGAAAATAGATGCCTATAATAGGCTTTTATCTAAAGAAGTCAAGTTCTTTTTACCCTTTTAAGGTTAGGTTAAAACTTTCCAAAGGGGGGAAAAAAATACTCTCCGAGCCCAGATGGTAAAAAGAAACAAATCACCATCATATTAATAATGCAAATTCCATATACTCTTCCAAAAATGAAGAGGGAAACAACACTTTCCAAAAAATTTTCTAAAATCAGCATTACTCAGTTATTAAAACAGGATAAAGACATTAACAAAATTAGAAAAAAAAAAAAACTTTGTTCAATATAACTCACAAACAGATGTAAAAGACCTCAAAAAAATATAAGCAAATTGAATCTAGCAAAATCTTATAGAATACTATATCATGACTAACTAGGGATTTTCACATAAATTCAGAAAATTCTATAGCTATTCTGTCCTACAGCTATTCATGATAAAGACTCCCAGCACACTAGAAATAGAAATTTCCTCAATGTGATAGAATCTACCATACTTAACAGTGAAATAGTCTTTTCCCAAAGATGCCAAATAAGGCAGCAATGTCTCTTTTGACCATTCACTATTTTATTTAACAGTGAAGCAGAGGTCCTAACCAACATATGAAAGTAAGCTTAAAGATTTGAAAAATACAAAACTGACTTTAATTATAGATGATAAGATTCTATTTGTCTTCTCAAAATATAACAAACACATTAATGTTCAGGCATAAGTAATTTTCTCCTATCACTACTTCTTTGAATCCATCACATTTAAAAGGTAGTCAACATAATTAGTTATGATCTCAAAACAAGTCTCTACTAATATAACCATTTATAATATTCCCAGAGTCCACCACAATAAGTACTTGCTAAATGAATGAACACAGCCTTCTAAAGCCTGCATGGCTTATAGAAAAGGCTATGAAATCAGGATTTGTTATACTACATATGAATTCCAGTGATCCCTAAAATTTTCAACTATTGTTGCAAACATTAAATTTGGTTTCCTTATTTTGACCATGCTTCCTTTTGACAAAGACATTAGAGGCCATCTTTATGAACCCTCCCTCACCAAGACTGGCAGCTGCCGTGACCCAGCAGTGCTGAGACCAACTCCAGCAAAATAGTAGAATTTTGTTGAGCCCAGTTACTATAGAAAACTATCATCAAAAGCAATCACATTCTTCTCTCTACACTTGAGTACCTAAAGACTCAACTCCCCAGACCACCCAGCAAAATCTAGTAATTTCAGATGAACTTGGATGGAAAAGTGACAGGCCCTTCCTACAGGGATCCCAGTGGCTACATCCTGTCTCTTCTAGACCACTGTGAATCTACAGACCAACCAGCCAAACCACCCAGTCACTACTGTGGCTGCAGCTGAACTGATCCCTACTTGCAGGGACCCGAGGAGCAGTCATCAAGCTCTTGAGTTTATAAAGCATCCCAGCGCCAGCCTGTGTGGCTGCAGGGACTTGCATAGCAACAAATAGATCTGTAAGGTCTGTGAGTTGGTAAATCATCCCTGTGGATGAGATCATCTAAAAAATTTCAATGATGATAAGTAGATAATTACAATATAGGTAGTTAAAAATTATTATTACTATTCCTATCAGTATTGGTCAATTATGTTGAAAGAACTTATATGTAGAAATACACACACACACACACACACACACACACACACACACCCTACACATTTATCTATGTACTAAAATAGTACAATGAATAAATATTAACTGTTAAGCCACATTAAAACATCAATTAATCAGCAATACTTGAACTTTGTCTTTTATATTAGAAAGGCAGAATAATGTCTGAAAAACATGGTATACTTTTGGATTCTTAGAAAGTCATACTGATATTGCAATTGCTTACCAGTTCTTCCGAAGTCAAATGCATCAAACGTTCAGCTATTGCAGCACATTGGGCTGAATCTCTTATAAATTCTCCTTGTTTATCACCAACCACTAGCTCTGGCCATGTTAATCCTTCATTCTTCTTAATTAAGGAAATCTCCAAGCTAAAAGTTTAAATTAGGAAAGTGGTGTTACATTAAGCAAATCTACAAATTACACTATGAACAGAAAAATGTTTTATAAAAATACTCCTCTGATATCCAGAAGGAAATATTTTAACAAAAATCTTATGGATTTAATTTGGCATATGATGGAAAACCTAATTCAAAACTAATCTAGTTTTAATAAACAAATAAAGCACTACTGAAAATGTTGCATCAAATGACTAAGAGAATGAAGAGAAAGGAACCCACAAAGTATTGTAGTCCAGTTGTGTAGTAAAAGATCCAAACAACATGGATCTATTAGACATTAAGAAATGGAAGGAAAGCAATGTTAAGCAAGGAAAGACTAAAACTCTGATCCAGCAATACCACTTCTGGGTATCTACCCAAAGAATGGAAACCAAACTACCAAATCAATGCATGTGTATCTATGTTCATAGCTGCACAATTCAACACTGCCAAACTATGGAACCAGCCAAGATGTCCATCAACAGATGAATGGATTACAAAACTAGAAGATATGTACACAATGGAATTTTACTCAACCATAAAGAAAAACACAATTACATCATTTACAGAGAAATGGATGGAACTGAAGAACATTATGCTAAGTGAGATTAGTCAGTCACAAAAAGTAAGACATCAAATGCTCTTCCTAATATGTGAAAGCTAGGAAGAAAATGGGTCATAGGAGGAACTCTAGACAAAGAAAGAGATACTATAGATGAGCAAATAAGGTGACCTAACTGAGGGGATGGGAGGGGGAAGAGGAAAATTCTCTGATGTACATTAACAAATATATCAAAGTCAATCATTAAGCCAAACATGAGAAGGACAAAAGGGGAGGAAATGGGGCAGGAATTGGGTAAGGGCTAATTGGGTGATGTGTGCATGTATGCCTCCACCATCTTGTACCCCATTAAGATGTATGAATACAATGCTACCAATAAAAAAATTTTAAAAATAAGGTCAATAAAACTGAAGTAGCTTCCATTGTTACATACTCAAAAAGCAGACTAAAACTATAGGGTATCTTGGTGTAAGGAAGCAACCATTAACTTTATTTTCTTAAACTAATGGACATACTATATAATTATTAACTGAAAATTAAGGCAGGTTAAATCAATGCATGAGTTAATTTTAAAAATACTGATGTTAACCCAGGCGTGGTGGCACAAGTTTGCAATCTCTATATTTGGGAGGCTGAGACAGGAGGATTGGAGGTTTGTGGTCAGCCTCAGCAACTTAGTGAGGCCCTGTGAAACTTAGAGTCTGTTTCAAAATGAAAATATAAAAAATTGGGCTGTGGGGTATAGCTTAGAGATAGAACACTCACTGTGTTCAATGCTCTGCACCAAAAAATAATACTGAAAGGAAATAAAGAAATTAGGAAAATACTAATACTGGTAATACAGAAATAAAAGATGTTAATGTGATTTCTTTTAGCTCATTTAAAATATAACACTGAGCCAGGCGTGGTGGCACACACTTGTAATCCCTATGCCTGGGAGGCTGAGACAGGAGGATCGCACAGGTTCAAAGCCAGCCTCAGCTACTTAGTGAGACCCTGTTTCCTAATAAAATATAAAACAGGGCTGGGAGTATAGCCTGGAGGTAGAAAGCCTCTGGGTTCCACCAAGTACCACAAAAAAATAAAAAAATAAAAAATAAAAAACTAACACTGTAAACAGAACTCTCAAATATACTTAGAAGGGCCTGTCAGGAAATCCTGAGATCAAGGACTGATGCAATGGCAAAGAGAGCTAATTCAGGGCAGACCATGGACATAAAAGAGGGAAAATGGCCTATGTCCCTTTGCAATAAAGGAAGAAGTTCAAGTAACAGGCTTTGTGAAGAGCCATTGCTGTAACAAAGGTAGCAAAAACAACTTTTCCACATCCCATCTTTGAAACCTGTGAACCACAAAAATTCATATCCTGGAACACAACTGTAAGTAAACCAGTTGCAAGAATATAGTAATAACTGTCATCATATTATAAAACAGAACTTGCAAGTTTATCAGTCATTCTCTTTCAAGGATGTTATTATTACCATCTCATGAATTAATTATAACACTTTAGAATTTTCTGAAACTATTCTAGAGAATGCAAAATATTTTATTTATCAGAAGTTCCTAACATTAACATTGAAAATTACTATAATAACTAATGCCCAGATTTAGCTATTTTTTCTAAGTAAAAAACTGATCTTGATGTTGATGATAAAGATAATAAAAATGAGGTTATACCTACCTAATGTTTACCATATGCCAGGTGCTTTCTTAGGCACTTATGTTTTAATTCACTTAGTGCTCACCACAACCAAATAAAGTAAGGTTCACTTTATAATAAAAGCACTGAAAAGTTAAGTTACAAGCCAAGGTCAAGGTCATAAGCTAATAAAGTAATCTGGCTCCAAGTACATGTTCTGCCTCTCTGAAAAAAAAATCTATATAAATAGCTATTAAGATATTTTTATCCAGTGCCCAGAATGTATAAATACATATTTAGTTGGTACCTAAGGAGGTTTGAAAGAGCTCATACAATCTTAGTTATACAAATTTCTGGATCATTATTTATTTGCATATCTAGGCAAATCAACCCTTTTAGCATGACTGCATTTATATATTTTAAAACTAGCATCACATCCTACAAATCCGGCAGAGAGAATACAATACCATACATAATAAACCTATAATCAAGTTAACAAATCCTTCCAGAGTGAGAAAGAATATTTAATATTTGAAAAATGAAAGATATGACTAATTTAGTAAAGTACAGAAAAATGATGTTAAGCCAATGATATCACCTGCACCTCATTGTAATTATCCTTTATAACACAAAACAGTAAGCAAGTACCTCAAGTTTACTGTAAAAACAATACTTGTCTATGTTCCCACACTGAATACTGAAGCTATTTGCATGAAGTTCAGCTATTCCCATAGACTTTTGCTGGGTTACTGCTTGATGACTTACATTAAACAATATGTTCTATTTATTTTGTCAATGTATAAATGCTACCTCACCTCTCACATACACATAAGTTAAAAAAAAAGTAACCAAATCACCAAATGTCTCCATTACTAAAATGAATTTAGGATCTGTGGTTTAAAAACAAAATTTTCTTTAAAATATTATTTAGAGTCCCATGATTTACATTTCTATTAGACTCAGCTGGGTCATATACTACTAATAGAGAACTCTATTTCATGGAAAAATTTCTAATTCATCCTTTATGCAACATTAACCTACAAAAATTTCAGATCAAATTTCACCATTTAAAAAATTAAGTGCCTAATTCTAATCATTACTCCATCTATGAAGTCACTAAGTTTCTACACACATATACCTGTATAATGCAATGCAATGAAGATACTGAACATTCCCACCATTCAGAAAGTTCCCTAAACCCTCTTCCAGTGAAACCCCATTCCTATTTGTGTCCCTTTTCTAAGTTCTAGAATTCTACATATGCGAAATCATACAATATACAATTTGGGGATCTGGCTTCTTTCATTCTACATGTTTATAATTCATTCATACTACTGTGGGGATTTTTTATATTGTAGAACAGCATTCCATTGTGTGAATATACCACTTATATTTGTCTATTCACCTTTTCATGAATATTAAATTTGTGTCCAGTTTCTGGCTTCATAAGTACAGCTGCTATGAATATAGTTTTAAATTTTTGCGGGGGAGGCTTCATTTTGTTTTTCAACAAGTATTTTCATTCCTCATAGAGAAACACTGAGAAGTAGAATTACAAAGTAGGGAGGTATATGTTTAACTTGGTAGAAACTGTTAAGCCATTTGCCAGGGTGACTGCTAAATGTTATACTCACAGTAGCACTGCAGGATCTGTTGATGCTCTGCATCCTAGCCAATGTTTCATACTGTCGACCTTTTTAGCTTTAACCATGCACTGATTATCGCATTTTGGCTTTAATTTCCCTAATGGCTAATGATTACTTTTCCATGTGCTTAGTAGGCATTCATATAACTTTTATTGTGATGTGACTATTCAAATTATTTAACCATTTTTAAAACTGGGGTTTTTATTATGAATTTGTAGGGTTTCCTTATACATTAAGAATGCAACTCCTCTGACATGAGTATCATGATTTTTTTAAAAAATCTTTATTTCCTTAATGTATCTTCAGAAAGGCAGAAATTTTCAAGTTTAATATGCAGAAAATTTGGAGATAAAATTCAATTTATTATGTATTTCTTTTATGGTTTATTTTCTGTGCCCTGAATATACAATTCATAAAAGAAATATAAATGGCCAATGAACACAAGAAACAAAATGATGTCTCTCCTACAACTTTCAAATAAATACTATTTATTCCACTGGTAGGAATTTAGCTTTCACACATTTCTCTACACTAATAAAATGACACATGGCTAGTCACACTGTAGCAAATGACTAAAAACAATCAAATGTCCAACAATAGAGGACCATCCATTTTTGGGGGGAGGAGGGCTTAGAATTGAATCTAGGGACTTGCACGCTAAACACTTTACCACAGATCATCATCTCCAGCCTTGTGACTAATATTTTTTAAATGATTGTATATATAACAAAATAAAATACTATTAATCCATAAAAGATGATTAAGTAATTATATTTTTAATGGAAAGATCTCTAATGTTAATGAAGATGAACTGAATAAGTGGTATGAATATGAATGGTGTAAACCTTTTATTCTTAAAACAAAATAGATAAAAAATTGAAAACATTTATTCCACAAGAAAGATAATTAATCAATAAGGCTACTAGACTAGTGTCTAGTACTTAATCCTCAGTGATATAATCTGATATTGATATTAATACTATTCACAATAAAGTGAAGAAAACTAACAGTTGTTGTGGGAGTGGCAGGACAGGAGACTGGCAGGCTGACAGGAGACTGAGTTAGAAGACGTCTCACTCTTGATTCTTACATGTTTTAAATTTTAAAGATTTTAAAGAATGGGAACATATTATTTAGTAAGCAAATGAAACTTAGGAGAAGAAATTATTTCTATTAAAAATTTTTGAGTATAGATTAAAATAACCATTTTTGCTTTGTGTTATAACTATATTATGGGTTGGTAATGAAAGATGTCACTATATACTGCAACTGATAGGTATATTATTCTCATTAAGCTTAACCACAATTATGCTCTTTGATGTAAAATTCCATTTTTAATCTATCTTAAGAAAAATAATCAGTAATATAGATGGAACTACTGCCTTCATCTTTTGTGTGGGGGAGGTACTGGGGATTGAACCTCAGTGCATTCTACCCCTGAGATACACTCCCAGCCCTTTATTATTTTTATTTATTTATTTATTTTATTTTTGTACTGGGGATGGGACCCAGGAGCATTATAACTCTGAGCTACACTCCAGCCCTATTTTTTATTCTTTATTTTGAAACAGGGTGTCAATGAGCTGCAATGGTGGGATTACAAGCATGCGCCACCACGCCCAGCCCTTTTTTATTTTTTATTTTGAATAAGGATGTCATAAAGTTTCTGAGGGCCTCACTAAGTTACTGAGGCTGGTTGCAAGCCTGAGGTCCTCTTGTCACAGCCTCCCAAGTATTGGGATGACAGACCTGCATTACCACACCCTGTATGTATTCCTATGTGACATAACTACTATGGAAAGAATAGAAAAAGTAAAAAAATAAAGTTTCAAATATAAAGCTATTAAAAATACCTATTATTTTCTTTGATTATCCACATACTGCTTTCATGATCAACAGATGAATAGAGCTTTCCTTCCAAAAGCTGGAGATCCTTCACCACAATCTTGATGTGTTCAGGCAAGAACTGTACTTGAATGTCCTCCTTAGTGCTGTGTACTGGGAGCCGTACTGTTACTGTCAAATCCTCTTCAGTTTGCTGCCAGTAATACAGAGGTTCTAATGAGAAAAGAAAATATAGTATAAGAGTAAGATACAACACAAAATTAGAGATCAGAATCTATAAAAGAACACCAATTAAAAAGAAGCACATTTTCTAGTGACCATCTCACAAAGAAAGGCAATTATAAATGAACACACAGACTTCGGGGATTTTCACTCCAAGAACTGTATCAATTGTACTTACCACTTTCCTCTTTCATTCCTACCTAATACTCAAGGAGATAAGAACTCGTGAAATACTACTAATAGCAATCCTTTACACCACTCCTTCCCTCTCTGCCTTTTTGTGTCTACTCCTTCCTTTTCCTTCTTTCCCTTACACACAGACACACACACACACACAGACACACACAGACACACACAGACACACACACACACACACACACACACACACACACACACACCAGATTCCCAGTTGAAAAAACTATAAATTGTTTTCTTCAAAAGTTAGCAAGTCTATAAATAATAATCATTCAAGGGAAAGCCAAAAATTTTAATCTCTTCCTCACTTAAACTTTATAAATAGCTAAATAATTTTAGCCACGTGGTGCACGCTTGTAATCCCAGTACTTGGAAGACTGAGACAAGAGGGTCGCTCAGGTTCGAAGCCAGCCTCAGCTACTTAGTGAGGTTCTCGGCAACTTAGTGATACTCTCCAAATAAAACAGAAAACAGGTCTGGGAAAGTAGCCCAGAGGTAGAAAGACTCTGGGTTCCATCTGCAGCACACCCCCCCCCCCACACACACACGGTTCCATCTGCAGCAACACACACACACACACACACACACACACACACACACACACACGGTCTTCCCTTAGTGGGGTATGGTGGTGCATGCTATAACCCCAGTACTTGGGAAACTGAGCAGGAGGCTCAGCAATTTAGTGAGGCCCTCAGCAAAAAATACCTAAATAATTTTCTTGATTGTTGACTGCTGAGTATCATTCTATGCCTTTTAAGATTATGTTTTATGTCTTTAAAAGAAAATACTATTATTTGTATTATTATAACACCAAATTCAATAGACACTACCAGTCTTTTTTTTTTTTTTTCAGTACTGGGAATGGAACCCAGGACATTGTATCTCCAAGCTATACTCACATCCCTATTATTTTTATTTTTTGAAACAGGGTGTCACTGAGTTGCAAAGGGCCTCCTTAAGCAGCTGAGGCTGTCCACAAACTGTGATCCTCTGGTCTCAGCCTCCCAGATGCTATGATTAAAAGTATGTGCTCGCCTCCACACCAGGTTACTACCAGTCTTTTTGATGTATACAGAAAACCAGTTTGTATACACAGAAAAATGTTAAACATACAAATTAATAAAATACCTATAATTTTTAAAATTTACAACACTTTCATTATTGTGGACATTTTATGACAAAATAACTACTGAATTCAGTAGGAATTCAAGATACAACATGTCAACAAGAAGAACAATATCTGGCCTGGCAATTTATGAATTAAAGACAAGTTGTGTTCCACTTAGGCTGCAATTTGTCTTGGACGTATTTGTTCCTATGTCAGCAGAATAGTTCCAATGATGAAGACATTCATTCCTTCCTTCCCAACTGCTCAATAGAGAACTTCTAAAGGATCACATGTTCTAGAGATACAAACAATTACCTTGGAAATGCTTGAGGAAAATTTAACATTATAATTAAGAGATAACCCTAGCTGGGCGTGGTGGTGCACACTAATCCCAGTATGTGAGAGGCTGAAACAGGAGGATCTCAGTTCACAGATAGCCTCAGCTATTTAGTAAGGCCCTCTGCAATTTAGTGAGACCATGTTTCAAAATAAAGAATAAAAAAAAAAAA
Organism: Muscardinus avellanarius; assembly: GCF_963383645.1. Classification (NCBI taxonomy): domain Eukaryota; kingdom Metazoa; phylum Chordata; class Mammalia; order Rodentia; family Gliridae; genus Muscardinus; species Muscardinus avellanarius. The sequence goes on along the minus strand of NC_137789.1, from coordinate 31,478,295 downwards.
AAAAAAAAAAAAAACAGGGCTAGGGGTGTAGCAGGGAGGTAGAATGTCCCTAGGTTCAAACCCCAGTACTGAAGCCGGGCGTGGTGGTGCACGCTTGTAATCCCCACGTTTGGGGGGGGAGGCTGAGACAGGAGGATCGCACGGGTTCGAAGCCAGCCTCAGCTACTCAGTGAAGCTTCCAGCAATTTAGTGAGACCCTGTTTCCAAATAAAATATAAAAAAGGTCTGGGAGTATAGCCCGGAGGTAGAAAACCTCTGGGTTCCACCCCCAGTACCACCACCAAAAAAAAAAAAAAAAAAAAAACCACCCAGTACTGAAAAAAAAAGTATATATAACATATATATACATATATATATACATATATATATATGTATATGTATGTATGTATACACAAGCTCTACACAGATTAAAAACAAAGTTACCTTTGATTTTCTCTGACATGTCTTCATCCATATTTTTTTCAACATCTTGACCAGCCTGAACAAATGCAAAGGACTTGTAGGAGACAATCATTAGACCTGTTCCATTGGGCTCAATAGCAGCATAATGTGGCACTGATTTTCCATGGAGAATATCACGCTTAGTAATTTCATATTTGTTATCTGTAAGAAAATATTTTAAAACAACATCATAAATAAGGCATAAAAATATTTTGAAAATATCTGAACATTAAAATTAATCAAAATAATTTAAATATATTGTGAAAAGGCACATTAAACCTATTTATTTATTTATTTAATTTATTTATTTATTTTTATTATTTTTTGGTGGTACTGCTGTTCCTGGAAACCCTTCTACCTCTGGGCTACATTCCCAGACACTTATTTTTTATATTTTTATTTGGAAACAGGGTCTCTTAAGTCAGCGAGGCTGGCTTTGAACCTGCGCGATCCTCCTGTCTCCACCTTCCAAGCGTGGGGATTACAAACGTGCGCCAACGTGCGCCACCGCGTCCGGCTACATTAAACCTTTTTATAAGAATAAAAAAATTATAACCAATTATCTGTAAATAACTCCCTATTTAAAACACTGGGTCTGATTAAATTTATTCTAGATTGTTCTGTTTAATGTGTTAGTCACAGGCACAAATGGCCATTTAATTATTAAATTAAAAAAATGTAAATTCAGTTCCTTGGTCACTTACTAGCCACACATGGCTAAGCTATCATAGTGAATGGCAGACATATAAAGCACATCCACTACACAGAAATGTCCACTGGACAGCAGAGCTCTAGGCCTTCCAAGTGACTGACTTACCTAGAATATCAGCTTCTGAGGCTCTACCTTCTCCTTGACTACAGTCTGTCTACGTTCCCAGCAGGTATATGATAGGCATCTTCTGAAAAGAGCCACAAATTGAAATAAAGGAAAAAACTGTGGTATAGACTATTTGTCTGTCTAACTACTGATAAGGGGCTTGCCTAAAATGAAATATGCTTAAAATAGAAATTATTCTAATACAAAAAGGTAGATCTAGGTGATTGCTATAATCAAGGAAACAATAGTACTTATAACTTTATATATATATGTGCATATATATAATCTGTATCCCAGAAGCTTTTAATAAATTAACTAAATTTGTCTGCCTGTGAGGATAGGTTAGTTTTTGTTGTTGTTGTTTTGTTTTGTTTTTTTGGTGGTACTGGGGTTTCTAGAAGCCCTTCTACCTCTGAGCTACACTCCCAGATCTATTTTTTAATATATATTTTTTTGGAAACAGGGTCTCTTAAGCCAGCACGGCTGGCTTCGCACCTGCATGATCCTCCTGTCTCCGCCTCCCAAGCGTGGGGATTATAAGAGTGCACCACTATGCCCATTTATAGGTTAGTTTTTGTTCTAAAAACTACTCAAAGCCGGTGTGGTGGCGCATGCTTGTAATCCCAGCATATGGGAGGCTGAGACCCGAGGATCACGGTTCATAGACAGCCTCAGCTAGTGAGGCCCTCTGCAATTCAGTGAGACCTGCTTTCAAAATAAAGAATAAAAAATAGGGCAGGGGTTGTAGCTCGGAGGTCGAATGCCCCTGGGTTCCATCCCCAGCATATAGGAGGCTGAGACCCGAGGATCGCGGTTCACAGATAGCCTCAGCTAAATAGTGAGGCCCTCTGCAACTCAGTGAGACCTGGTTTCAAAATAAAGAATAAAAAATAGGGCAGGGGTTGTAGCTCGGAGATCAATACCCCTGGGTTCCATCCCCAGACCGGCAAAAAAAATAAAAATAAAAAATAAAAACTACTCAAACATTTCAGCTGAGTCCACACCTTTACTTATACCTTTACTCTTTTAAAATGATTATATATATATATATATATATATATATATATATATATTTTTTTTTTTTTTTTGGTGGCACTGGGGTTCCTGGAAACCCTTCTACCTCCGGGCTACACTCCCAGACCTATTTTATATTTTTTTATTTTGAAACAGGGTCTCTTAACCCGGTGAGGCTGGCTTCGAACCTGTGCGATCCTCCTGTCTCTGCCTCCCAAGCGCGGGGATTACAAGCGTGCGCCACCACACCCGGCAAAATGATTCTATTTTTAAGCTTAATATTGAAGAGTCAAAAATCAACTCAATTAAAACATATGATTTTTTTTTTCTAAAAAATATGCTATTATTCTGACTCTAAATCCTTACCTACATTTATTCAATTCATACATATTTAAAAGCAGGCTTGTAATTTCAAGAATGAACTAAAAACTCAAACACTTGTTCCATAAGAATATGCAAAGCAAATAGTCCTACTTGACTTTAAGGACCCACACTTAGGTGCTATATTTTTAATATATTAATATTTAATGCTTTTTCCTATATGTGTAGGGCAGAAAATAATCAGATATCACAGTGGACTCCATGATAGAGTAAACTGGGAAATGCTGTATTAAAATTAGGTAAGTTTAGAAAGACACTGCTCTGTTGTTTTAATTAAAAAGTAAAGCCAGGCCGGGCGTGGTGGCGCACGCTTGTAATCCCCGCGCTTGGGAGGCGGAGACAGGAGGATCGCGCAGGTTCGAAGCCAGCCGCGTGCGCTGGCTTAGGAGACCCTGTTTCTAAATAAAAATATAAAATAGGTCTGGGCGTGTAGCCCGGAGGTATAAGGGCTTCCAGGAACCCCAGTACCACCAAAAAAAAAAAAAAAAAAAGTAAAGCCAGGCACAGTAGCACACCTCTGTAATTCTAGTACCCCAGAGGCAGAGACAAAAGAATTTTGGGTTCCAGACCAGGCTCAGCAACTTAGCAAGACCCTACTTCAAAATAAAAAATAAATAGGGCTGAGGGTATAGCTAAGAGATAAAACATATATGGGCTCAACCCTCAGTACCTCAAATAAAAGTAAAGTATAGTAAAGAAAAGAAATAATGGCACAATTATATCCGTAACAGGAGGGAAGAAGAACATGACATCAAGATAAAAGAAACTGTAAAGAAATTTGATGTTTCTACAATTATAATTTTTATGGGGGAAAAAGGTGATTCTAAATATATCTGTTCAATCAAGGTGAGGAAACAAAGATGAAGGGGATGAGATGCAGGAGCAGAGTGTAGCTGTGTTTGAGAGTGTTCAGATGAGTCACTGTGGGCTGAGTTAAAGTTGATACAGAAGTAAATGTCTTCGGGAAAGGGAGAAGCAAAATGCATGACGATTTATCCTATAAGATGCTAATTATGTATCTTAATAAAAAACTTAAATTTATACTTTCTGTTGGAGCCTGAAAACTTCAGCCATAAGCCAAAGCTGAAACTACATCTATTTTTGTATGGTCTATGAATTAAACATATATTTTATATTTTCAAATGGTTAAAAATATCAAAAGAATCACACTTACATACATGTAAAATTATGTATCATTCATGTTTCAGTGTTCATAAATAAAGTATTATTAGAACACAGCGATAGTCATTTATTTATGGATTGGCTGTGACTGCTTTTGCGACAGTGGCACAGTTGACTAGCTATGACACACACAGCATGGCTCCCATCTGATCCTTTACAGAAAACTTTTTTCAACACCGAACAAAGTTTTAAGTTACTGTGCTCCTCCACAGGTGAAGTTAAAACACTAAAAAGAAAAAAAAAAAGCACATGAAGTGCTTAAAAAACTTCAGTTTTATTGAACATTTATTTATATATTTTTGTATCTATAACTATATAGATACATCTTATTTTGATGGCTATTCATTTTGAAATACAAGGGGATTTGTCAGATTCTAAGCTAGCAGTGTGATAAAGTTTCTCATAAATGAGTAAGCTATTAAAATCTAGTTAGAAAAAGCAGAGTCATCATGGAAAAACAGCTTAGCTCTCAACTGCAGAGAAAGAAAAAAAAACAGTGAGTCAGTAAAAACTAAACAAAGGTAAAGAGCAGCTCCACACCACTAAAGAAAATCTAATTAACACATGAGAAAGTAATTTTTAATGTCAAGTTAAATCCTGATAGGTTCAAACAAACCTAGGTTAAGGACTTTTCTACATATGGAAGCATACTGGGTGAGAAACGTTAGCAGTTTTATGAAGAATAAAAGCAAAAATAAGGTTCTATAAAATAAAGGTATTCATTCTCATTTACATATTCCTTTTTATTTATATTTCAATTATACTGAAATTTATCATTAATTTAGGCATATATATATGGCAGTATTGAAAATAAACATGTTAAAGTCTTCAAGAATTATGTAATTATATATTTTATATGGAGGGTATACTCTGCTATGGAAGTACATTATATTTTTTTTCTTTAACTCATTTCTGAGGAGAAACTATAGCTGTTCATCCCACCAGTGAATGATATCAGGTACTAGAATCAACACAATACCCCCCCCAAAAAAAACAGTATTAACAGGATATCTGCATTTCCCAATCTACTAAATGATGGCAATCACTGACAGAGATTTAGAACTTTGCTTTATTTTACCTTTATTTTTTTTACTGATTGTGACCCACTCCAAAGAAACAAAGAAACCACTTCCTTTCATATCCAATTCCTCTTTCTCTATTCGAAGAAGCAGGGTAGCTATCAAATGTTCTTCAGCTTTTAGCAATGAGATACTGTGAATTATGATAAAAGGATCCCCAAGCTCTTCATTAAACACAATCTATAAAAAAATAAAATAAAATTACATATACACATGTATATACTACATCTACACAGTGTAGGGGGAAGATAGAAAAATTCTGACAATTCAGTTATTTTGGATACCACTCATTAGAAGGAATAAAAAATAAAGTCCTTAAATATAAACCACAAATTTAAATAATGTTCCATGAAAAAGAACTTAAAATGTACATTATTAATACTAAATATTATAATTTATATAGTATTAATATATATCTGGATAACAGAGAAAACTGGTAAATATTCTTGCCATGAAAATGAAGAAAATCACAGGGCAGATAAGCTGTTATTTAAAGGCAAAAGAAAAGTAAAAGAAAAAAAGGTGGAGGAATTGCCCTATACAAGGCCATAAGCAGATCAATGGTCACTCCTGAACCTCTTCTCCTGTCTCATATATGATATGTTTCCACTTTCTTCCTCTTCATTTCTGTATATTTTGCATGGGCCATGTATTCTTTTTTTCCCTATTGTTCTATTAATTTTCTGAAAGTTTACAAAGGTAAGAGTAAAACATTATCAGAGAACAAATCAGTAAAACAATCTCAAAACCAAAAGAGCCCATTTACAAGACAAGTCAACAAATTATTTTAATTATAACCTTAAACTGAGGGTGGTAGTACATGTTTGTAATCCCAATACTTAGAGACTAAGACAGGAGGATCACAGATTTTAGAACAGTATCAGCAACTTAGCAAGACCCTGTTTAAAATAAAAAATAACAAGAGCAGAGGTTGCAGCTCAGAGGTAGAATGACCCTGGTCCAAATCTCGGTACTGTATTAAATAAATAAATAACAATTTCAAAAGTTGTTTGCCCCTCCCCCATTAAAGACAAAAATATTATCAGATACTTTTTTAAGTACCAAAAAACATGGCCTAAAATCATTTTTATCAGAGTGAACACTATGTATAGAATTTTAGGACTGATTCCTAAACAAGATTTCTGATTAACTGAAAAACGTCAGAAAACCTAACTAAAAAAAAGTTGGCTCTGCCGGGCGTGGTGGCGCACGCTTGTAATCCCCGCGCTTGGGAGGCAGAGACAGGAGGATCGCGCAGGTTCAAAGCCAGCCGTGCGCGCTGGCTTAGGAGACCGTTTCCAAATAAAAATGTAAAAATAGGTCTGAGAGTGTAGCCTGGAGGTAGAAAGGCTTCCAGGAACCCCAGTACCACAAAAAAAAAAAAAAAAAAAAAAGTTGGCTCTTCTTTGTAACCCTCTTCTGGAGTAACCTTCCTATCTGCTTCTACTTGAAAGCCTTATAAAAAATAAGAGCTATGATGTCATCAATTCCCTTTATGTTTGAGTACCTCTGCCAAAATTATTCAAATAGCACACCTTTGGCATACACTCCAAAGATTACATAAGCTGAAAAACATGCAAAAAATAAAGCCCTCAAATACTCAAAACTGAGATGACAGATGAAGACAGTGCTTACTTTATTTTTATTTTTATAAGTGGAACATACTGTGAGTGGTGTACATTTACACTGTGCTTCATGCCCTTCCCCCTCCATTTCCCTTCCCCCTCCCAATAGAGGATGTCCAGGTTAACCATGTTCTATTTTTACTATTACACATATTCGTATGTAGTTCCTCCATTGAACAACCTCAGCTTACTTTCTTTCCTATCCTTCCATTCAAGCTTTGCTGAGATTTCCCCTCCATCATCTGGAGTCCCTCTGGTATTACCACTACTCCCTAGCTTGAACATATTAGAGAAAACATATGTCCCTTCTCTTTCTGTGCTTGACTAATCTCATTTAACATAATGTTCTCTAGTTCCTTCCATCTTCTTGCAAATGCTATTATTTTATTTTTCTTTATAGCTGAATAGAATTTCATTGTGTGTATTTCCCATAATTTTGCAATCCATTCATCTGTTGATGGAGATCTAGGTTGGTTCCATATTTTGGCTATTACAAACTGTGCAGTATTTACTTTTGTTTGAGACAGGTGAAAGCTAAACACAAGAAAGTAAAATGACAGTACCGGCAGGTACAGTTTACTGTTTCCTTTTCTTTCTCCTATGAGTGATGGGGACTAGAATGAAACCAGAGAAGTAGGTAACTTTTAAAACTTGTTAGGCTCAGCTTCTCAACTGGGACATTGATATCGAGCATGAACACTCTCATCACATTAGAGCCAACACATTTGGAAAGTAGGTAGTCTTTCTTCCCTATTTTCTAATTTCTCTTTCTGCACACATTCCATTGTTCTCTCTCCTATCTCAACTAATGCCCAAGTCCCATTCTTCTCTCACTGCTTCTAGTACTCAGTCAAAACCTATTAACTGAGAATGTCAGAAGGGTGCTTATTTTATTATAGCAGTATATACTAAAAAGGTCATTAGATATGCCAGGCGTGGTGGCACATGCTTGTAATCCCAGCATTTGGGAGGCCGAGACTGGAGAATCGCAGTTTGCAGACAGCCTCAGCTACTTAGGCCCTCTGCAACTCAGTGAGACCCTGTTTCAAAATAAAGAATAAAAAATGGGCAGGGGGTGTGGCTCAGAGGTCAAATGCCTCTGGGTTCCATCCCCAGACCCGCAAAAAAAAAAAAAAAAAAAAAAAGGGCATTAGATAGACTTAAATTTCTTACTGATTAAAAATATTATTGAAGGCCTCACAGAGCAGAAACCATAAGATCTCCTTCCTGCAGAAGTTATGGTCTTCAGTCAGTTTGTCTCCTGCTCAAAATCAACTGAATCCATACAGCTCAATAATAAATTCTCATTTATATTTCTCTTGTCCACTACTCAAACTCCTTCCAACTGCTGCATCTATACCTGAAACATTCTACAATGCCTCAGGCCTTTTTTAAAAGCTATTATTGGAGAACAGAGTGGGGATATCACAATGTCCCATGAATTTTTGAAACTGTGACTCCAACAACCTCTTACGAATAAGCAATGAGTGTTATGATTATTTATTGTATTTTTGTTTAGTTTTTCAAGCATTAAACAATTTGGTAGCATACCATTTAGAAAAATAAGATGTTATTTGATTCTAAGATCTCGGTTTTTTCCTCAAATAATTAAAGCCTGGTATTAGTAGGTCTCTGTTGATCTGATAGAAATACTTTATAAGCTGTAACTATATTAAATTTGTATTTATCTAAAACTCAATGCCACCTGCTAAAATTTATAGTAGCAATATTATTACAATATACCTATTGAGTATACTTCAAAGGAGTTGAAGCAATAAGTCACTTGATTATCTACTCCAAATAATTTGCTTTTATTTTCAAAAACTTACCCTCTGGAGAAATTAATTCCTTGTTTATTACTATTAAATTCCTAACCTACCGCTCATATTTAAATCTGCTTCATTTTTTAACACCGAAGTAAAAATGGCCCCTTACAGATTAGCACATGACTATATTTACACTATACTGTATTTTTCTAAGTAGAGGGGTAAACTCACTATTTGGTCAATGTAAGCATATCAGCAAATCCAACATGATGGTAGAGAAGAAAAACATCCAAATATAAGGTTTGTCAACTCTGCTTCAAGAGGGCAATGTCAATGCTTGGTGACGTGTTTTACACAGATAGAACACTCAAGGAATATTTCCGGAGAAATAGATGTGATTCTTGACAACCACACTGACCTTAGAAAGCGATTAACGTATCTGTTGTATAAAGGGTATGTATTTTATATTTTAATTAAAAAGAGACTCAAATCATTACATTAGAAAAACCGAGAAGTCACATGTAAACTGTCCTTGAAACGTGTGATTTTAAAATAAGGTCTAATGTGCATATACTTCCTAGACTTTGCATATATAAATCTTTGTTTAAAAAAGTCCTCACCTCCCATTTTTCAGAAGCACTATTTCCACGTTCACCTGTTCCAATGACATATAATCTTCCAGTTCCATCTGACAAAGTAACCCAAGTGGATGATGTAAAATGGATAGATGCACAAAGGCGATTGTCGTATGCTGTCAAATCTGTAGGAAGTCGAAACACCTCTCGTGGTTTTCCTAAGGCAGTGTCCTATAAAGAAGCCAAACATAAGTCCCTGTCTTGTCTTAGATCCATACACACAGAAAATACCTGTAGTGCAGTAGTTTCTGTCTTATTCAAGAGTTAGATCCAATTCCTCTCCCTGTGAGTATGAATTATACCATTGATTCATTTCTAACACAAAAAATATAGTAAATGGGACAGATAGTATGTAAACTCTAGGACTAGATCAAACACTTTAACATTTTCTGCCACACACACTTTCTTGGATCACACTCTAAAGGAAACTAGCTGTCATGTAAAGATGCCTTAGTAGTTCATGGAAAGACCTACGCAAGGATGAACTGAGAATTCCTGCCAATAACTAGCACCTTATTGAGTGAATCATTCTGGACATGTATCCTTTGACCCTAATTCAACTTTCAAATGACTGCAGTCCTGGCTGACATCATAACCTCATGAGAAACCGTCAGCTTCAAGACTCACTGAAACTACTCCCTGACCACAGAAATCGTGAGATGTTAACTGTTTCAAGTTACTGAATTCTGAAGTTGTTTCTTGGCAATAGATAACTAATACAATGCAGTAATATAGCTCTTTCTCTTAATGTTACAGTTAATGATCAATATTTTAAATTCACTAATTAGAAAAATCACACAAAATTCTAAATGCCCACACAGATCAGCCTACAGAACAAAACAATGCACTTAGACTACTTCCAACTTAGACTTTTGTTAACAAATTTTAATTGTTTCTGTGACTTTATAATTTAAAGATATGAGATATGTTATATCATTAAAATTTTTTTAAAAAAATATATATATAAAGCTTACTTCTCAGGAAATAAACTTCCTCTCATAAACCAAGTTGTAATCAATAAATATTTTTGTTGTTAACATTTTAGCTGTCAGTTAAGAGGTTTCTCCATATGACAAAAGTAATCCTGATTTATACATTTCATTCCTAGTTCCAAGAAGTATTTGGATGTATTAATAAAATTAACTAAATTATATACAATGTCCTTACTAGCCACAAGTTTCTTAGTAACCCACTGTTTCTTTTTTAGGGTGCGTGATTTCACATGCCTGTAACCCCAGTAGCTGGGAGGCTGAGTTCGAAGGATCACAGTTCAAGGACATCTTCAGTAAGTAGTGAGACCCTGTTTCAAAATAAAAATAAGCCTGGGAGTGTAGTTCAGGTTAGGATGACCCTGGGTTCAATCCCCAGTATCACAAAATAATAAAATACAGGATTTAGTTTTCTTTTTAATAGCACCTTTCCTTCTTTATTTTGTACTCATTATACTGATTTGCAAAATATTGAGTTAAATAAATATATGAGACCAAGCATGGCTGGCATAAACATTTTATAGAATCACAAATGAAACTTACTAAGAAGTATAATGATGCTATAAAATTGTGTTGAATTGCTGCCACCTGCTGGCTCCTAACAAAGTTAGAGGAATAAGAACAGTTATCTCATCCAGATTTAACAAGGCTGGTCATTTGTACACCAGCTACAGGACATTGTACTAATGGGAGCATGAGTCTTTGATTTAAAAATATAGATAGCAAAATAGAATTTAGAACTGTTTTCTGCTGTATAAAAACCACTGTATAACCAATAGTAAACGTTCTCCATCTAGTCCTTTCACAAAAACTCAAAAGTGTAAATTGATTTCCTTTGTTGCTGATCAGAAAAGTAAGAAGTATGGTATTCTGTATGCCAGGTGCAGGAATTCTCAAGGCTTGATCCTCACTGGATAACTAGCAAAATCTCCTAAAGTAAGTTGATTAAATTTAGATTCCCATACCACAACCAACCCTGTAATAATAAATCAGAATCCTTGGGATAGTTCTCCTAAAATTAGTTTTTGTTTTGATCAGTTATTCCAAGTGATTCTGAGGAGTGACAATGTTTTGAAAACGAAGGAATGAAACTGAATTATTAAGGCAGAAAACTAAAGGAACATAAAATATAGCCCCTGAAAAATGTAATAATATCCTTCTAAAGACTGGATAAAAAAAGGAAAAATACAGAAAGAGAAAAGAAAAAGACAACAATATTAAAAGTATCATCTTAAAAGACAACTGATCATAAAAGTTACAACTTTATAGCAACAAGTTTGAAAACAAAAGGGGATGATTTTGTTTAACAAGAATATGTATTATTAGCTACTCAAGAAATAAGTAAACCAATTAATAAACTCATAGGTGATTAGAGAAACTACTTCTATTGAAGAAAAACAAACTACAATATATTTAAAGAGGATCTTTATTGCAGAGTATGATGGCACATGCATGTAATCCTAGCATTAGGGAGGCTGACAGGAGGATCAAGGTTCAAGGTTCAAGGTCAGCCTCAGCTACTTAGTGAGGCCCTTGCAACTCAGTGAGATGGTGTTTCAAAAGAAAGAATAAATAGGGATAGGAGTGTAGCTTGGAGGTAGAATGCCCCTGGGTTCCATCCCTAGTACTGCAAAAAAAAAAAAAAAAAAAAAAAAATCTTAAAATACGTATTTTTAAAAGCATTCTAATTTTAAACTATTCTAGTGTTCTGAAAAATACAAAAGCTCCTTATTTCATTAAAAAAAGCTAGAAGCAGCCTGGTGTGGTGGTATATGCCTGTAATCTCAGTATTTGGGAGGCTGAGACAGGAGGATTACAGTTTATGACCAGCCTCAGAAACTTAGGCCTTTTGCAATTTAGTAAGACCCTGTTTCTAAGTAAAATAAATAAATAAATAAATAAATAAATAAATAAATAAATAAATAAAATAAAATGGAGTCGGAGGTACATCTCAGAGGTAGAATGACTCTGAGGTCAATCCCCAGCAACTCCCCCCACACACACATAAAAAAGCCAGAAACTAGGTGTTGGTATATTATCCCTATAATCCCAGTACTTGGGTGGCTGAGACAGGAGGATTGCAGATTTGAAGACAGCCTTAGCAAAATAACAAGACTCTTAGCAATCTAGTAAGACCTTGTTTCTAAACAAAAAAATGGAAAAAAAAAAAAAGCTTAGAGGTAGAATGTCTCTAGATCAACCCCAGTACCACACACACACATACAAAAAAAAAAAAAAAATCCAGAAATACTAATCAAACTGCTACATATCACCTAAGTCTAAATAAAACTACTCTGGACTTATGAAGATAAATTCGAATGTTCTAAACAAAATGTCACAAACAATTCAACAATGCATCTATCAAAAGAATATACTACCATTACAAATATTTTTTTTTTCCTAAATTTTGTATTTAGGAAATTAAAGCCCACTATAGTTTGGGTCTGAAATGTCTTCTTCCCAAAAGTCTGTATGTTTAAGAGCTTAGTTCCCAGCTTGGTCCTACTGGAAAGCGATGGAACCTTTAAGAAGTAGTCCCTAATATGCGGAAGCTGGGAAGAAAATGAGTCATAGAAGAAACTTTAGAGGAAGGAGGAGATTCAAAGAAAGGCGACCTAATTGAGGGGATTGGAGGGGGAAGAGGGAAATTCTCTAATGCACATGATTTACTTTAATAAAATATCAATGTCATTCACTAAGCTAAACACGAGGAGGGAGGGGAACGGAATGGGGCAGGAATTGCATAAGGACTAATTGGGGTGATGTATACACGTATGTCTACACCATCTTGTACCACATTAAGATGTATGACTACAATGCACCAATAAAAAATAAATAAATAAATGCTCTAAAACTGAAAAGAAAAAAAAAAGTAGTAGTCCTACCAGAGATCTTTAATTCACTGGGGTGATTTTGAGGGGGATAATGGGATCCTAGTCTCTTCCCCTCTTTTTCTCTTCCCTGGCCAGGAGTGGAGTTACTTTTGTTCCACTAGGCACTGCTATCTTCATGTGTTGCCTCGCCCAATGTCAGAAAACACGGTCAAGCCATCACAGACTGGAATCCCCAACTCTGAAGAATAAACTTTTCTCTTTATAAGCTGCTCATCTCAGGTATTTGTTATGTTATTATAGAGACGACTAAAAACAAGGACCCTATTAGTTTAATTAACTACATTGAGCCGGGCGTGGTGGCGCACACTTGTAATCCCAGTGTTTGGGCGGCTAAGACAGGAGGATCTCAAAGGTTTGAAGCCAGCCTCAGCTACTTAGTGAGGCTCTCAGCTACTTAGTGAGACCCTGTTTCCAAATAAAGTATAAAATAGATCTGGAAGTGCAGCCCAGAGGTAGAAGGCCCCTGGGTTCCACCCTCGCCACAAATATAAATAAATAAATAATTAACTACATTGAAATTTTAATGAAAAGCACATGATCATTAACATTAAGTGGGACCTGAACAGTTTTTCTTTTCTCATTCCTTAAATTTTGTTCTAGTAAATATAGCAATGTGCTGAAGACAATGCCTACCCACTCATAGGGAAGCCAAGTATTAAATTTCTTGAAATTTCATAATCAGTAGCTTAAAATTAGCCATTATAGGAACATTTCATAACACAGAGATGAGACAACTGTATCAATCAGTCTTCCACCCTTCCCCTCTGCCCATAGAGTTGGTGTTCAACGTTTACCAACATACCATTTCTTTTTTTTTTTCCTGCAGTACTGGGGATGGAAGCCAATGGGCATTCTACCTCTGAGCTACACCCCAGCCCTATTTTATTATCATTATTATTTATTTTAAAACAGGGCCTCATTGAGTTGCAATGGTCATCACTAAGTAGCTGAGGCTGTCCGCAAACCATGATCCTCCTGTCTCAGCAGTCTACTTTCCTCTTTTAAAAGTATTTTTACATACTTTGCTTCATCTTTCAAAATATTTATCATTATCCTTATTTTATATGAGGAAACTGAAGTCAGTGTTCTATAAAGGGTGCTTATACCCCTTTTGACAGCTCACATAATTATCACAAAATAGTTTCATTCATATTATCATAACATGTAAAATGTGTAAAATATAAATACTATATGTCAGTGTTTTACAGAGTTTTTTTCTCAAACATATATTAAAATAAACTCACTTGTCAATTATAACTAAATGTCTAGTTTCCTCTCTACTCACAAACATACCCTCTGAAATGGCATCATATGTGATAAAAAAAAAACTTGGGAATAGTAATATAAAATTATGAATATGGTACCACAAAAATTAAGACTTTCAGCCAGACGTGGTGGCGCACACTTGTATACCCCGCTTGGGAGGCGGAGACAGGAGGATCGCGCTGGTTTGAAGCCAGCCTTGCTGGCTTAAGAGACCCTGTTTCCAAATAAAAATATAAAATAGGTCTGGGAGTATAGCCCGGAGGTAGAAGGGTTTCCAGAAACCCCAGTACCACACACACACACACACACAAAAAAAAAAAAAAAAGAAAAGAAAGAAAGAAAAAGAAAAAAAAATTAAGACTTTGAGACCTACCAAAATGTCATCTTTTCTCTTGCATCAAAAAGTTTTACTGAGTCAGAAGCCGGGTGTGGGGGTGCACGCTTGTTATCCCTGTGCTTGGGAGCCTGAGACAGGAGGATAACACAGATTCTAAATCAGCCTCTGCTACTTAGTGAGGCTCTCAGCAACTTAGTGAGACCCTGTTTCCAAATAAAGCATAAACCAGGTCTGGGAGTATAGTCCGGAGGTAGAAAGCCCCTGGGTTCCACCCCCAGTACCACACACACACAAAAATGTTTTACTGAGCCAGGCATGGTGGGGAACACTTGTGATCCCAGCATTCAGGAAACTAACACCTGCAGTTCGCAGACAGCCTCAGCTACTTAGTGAGGCCCTTAGCAACTCAATGAGACCCTATTTTAAATATAAAAAAAAGACTTAAAAAAATAGGGCTAGTAGTTTAGCTCAGAGGTATAATGCCCCTAGGTTCATTCCCTAGTACAGAAAGAAAAAAAAAATTGTTACTGGCAAACACTGTAAGAAAACTTTTATACAAACACATAAACACATACCTCAATATTAAAATTTTTTGTCAGATTAAAACATAGCTGCTAATACATGTGTATGTCCTATTACTTTAGTCAGCTTATATCCATTGAGAGTATACAGTAATTTCTTTTTTTTTCTTTCTTTCTTTCTTTCTTTCTTTTTTTTTTTTTTTTTTTTGGTGGTACTGGGGTTCCTGGAAGCCCTTCTACCTCTGGGCTACACTCCCAAACCAACTTTTCATATTTTTATTTGGAAACAGGGTCTCTTAAGCCAGCACGGCTGGCTTTGAACCTGCGAGATCCTCCTGTCTCTGCCTCCCAAGCCTGGGGATTACAAGCATGCCCCACCATGCCCCGGCGAGTATACAGTAATTTCAAGTACAGGCCAGCCCTACAGTGAAAAGCAGTTTTTACTTAAGAGAACCAAAGGATAGGTCTTATCTCCTCTCCCTCCCTACTCTCCAAATAGTATTGGTTCACTGATTTGCTGAGATGTTTGGAGCCACCTAAAAGAAACATTTGTCATTACCAGAAAATGCCTAATTTTTCTTCCCTAACATTTTGAGATTGTTAAACACAGAATCACCAATACAGAATTCATACCTGTACCTGAATGAAAGAGCCTATTTTAGAATACAAAGTAAACTCCCCTGAGTATGAATGAGTTTCTCACAGCTGTTAATCATTTAACAAATACACTAAGCAAGCCTTCTACTAGGTATAAGAACATAACAAAGACCCATGTTAATCCCTTTACTAAAACTATTTGGTTTTGGTTTTGTTTTTGCAGTACTGTGGATGAGACCCAGGGGGCATTCTACCTCTAAGTTACACCTCCAGCCCTATTTTTCTAATTATTTTGAAACAGGGTCTTACTAAGTTGCAGAGGGCCTAAGTACCTGAGGCTATTCATGAACCACGATCCTACTGTCTCAGCCTCCTATGTGCTGGGATTACAAGCCTGCATCACCACACCCGGCTTTATTCCATATACTAAAACTATTTTACCTCAATTCTCTGTACAGCAGATTCAAGGAGAAATTAAAGATCAAACAGAATTGGATAAAATACTGCATATGTTTTTCTTACCAGCATCACTGTTAAATTCATAATTCTTCCAAGGTTATCAATGTAGTAGACACTGTCTTGATACCATGAATCACAGTGTAGGTAATTAAACATGCCCAAAGCATGCATGTGTTCCAGTGTATACTGATCATCACGAAGTTTTACTTCTGCCACAGCTGAAATACAAAACAAATAAATAAACAAACATAATCATCAAGTGCTTTACCTCAGATTGTTCCTTTTTGCCAAATGCCTACAAGGCAAAGCAATCATACAATACCAATCACAAAAGCCTCCAGGACTTGGTCATGCTTTTATAGTGGCCATAGCAGATAGGGCGTTTTATGTCCCAGTTTTCTTTTTTTAGGTACCTTACTGCGAAAAAGAACAGAAATTGTAAAAATTAACAATTTCCTGTCTTTGGGGCAAGTAATAAGTCAAATTTATAAAATGTTTATACTTTTTAAAATGTTTTTACCTGAGCGGGACATAGTGGTACACACTTGTAATCCCAGTACTTGGTTGGTAGGCAGCCTCAGCTACTTAGTGAGGCCCTTCAAAACTTAGTGAGACCCTGTTTCAAAAATAAAGAAAAAAGAAAAGGGCTGGGGGTTTAGCTTGGAAATAGAATGAATGCCCCTGGGCTCAATCCCCAGTACTGTAAAAAAGGTTATACCTCTATTATATTATTCATCTTTATCACACATTAAAAAATAATATTTATTATATACCCTACAGTGCCAAGACATCCTGCTGCCTCGGCATCTATGTGTTGAGACCCCCCACTCCACATAGTTAATCGGCAGAAAGCCCCGAGAAAGAGGTATCGTCTCTGGCCAAAATATCCCCCACTTTTACCCTTCATGACTATTAATATTTCCTTTAACTTTCTACACGAATTGCTCCAGTGATGTGAAATAAGGACTATAAATAGAAATTGAGTCCGTGGATATAAATTTTCTAATAATTTGTCTAAACGTCCTTGGCTTTGCTCAAGAGTAAGGAAAAAACTGGCCAGAACTCAGATGCTGTGATAAGCATTCCAGCTGCAGCAATCACAAAGGGTCTCAGTTTAAGGAAACTTTGTTTACCCTTGAGATCCTGCCTAGAGACAGAGAAGATAAAATTTTGTGTGTGACTTCGGAAGCAATTTAGTTGATGAACAACTTAGTTGCCAAAATACAATAGAGCCAAGGAGAAAGATTGTTGACCTTCACGCCCAGTGTGAGTGTTCCCCGAAACAGGGAGAATGCCGCATGGCTAGAAATGAAAATGACAAAATAAAGGACAGATATTCTAAATATATATGTATGAAGGAAAGGAAATACCGTAAGAGTAAGAAAGCACTTTTTCATGAAGAAGAGCTTATCATAAGAACGTCCCGACTGGGAAAGAAAGGAATTAGAAAGTTAGAAGCAGGTTGCAGAGGGTTTGTGATAAGGAAATGGATTATTAGAGACCAATAGGCCTTTAATAGGCTTTTTGTCTAAAAAAGAGTGTTCAGCAGTCAAGGAAATACATCTGACAACTAAATCCAAGAACTTCACAGTGTTATTAGTGGTGTCTTATTTGCCAAGCTGTGTTGTGAGTTTTTGTAAGCTTTCAGACTTCAGAAGGCAAAGCGGATGAGATCTGAGAGACTCCCATCGCATCTCCCTGGACCGCCACAGCTCCCCATGCTTGTCATATGGATATAGATGGAAACTTCAAAAAAGAAAGAAAAAGAAGATTCCATGAGAAGGCATATTCTCCAAGCCCTGGGCCTTGGGCGTGCCTGTATTGCCTTTGGAATTTACCTTTGGACCTGCCCTGCTGCAATATCGGAAGAAAGATCCGGAGCTTATCTCCTAAATGCTGGACTAGTCATTTACTTTGTTTATATGTAATTTACTATTGTTTTGCTGTGATTGCCCCCCTTCCCTTTCTTTTTTTTCTCCTATTATTAATCTCACTGGTGAAGGGTATAAATTTCTCTGGGTTCCTGTAATAAATTGTCATTGGCTCAAGAAGCCTTTGTCCACCTCAAATTCTTTCCCAAGCGCTGTACCTAAAAACTTAGGGAATTCATAGAGGGAAAGAATTGCTGCAGATAAGTTTCTGCAGAACTCCACCTGCCTTTTGCCCCATCTTTCTGAGGCTCCCGGTCGCAAGTGGACTTGCCCCCACAGGACTGAGCCAGTCGGTAACACTACAGTTATGGAAATAAATGTAAATACAAATGGTGATCACATGTTTCCCAGTGGTACAGGACAAAACAGTGCCATAGCTGGAACAAACACAAAGTAGTTTCCTACTTAAAGAATAGGGCTTTCTTCAGTACAACATTAGCTGCTTCCCTGATTTTAAATAGACCAAATGTGGTCGCTCCCTCTCACACTCCTCCTGCCCCTCCATGCACAGAAGAATGCTTATAGCTCAGGGCTGATCATGACCTACGATTTCTGCCCCCAACAGGAAATACGAAAGCGAACTACACTGGGCCAACATACTAATTTGATATAACTCACTTTGCTGTACTAATTGCAACTATTTTCCTCTTCTCCCAGAATACTCACCTTTCCTACTTCGAATATTTGCCTTGAGTCCTGGCCTGTCTTTACTTCTTTCATAATAAACTCAATGTAGTAAGAATTCATTGGTGTTTTTAGCAGGAGTAAAGTTCAGATTTCAGTTTTTAAGAGAATACTGATAACGATAATGGGAGAAACAGACTGAAGTAGGTAAATTCAGAAAGCTACATTAGGAAGCACCTGCAATCATCCAAGAGAGGAATGACTGAAGTTTAGAAACACTTCAGAGGGAAGATCAAAATTTTATGATAGACTGGACAGAGGTTGAGGACGTACTGTTTAACTCAAGAAAACATTTATTTTATAAGAAATACAAATATATATTCTACTTATTAAAAGAGAAAGAAATATCAATTCTTAGTTTTCTAGCACCACTATGTGGATGAAACTAGATAATGCAGGAAATCTGCATGGTAATATAATAATCCAAAAGTGACATTAGACAACAGTATAACAAACATATTTTCTTCATATTTGAACAAGCCAGTTGCTTCTTAGCCTGTTTGTCTTATTACAATACCTCACCTGCAAACATTTATCTCTGGAAAATCACCGTTAGAGATCATGACATAGTAGGTGTTTCATTGTTGCATTTCAAAAAGATAATCTAAGTTATTAGGACACAGAATCAAGGAGAGTGCATATAACATGCTTACTATTTTGTAAAACTCTAAGTGAACAGAAAAAGGCTGATTCTCTGGCCCTGTTTGAGAAATGAAATGTTCTAACTACATCTACCATGTCTACCTTCTTGAGTATAAAGATGGAAGGCAGAGCACCTGCAAGGAGAGAAGCAGCGCCCAAAATGTGACAGGGCTCAACTACTAGCAGAGCCCTTTTGCAAAGCCCTCCTAAGAAAGGGAATAGGAAGCTGGGAATCTCTGTTTAATCTTTGAAACAGATGGGGTGGAAACACTTTTCCAGAGAAGCCAGTGGAATCAATGCTTTATTATTTGGTATCCTGTATTAAAAATAAGTGAACTTATGACTCAACACTAAAGATGGATTCTCTCCTAATCTTTGCCTCAAATTCTTATCACACTTCAAAAGTTATAGTTTTTTTTTTTTTTTTTTTAAAGGAAAACTACCAAGTCCTCCAGTTACTCCAACTATAACCTGTTATCTTCCTCAGATTGTCACCTCTGTGAACTAAAGGGAAAAGTAGCTGTAGGGTCAGCTTTGCCCTGACTAGCAGCTTGGTTAAGTTAGCTAAGCTTTTCTCATCTTCTTCCTTTTCCCCATTTGTTTACTTGTAATGAAGGTTCATTACACTTATCCTATAAAATTAACAACAAGCTTAAATTTAAAACATGCAAAGTATTTGCCACCTGGCACATAAGAAAAATGTGTTTATTTCCCTGTTCTTTCTTCCAAGGCTAATTCTCTTATAGGTGTTTACGATTCCATTCCCTTCTACCAGAAGTTATCTACTCTCTGCAGGTCTCCCTTCCTTTCCTTGTAAATGTGTTAAAAAAAAATCCCCATTCACAAAACAAATAAAAAATATTCCATTTACTCATTCTATAATGAAAGCAGAGCTCTCTCTTTCCCATCCTTAGTTTTTAAACTTTTTTCAAAAGCAGTCTACACTCCAATTTTTTTACTATCCTCATTAACTCTTTTAAATTCTTTCTAGCTCCATTATTCTAAAGAAATTATTTTTTCACTTAAAAATATATTTATGATTTTTGCTTGCAACCAAGATGAAATATTAGGGATCTGATTTATCTTTCTAATAATCAAATAAACCAGCAAAATTACATGAAAAAAAATTTTCCAAAAACACTAGATATCAGTTGGACGTGGTAGTGAACACTTGTAATCCCAGCATTCAGGAGGCAGAGACCAGAGGATTGCGGTTGATGGAAAGCCTCAGCTACTTAGTGAGGCCCTTTGCAACTCAGAGAGATCCTGTTTCAGAAAAATAAGACTAAAAAATAGGACTGCGGGTGTTGCTCGGAGGTACAATGCCCCTAGGTTCCATACCCAGTACTGCAAAACAAAACAAAACAAAACAAAAAAACTAGACATCAGGCAATAAAGAATAATGATCCCTAGGAATCCAGAAACACTTAAGGTAAGCCACAGCTTATGAAACTTTGTGAATTTTCTAGCCAAGGAGATGAAGAAACTGACCTGAAAGTCTGGGAAACCAAAGCACCTATAGTTCATCAGACAGAGTGGCAAAGACATGAGGGCTACATAGGACCCTAGAGATTGGCAGAAGGTCTCTCAGCAGAGGACTAATAGCATGTTGTTTGTCAACACTACACTCAGCCAGGAAAAGAGCCATCTAAAAGGGTTAAAGGGAGCAGTGCTGAGCATTCACATAAAGTTGTGAAATGACTATGCCCAGTAGGTAGAATGGGGGGGGGGAGGACGACTTCTAAACTGTGTGGGATACTGGGCCAAGTACAAGGGAAAGTCTTACCTCAACAGTGGGGATAGTTAGCCCTAGATTGAGCACTGTTCCAGACCAGACTAACGTATCATAAAATAATATCCAAGCTGGACATGGGGGTACATGCCTGCAATCCCAGTACTTGGGAGACAGAAACCGGGAGGATTGAAGGTTCAAGACCAGCTTTACCAATTTAGTAAGGTCTACAACTTAGTAATACTCTGTTTCAGAGTAAAAAATAAAATAAGGCTGGGCATGCAACTCAGAGGAAGAATGCCATGGGTTCAATCCCCAGTACCACACACACACAAAAGTTATTATAGGTATATTCTTTATGTTCAAAATGATAAGTAGGGGCATGAAAGACAAAAAAAAAAAAGATTTAAACTTTTAGACATAGAGATAAAAAACGATAGTATATAAAATAAAAAATACACTAGGTGAAATTAATGAGGTTAAGACTACAAAAGAAAGATTTAAAAAAATCACACATATAGCTAGGTGTGGTGGCGCATGCTTGTAATCCCCGTGCTTGGGAGGAGGAGACAGGAGGATCGCGCGGGTTCGAAGCCAGCCTCACTGGTTTAAGAGACCCAATTTCCAAATGAAAGTATAAAATGGGTCTGGGAGTGTAGCCCGGAGGTAGACGGGTTTCCCGGAACCCTAGTACCACCCCAAAAAAAAAAAAGAAAAATTCACATATATAAAAATGGAAATAAAAGAAAAAATGAAAAGGACACTGACGAGCTGTGATCAACTTATAGAGATCTAAAAATGTTAAACTGGAGCTCTAAAAAAGAACAAGAAGGAAATTGTAAACCCACAGCTTATAGTTTAACAAACCCCAAATATAATAATCATGAAGAAAAATACATAAAGGCACATCAACATCAAACTGCTCAAAACCAATGTACAAGAGAAAAATCTTAAAAAGAGGAAAATAGAAATGCTACATACAGAGCAACAAAGACAGAATAGTGTCAGATTCCTTACCAAATACAATACAAGCTGGAAGACTGTGGAAACATCTTTAAGGAACTGAAAGAAAACTACTGTCAACCTAGAATTCTATACATGGCAAAAATATCTTTAGAAAATCCAAAGAAAAATACAGATGTTTTCTGACTTCAAAAGCTGAAAGAATCACAAGACAGCCAGGTGTAGTGGTGCACAACTGTAATCCGAGGACTTTGGAGACTGATACAGAGAACTGTAGGTTCAAGGCCACCTTCAGCAAGTCAGTGAGACCCTGTATCAAAGTAAAAAGAGAATAAATAAAATGGGGCTTGGGGCATAGCTCAGAGTAAAAACAGCCTTGGGTTCAATCCCCAGTACCACAAATAAGTAAGTAAGTAAGTAAGTAAGTAAATAAATAAATAAATAAATAAAGGATGAGGGGTATACCTGAGAAGTAGACCATCCCTGGGTTCAATCTCCAAGACTTAAAAAAAAAGAGTCACCCTAAGACTACAGGAAATACTAAGCCATTTAGGCAGAGACAAAATTGTATCTGATAAAAATATGGATCTACATAAAAGAAGAGTACCAGAAATGGCCACTACATCAGAGGTTTTTTTCTTAAATAAAAGTAACAAC
Source organism: Muscardinus avellanarius (assembly GCF_963383645.1). Taxonomy (NCBI): domain Eukaryota; kingdom Metazoa; phylum Chordata; class Mammalia; order Rodentia; family Gliridae; genus Muscardinus; species Muscardinus avellanarius. The sequence goes on along the minus strand of NC_137789.1, from coordinate 31,455,683 downwards.
ATATTGTGGTATTTACAATAATATGATACATGACAACAAAACAGCATAGACTTAAAGAGAAATTGAAGTATAACAGCATAAGGTTCTCATACTACACAGTAAGTAATACACTATCATTTGAATATACCCTGCATTATAAATTATGGATGTATCCTCTACACCCTAAAGTTAGCACTAAATTAATAGAGCTACAGCTAATAAGCCCAGCAAAGGAAATAAAAATTAAATTAAAAATATTCTCATTTCAAAAGAAGGAAGAAAAGAGGGAAAATTCTATCCTCTTCAAGACAAGGTGAAATAAATAGAATACCAACAGCAAGATGGAAGACAAGAACTGAACCAAATCGATAATCACAATAAATGCAGTCTAATTAAAAGAGATAATTAGATTGAATAAAAAAGCAAGAACTTCTTCTGTGAATAAGAAATGAATATTAAATAAAAAGATGTCAATAGATTAAAAAGATCACACACACACACACACACACACACACACACACACACACACACACTGGTAAAACTAAAAGAAAGCTGGAGTGACAGACTTCGGAGCAAAAAAGATATTACCAGGGATGAAGGTTATTTCACAATTATGAAGGAGTCAATTTGTCCAGAGGTCCTAATAGTCAATAGAGCTTGTGCTGCAAAACATGATACAAAAACTGATAAAACTGCAAAGAGAAACAGAAAAACCCACAAGTATAGTCAGAGGTGTTTTTTGTTTGTTTGTTTGTTTGTTTTTGCAGAACAGGGGATGGAACCCAAGGGCATTCTACCTCAACCTACACCACCGGTCCCTTTTTAAAATCTTTTTATTCTTGAACCAGGGTCTCACTGAGTTGCAAAAGGGCCTTGCTAAATAGCTGAGGCTGTCCATGAACCAGGATCCTTCAGTCTCCACCTCCTGAACGTTGGGATTACAAGCATGCACCACCTCACCCAGCTAGTCAGAGATTTTAATATTTCTCTCTCATGGGACAAGGATGATCTCAAAATTATCATGAGTAAAAGAAGCCATACACTGTGATTCCATATACACATGGAATTACACACTATGCACTAGAAAATGCATATTGATTCATAGTGACAAAAAGTAGATCAGCCAGAGGGACAGTTACAGAAGGGCATAAAGAACCTTTGGTGATGATAGCTAAGTTTAGTATCTCTACTTATGGTGATAACTTCACAAGTATATTCATATGTCAAAATTCCTGAAACTGTACACTTTAAATATGTGCACTTTATTGCCAATTATATCTCAATAAACCATTTAATGAGTAAATGATACAAGATCATCATCTACTCAACAAGGCAAGTTTCAGCCCTTAAAACCTTCAAATAGCACATCACCCTCGATTATGCATTCTAAACAGAGAATCTAAGACCAACATTACTGTACACCCATGTATACACGTGATTGTGTGGTAACAGTGAGTTTTTAATAAAAAGTTAATATTTTTAATTTAGAGGACCATTTATTATGAGAAATCAACTCCTTTTTTATACTGTTATCTTTTTATTTATGAAAAGATGTGCTTCCACTTAGCAAATGTGAAAGCTGGAAAAACTATAATAGTTAAAATAGGAAAAGCTGGGGCATAAAAGATGAAGCCCAACAAGATGAAGTGCTGTCACTGAACTAACTCCTCCCACTCTTGCAGATTTTCCTGCACCAGCAATACAGAACTGCAATAGTATCCTGCGTAAAACCTAATAACGTTGGTTGCTCGTGTTTTCTCATGAATAAAATTTACCTCAGTGACTTCTTCATTTAGTCACTATATCGAGCACCTTCAAGAACGAGGGGCAGAGCAGTGAGTTAAAAGAGAAACCTGGAGTTTTCGTGATGCTCACAGTCAGGTGAAGGAAACACCCACCAAATGAACATAGAACTAAAAACTAGAATAATTACTGCCTGATGGAGAATGGAATGAAGATCTAAAGTGAAGACAGGTAGGCTAGTCAGGAGACTACTACATTCCAGGCAAGTGGAAACCATGACTTGGACTAGGATAAAAGCATAGACAGTTCACTAAACTTGCTGACAAACTGGATGGGGCTAACCAGGAAACACCAATGAGGACTCCAACAGGACCTATGTAAACTTGCACTAACAGTCTCCCTTGATCTATGCCCTTTATCTGACCTTCCCACACTGACTCTAGGTTTGGTTCTCTCATTTGCTTTGGCCGGTGGAGCATAGCAAACTTGTTGCAAGCAGCCGACTGAAAATGTACTGCTAATTACCTTCTGGAACAGCCTGTGCTAGCCTGCTGGATTTGGAAACCACAGGAGATATCTGAAATAATCTTAAACTAGTGTACTACCAGAAAATCCCCAAACATATAAGGCCATCAAGCCAAAGTGAGTAAAGCTACCTACTCCACCCATATCTGAACAAAGAGCATGAATGATCCCAGCCAGGACTAGAACCACTTAGCTGACTTGCAGATTTATAAGCAATGATACGTTTTTGTTTTGAGCCACTTGGCTCAAAAATAACGTTTTGGGCTTTATTTTCAATGCATTAGCTAATTAAACTTGGGGGGGGGGCATAGGTGAAAAAGAGAAAAGAAGGCGATTTAAAATCAAGCTTATCTTCTAAGAGTCAACTCTTACCTATCTTTGAAGATTTATAGCCCAACTTAAACATCAACTCCTCCCAGAAGCTATCCCAGATCCACAGGCTGGTTCAAGAAAGATACTCGAGAATTACCATTGTCTTTTGTACAAATAGGTATCACTGCCTTCCCACATTATTTTATAATTATCTCTTTAGACTTCTTCCTAACTCGACAATAGAAATGTTATGCACGACGTGGACTGTGTCTTATTCATCTTGAAGTCACCAACATGTAAACACTTAACAGGCCCTCAACAGATGTTTCTTAATTTAATAAGCGAATAAAATCTCGTCTACTAATTAACTCGATATCGGTATTTCTCAAAGTGTGTGATCCACTGACTACATGCACCAGAATCAGCAGGGGCATGTGTTAAAAAAAAAAATGCAGATCTCGGGGCTCTCATTAACGAAAATGCAGCTTTTATGGGTGAGAATGGTCTGGCCGGCAACAAAATAAAACAATTAGCAGCAGTGTGATTCCTAAGACCTTTTTCCTCAAAAATTTCTAGCGATGTTCTCGACGACAGAGTCCTTAGTGTCCTAGGACCTGGGTAGCTGAAAACGTTCTCGCTGGAATGTAGTTCCTAAGAAATGGCTCTGCGTCAGAGGAAGCGGGAGCTGGGGGTTTTCCAAGGAGGTGTGGCTTCGCGGCGAACACGTTTACAGACAATGCTAGAGGAGGGGGGAAGGTCCTGAGCTTCCCCACAGTGGGAAAGCCAGCTTTCGCCAGCAGAAGACCCACAGGTGCCCTGCAGGCTGCCACGCGGAGCCCCGGCCGCCGGGCCCAGGGTCCCGCAACGCAGGGCGCGCGAAGGCGGCCCCCGCGGGGAGACGTCTCGGGTGGGCATGGTTCTCCAGGGGCAGCCATCCCGGCTGCGGCCCAGCCCGACGAGCCTCGAGGACTGCCCAGCAGCCGCGATCGCCGGTGCAGAAAGAAAGAAAGGAAACGCGGGAAGGGTCGGGCCGATGACAGCCGAAAAGGGACAAGGGACCGAATGCTAGGGGTCGCCGCCGCTTCCCACCTGCGTCGAGCTCCAGCTGGTAACAGGGCAGCGGCTCTAGAGAGAGCTTGTAGCCCTCGAAGCGGGGGTCCAACAGCGGCCTCTTCACCCGCAACGAGCAATTAGCCGCCACCTCCATCGCCTTCCCAGGTCCTAACGGGAGAATTAATAAAGCTCTTGTTGAAAGGTCCGCGCTTCCCTCTTCGAGCTGAGGTTGGGAAGCGGCGTGGTTCCCATCCCAGAAAACACTGCGGCGCGAAACGCCTTCTGGGAAGTGTAGTGTCCGTGAGAGAGCGGGCCCCGTGGCCCGCTGGGTGATGTAGTTTCCGGGGGAGGCCTAAAGCCCGTGCGACCGCCCGACCCGGACTCTCTTACCCAGAGGGCTGAGCGAGCAGGAGGCGGCCCGCGCTAGTTAAATTCTCACTTTATAGGCAGGGTGGCGAGGGCCCGCCCCGGAAATGCGTGTTCTAGCTTTCTGTGTGCTTAGGTGCCCGAGCTACTGAGGGTCTAAGTCCGGGCAGCCGAAGAGTGTGGTAGGTAACGGTCGTCAGCGCAAGGGTCATTTCGTCGCTGGGAAGGGACGGCCCTCGCCCGCGGTGATGGTGGTGAGCTATGCCCGTGGTCCTCAGGGCCGGGACCCGGGCCCAGCCCAGGCTCCTTTCGATGTGCTGTCTCTCGTTAGCTTCCCCGACCCGCGCTCGCGGGCCTGTAGGGCTCTCCGACAGGGCGTGCTACTGGAGTTGGCTTGAAGCCAGTCCTCGCTTTGTTTTCTGGCTCCTCCCCTCCCGCCTCTCCAGCTGTCTCCGCCCTGTTCTATTTTCCCAAAGAATGTCTGAACTGGGAGGGATACCCTAGCGCCCTTGTTTTACCAGTGAGAAAACTGAGGCCTTAAAGAATTAAGTGACTTGTCCAAGGTCACTATCTGTTTTTGGGGGGCCCAGGAGAATTCCAGGTTCTGTATTCTTGCTCGGGTACTGTCTGGACCTTGTAGTTATTTTGGAAGTGTTAGCCGTAAACTACAAAAGCAAACATTTCTTAGGTCTTTCTCGGCCCCTCCTTTCCCTGTTCTCCTCCAAAAAAAGACACAGAGAAAGAACAGCAGCAAAAGTAGTGTCAAGTTAGTGATAAAGTGTAGAAGCTTTGGCTCATTCCAAGTTCTCTTTAAACTTTCAGATAGTTCCAACGCCCTCCAAACCTAACCTCACTCTCCTTTCTACACCATTTTGATTTAGGTTATCTCTTTTTATTGAAAATTGGAATCTTTGAAGAATTACTTTAGGATTTCTTTTCCCTTACCCCACCAACTCTGTGTTTGATCACATACACACACACACACACACACACCACCACCACCACCACCACCACCACCACCATAGCAGTTCTAATTCTGGGTACATCCTAGTGAACAGTAAATTAAAACACTTGGAGCCTTATCTGATAATTTCATTTTCCACTAATAGTGTTTAATATTTTATTGACATTTAGGTTATATGACTTCTCCAAATTTTTAGGTCAGTTAAAAATGTAGAAATGATCAGCAATTGATCATGATGTGCAGTTTAATAAAGTGTTTGGGGGCTTCTAGGAACAAAGTGCCTGAGTTCAAATTCTGCCTTAACTATTTTCTATTTCTGGGCCTCAGTTTCCTCATCCGTAAAATACAAAATAGGTTAATATGTAATAAGTTTGGGGAATTAAATGTGATTTACAAAAGAAATGCACAAAAGTGTTAGCTCAGTACTAGGCACTTATGGGTTTAATAAATGTTATAATAATAATCACTTAAAGATTTATTAGTAAAGGGCATATGACAGAAGGAAATTGTGTAGTGACTACATTGATATGAATTCTTGAGATGCAGTAAATAATATTGAGAATAATGGTGTTGTTAACACACTTGAAATTTATCATCCCTTCAGCTGTTAGAATGTTAAGCGTGTTAGGATGCTTGCCTAGAAGATGTAGAAGGAAGTGTTTTGTAATTGTCCTATATCTGAAAATACATGTTGATGTCCAGGTTAGCAAGATGAACAAAGATGCGCAGATGAGAGCAGCGATTAACCAAAAGTTAATAGAAACTGGAGAACGAGAACGGTAAGCAATCAACTGTATTGATAAATTATATAGGAATTTAAATATCAAGGAATAAAACATTTCAGTGGAAAGAATTGTAGAAAATTGAGACTATCAAAAGTTCCTGTTCCTAACACCTATAAGAAATAATTTAGTTCTGTTCAACATTGTAATACTTGGAAGGAAGTGAGTGATGTAGAAAGATAAGCAGGAAATAACACTCAAAATGTATAATATAATGGAGAAAAAAGGAGCATACCCAAATACTACATTTGAAGAGAAAATATTACCTAGGTTTAGTAGAAAGACACATATAAAACCAGTTTTAATTACCAAGCTCTTCTAACCAGTTTTAATTACCAAGCTCTTCTAACCTTGGAGCAGCATGTACTATTTGTGTTTTAAAATATTTTTCTTCCTTCACTTCATTTTTAGCAAGTTCTGTTTAATCTATCAGGTCTTAGTTTAAATATTGCTTCTTCAAGGAATTAAATTTATTGAATACCAAATACTTTGTTTTTTCATAACATTTAATCATATATTTTATTCTAGCTAACTACTTTATTAGTCTGTATCCTCCAGTGTAATCTAAGTTCCATGACAGTAAAAACACCTTTGTATACCCAGCATCTAATGCTATACCTGTCACCTGATTGACCAAGTGAATAATTGAAGAAAGAACAGGTTTGAAAGTATAGAGAAGGTGCTAAGGAATCAAAAAAGGCTCCCAGAAACAGGGTGGTAAAGTTTACAAGAGAAATGCATGAAAGGATCAGGAGGAATCTTTTCAATTCTACCTTAGGATTAAGTTGATGGATAAGATCTCACTGAATAAAAGAGGTACTTCAGCTGGGGAGAAGGATTAGCAGGTCTCCAAGCCAATAAAAGAGGATGTTTTGCAGAGATGGAACACCATGTGCAAAGTCATAGAGCTTGGTACAATATGATGATACTCTGGGAACTGCAAAATAATGTGAAAAAGCTAGAAGGTAAAAGTGTGAACACGTGTGGCAGGAACAGTGGACACAGTTGAGGAGTATGGATTTTGTCTAAGTTAGAATTCTTTCAATTGCAAATAGTACAAACTGAACTCAGAAACTGGCTTAAACAATGGAAATATATAAGCTCATCTGATTAAAAAAATTAGAGCGTGAAGTTGCTTCATACATGATTGAGTCCACGCACTCAAAAATTGTTGCCAAGAAATAGATCTTTTCTTCTCTCACCTCTGTTTTCCTCTGTGTTGGCTTTATTCTCAAACAGGGCCTACCCACATGTGGCAGAGATTAGCAGTTCCAAATTCACATTCCACCGCTCAGACTACCTTCCTCAGCAAAGGACCTAGCTTGATTACCATCTTACTTAGGTAATAGGCAAGTTATGATCAGCCTTGCCTAGGTCATATTTCCATCACTAGACCCTTACCCATATTCATATACTGAGTGGCAGTTGTTTTTTTTTTTTTTAATCAAAGAAAGGGCAGGAAAATGGATGCCATGATATGCAAAAACATCTGTTGCTTACTTAATCTTTTGTTGATGGGAATTAAGAGTTTTAAGAAAGGGAATAACGATTACATTTACACCATAGGAATTTTATTTCAGCAGTATGGAGGATAGACTAAATGGGATTAAGATAGATAACAGAAAAATGGGTTAGAAGATTATATCTGGTTAAAAGTGAAAAGGAGGACTTAGAATTTAGTGGGAAGAGCCCTTGATATGAGAAAGGAGGCATCTAGAGCAGTGCTATGTAGATAACTTGAGAGGATAGTACTGCTACTAATAAGTGTAAGGAATTACGTGTTGTTACTTTTTATTTTATATTCATGCAGCTTAAAATTACTGAATTTTTATCATATGCCATGTCCTGTTAGGTGCTGGAGATACAGTAGTAAGCAAAACAAAGTCTGTACTTTCATGGAACTTACATTCTAATGGGAAAAAACAGACAATAAATGTAATATTTTAGATGGTGTTGAGTGCTAGAGGAAGAATAAAGGAGAGAATAAGGGGGAAGGATGATAATTTAGGTAGAAAAAGCAAAGAAAGTTTTTCTAATAGAGATCAAAGGGATATGAGGAGTTGGTGGAAAGGTCTCCAAGACCCAAAGTCCTGAGATAAGCTTGCCTGGCATTTTTTAGGAATACATGGAAGCTAAGGAGACTAAGATGCCAGAGAAAGCAGATGAAATCTGAGGTACAGCTGGGAAAAAGACAGATCATGGAGGATGGTTTGGGCTGTAGAAGGGCTTTGAAATATTACTCGTAAAGTAGAAAGTCACTGGAGGGTTTTGAGCAGTGGTTGGACAATGAAATGTACAGGGAAAATACAGGAATACAAGGTGGGAAGGTGGGTAACAGTCCAGACAAAAAATGTTGGCTTGAATTAGGGCATCAATGATGGGGATAGAAACATTAGAATTCTAAGTATATAATTTTACAGAAAACTATAGGGTACACTCATGGAGTCCATATGTTATGTTGACAAGGGATCTGAGCAAAGGATGCTGCCGAGGTTTCTAGCCTGAAGAACCAGAATCGAGTTGTCATTTTGAGGAGAACAGGATGACATGGGAGAAAATATAATGTTGGGTTTTAGCCTTGTTGAGATTGAACGATAAAGGTGGAAATCTCACTTGGTCGCTCTCCAAAAATATTGAGAAACAGTTTTCAGGAAAAGAATCCATTTGGCTTGGGATGTGACATGTTTAAACTGAGAAATTAAATGATTGGGTTAAGGATTGAAGATTTGTAAGAGTGGATATGGCAAAAAGATAAAATACTTTATTACATTCATGATGCTATTAGTGGCAATATGCATCATTTTTGCCATTAAAAGAAAGTGCTGCTTATTAGATATAGGCATGCCAGTTATTGAATTATTAAAATGTGATGGAGCAGTCTGAGGTTAGAGAGATATAACAGGTAGGAAAGCTGAAGAGTAAGAATCTGTAGTCAAAGAATGGATTCTAGAACTTCAAGATTTTAGAGATGTACCTACTCCAACCTCAAGTAATACTCTAGAAGTTGTGCCAAACCCATGATATTTCTGATGGTGAAGGGAAATGTAAGAAGACTAGAGAGTAGGGCTTCTTAAGTGTTTCAGCCCCTTCTTTCTATTTAATTTTACTCATTGAGGCCCAGATGAAATGCAGAGCCCAGAATTTAAATGATTTGTAGAACTATTTAGTGATAGAACCAATATTAGACCACAGTTAAAAGTTTTGGGACTGGAAGGCAAGGAATTTTTAGTTGAGCAGTTGAACCTTTGCTGTAAACATTCCTATCTAAGATGTTGTACATGGTTGTTTAAATAATTTCTTTCTTCAACAGCCTCAAAGAGCTGCTGAGAGCTAAATTAATTGAATGTGGCTGGAAGGATCAGTTGAAGGCACACTGTAAAGGTAATCAGTTTCACTAAAAAAATAAACTAGCTCCATTGCTCTGAACTAACTAGGTTGGTCTTTGATTCATTAGAAAAAAAAAGTATATTTGGTATTATTAAGTACTGAGTACTAAAGCATAATTTTGAACAAATAAGAAATTGAATTTTGTTGTAATGGTTTCCTCCTCTCAGTAATTTATGTAGACCTAACTTCTTAATGTTTAGGAATTCTCTTTGTTTTTCTTAAAACAAATGAGGCATGAGCACTCAAGATTTTCTCTGGCCTTAGAATATGGAATCCTGTGTATTTGAGTAACTTGAGTATTCCGAATATGTTTTTCCTTAATAGCAAATTGCGCACTTACAGCTTCTCAAACTTAGAGGAATCATGTCTCCTTAAATTAAAAATTTTAGTTTGCAGGAATCACCTATAAATGTTCTTAAATAATTAAACTTAAAAAATGTGGAATGAAATCTTGTTAAATTCCTGGGTATTGATGATGTGACACTGCTAGACACTAAAACTAAAATGAATGTCTTCTGGCTCAGGTTTTGGTACAATATAATTCTGCCTATTTTTAACAAATCCCTATTATGTTGTAATGGTTTATGCAAATAATAATAGATTGTTTATACATTAATTGTAAAAAAAAGGCAATGTGACAAATTAGAGCACAGACTGAGGTTTTATACAGTTTCACTGGTGAAAGTCTAAACCTCGTGTTCAAATGAGTTATCTAATCTTTGAGTCTTAGATTGCTGTGAATTAAATGCTGTAAAGCACCTAACAGGGATCCAATAGATGTTCATTCTTTTCCCTCTTATATTTCTTTTGGCTTAGTTTAAAGAAGAGAAAGAAACAAAGTACTTCACTACATTTTAGTTTTGGGCTAGGAAATTACAAGTTAGTCTCAGTAGATTTATTCTTTCCATACATTTAAGTAAGAACTACTGTGATCATAGTAAAATAAGATCTGTCCAGTTATGTTTCCAGCTTCTTACAAATGTTAAAAATAAATTTGAATTCTTAAGTGTTAAATTTGTTAAAGACTATGTAGATGAAAGATGAACAGACTTTTTTATCATTTTAATCTGGAGAATACTTAATGTGTTTGTAAGGTTATTAATTTTCATTAGAAAAGAAAAAGAAGTGTCCTCTTTTTTTTAAGACCAATCTACACTTTAAAAACATGATTTTAACCCTTCCTTATGAAAATCTTTCTTACAGATAATGATTTTAAATGATATGATTTGTTTTTTGCTTTTGCATAAGAGGTAATTAAAGAAAAAGGACTAGAACACGTTACTGTTGATGACTTGGTGGCTGAAATCACTCCAAAAGGCAGAGGTAAGAAGTACAGATTGTGTCAGAGGAAATGTGCTATAGATACTTTTCTTTGCTAATTCAAATGTTTTTTCTTTTCGTAAGGAAAAGTACTTTTACGAAAATTATTGAGTGCTTTCATTGCTGCACGTGGGAAGAGTTAAAATTTCCTACTTGCCTCTCTAGCAGTCTTGAGTAACAGATGAGATAATAGGTATAAAATGTGTAGCACTATAAAACAATATTCCAGTGTAAATTGATATGGTTGTTAAGACATTTTTAAAATATGGGATTTTATAAAAGCAAATATCACCAGAAGGTAGGATTTATAAACCTTTTATCAGATATAGCCTGGCTCCACTTAAATGTTTAATAATTCAGTTTTATTCCAACCCGAGTCATCGCTCTGCTATCTCTTTCCTTATTAAAAATAAATGAAGTTCTATCTTCTTTAACATCTAATTAAGAATTTGGTGGTTCCATAACTTCATGTTCAGGGTAATCCATATTTAAGACTCACAGTGCAGCCGCTTTCTTAATTTCTCCTTTAAGTGCTTTCTTCACAGAAGGCAAAAGAAAGGAAATACGTTAACACTGATGATGTGTAAAAGGTATTAAGGAACTACACAAATGTTACCTGCGATGTAGCTACATTATTTTCATTGATTTTGATAAAGTTGGTATGGTTTTGTATTTATAAATGGAAGCAAATCAACTAGATAATGTATGTTTTCTTACACAAAAGTAGTTTGAGGATAAAAAGAAAGTTTCAAAATTATCACTATCAAATACTCTGAGAACTACTACTTTTTAAGATAATTTTCTCTAATTTCTTCTTCTATTTTCTCTGTAATTTATACTTAATCCATTAACATTTTTTAGAAACTGGTTATGCAGGTTAGAAATCAGTCTTCAATACTTACACCTTAAATATTTCAATGTCTTAAATATTTCAAATCTCCCCTTGTTTTTGGTACTGGAGATTGAACTTGGCATTATACCCCTGAGCTACACCATGAGCCCTTTTTTATTTTTTATTTTGAAACCGGGTCTTTTTAAGTTGCTGAAGGTCTAGATCTAAGTTGCTGAGGCTGGCCTGGAACCTGTAATCCTCCTGGCTCAGCCTCCCAACTACTGAGATTATAGGCATGCATCACCACAGTCAGCAAAAGTGACTGTTTTTAATACGCAGCTTGTAAAATTTTATATGCATGTATAGATTGATATAACCATCTCTACAATCAGGTTATAAAATAGTTTTTCTCATCCTCAAGCTCCCTTATAGTCATACCTTATCCTAGGTAACTGATATGTTCTCAGCCATAATCTTAATTAAAAGTGTTTTAATTAAAACTTTTTTAAATTTTAAAATATTTTATATATTGGTGGTACTGGGGATGGAACCCTCCAGACCTACTTTTACAATTTTTTTAAATTTAGAAACAGGGTCTCTTAAGCCAGCAAAGCTGGCTTCGAACCTGTGATTCTCCTGTCTCCACCTCGCAAGCTCAGGGATTACAGGCGTGTACCACCACGCCTGGTTAAAATATTTTATGTATCTATTGGTTACATTTCCAGTGGACTTTTAAGTATGTAGTCTTTATTTGTAGGTAGGCTTAAAACAATATACAAAGAAGAGTATCTTTTTTATTTTTATATAGTTCTTTGTAGAAATGTTGAACTATATCTGACATTTTTTCAATTGTCCTGGACACAAGCAAATGTATTAAATATTCCCTTTTTTCTTTCATTTTTTAATATTCTGAATAGATAATTTAGTCACATGGGTAAGAATTCATAATAAAAACATTTAAAATGTCACTACTATTTCAGTTTTTTGCATCTTTGTGGGGTCAGAGAATATATACTTTCATTATGTCATCATTTATTCTATAAAATTGCCAAATTACGTTTAAAAAATATACCAGTTTATATTCTCTCCAACTGATATAAATGCATATTTTCTCTCAGTCATATCATTCACTTGAGGATTTTATTCTAATTGGTACAACATGCTGAGTGTAGTTTTGATATTTCTCTTTTGAGATTGAGCCTTTCTTATGTTTGACCATTTTGGGTAGCCTGCTGATCTTTTCCTTCTCATTATAAAACAGTATAGTAGACAGTCCTTTTTTATCTACATATAGAGAAGAATGTTTACCCAGTTTCTTGTCTTTTGGATTTCCCTGTGGTGATTTTCACTATGTGTGAGATGTTGTGTTTGAGTCAAATTTATCAATGCATTATAACCTCTGTATTTTAAAATAGCATTCTCTGCTCCGGTTTTAAGGAATTTTCCAGTGTTTTTTTCTCATCATTGTGTATTATCTTTAGTTAATAGGTAGTTCATTAAATAATGAATTTCAAATGTTCATTTTCTTTTCAGATAAATATTTTTATAAATTGAAGCATGAGGATTATTATGAAATTTTTTTATTGGTAATCCTGAATAAAATGTCACATCTCAAATTGACTTGTATTAATAAGAATCTTTTGATATTTTCATTTTTGTATTTCAGCCCTGGTACCTGACAGTGTAAAGAAGGAGCTCCTACAAAGAATAAGAACATTCCTTGCTCAGCATGCCAGCCTTTAAGGTTGAATTAGATTGTGTTGTTCTGTGGTTTTCTTTCTGAAAGTACAACTTGCCATAAATTAGAAATCAATTTCCCAAAATAAAATCCTTTTTTGTATGATGGTATACAGTTTTCAGTAATGATGTATACATTGTATTGATTTTTTCCCTAAATGTGTTATTTTAATAAATATCTCATGAATAAGTTTGAAGTTTGCTTGGATTTTGGAATAAATGGGACTCTGTCTTTATTACTAATCACTAGATTTGTTGAGAGAACAAGTCAGCAGTTAATACCATTTAAATATTTAGTGTATGCAATTCTCTGTGCTAACAGCTTAAAAGTAAGCAGCCTTTCCTGATTGCATATGTGTTCCTCTTTTGAATCCCCCATAATATTTTATAAATTGTAATACCCCATCTTGTACTATGGTTATTTGTCTTATTTCATATTTGTTACAAACTCTGAGGGTTAGTACTGGGTCTTACTCATCTTTATGTGCCTTCCTTATGCTTCAAAGAATTTACCATCTAGAGGAAGACAGAACATTTGCAAGCTGGCTCCACACCAAGCTCCTCCCACAGTCTCTACTCATCTGAACTTTGAAAGCAGAATCTGTAGATTGCATCCCCACATACTAAGGTCAAGAAAGAACTTAATGGGTAATAATTTCCACCCTTTAGCTTTACTCTGACACCAGGATTGCCAAATCCAATGGACTGTTGTCTGTTCTTATATGACCTCTGCTGGAAAGTGAGAATGTTGACCATCCTGCCACGTGGAACTCTCGGCCCACTCCTCACGTTTCTTCCTACCACTGGAAGTTCCTTCTCTTTCTTGTTGGACTACCTTTTGCTGAATGTGACTTTTAAGTAATAACGTTTCTTGAAGCTCTCTCCTGAGGCCTCTGCCTGACTAACTGGATATCCTTTCTCTGGGCAAATCTCAGGAAACAGGTCAGACCATGGCTTCAAATACCAACAGGTTGATAAGTGCTAAACTGCATCTCCAAACCAGACTTGTTTCTAGCCTCCAGACCCATGTATCTTTATTGCTATGGATCATCTTCCTTGGATATTCCACAAACATCTCAAACTGACCATACTTAAAATAGAAATTATGTTTTCCCCCAGTACTACCCCTGCTGCATTCCTTATCTTGGAATGGTACCTCTTAGACATATAGATTAACCAAGGAGCTTGATAAAATGCTGGTTCTGAAGGTAAGAGATATGGCACAAGATTCCTTATTTCTGATAAGCTCTGAGTTGTGGTACATGTTGCTGTTTGAGGATTACTTTGAGAAATACAAAACTTAAGTTTTCTTCTGCCCCAATTATTGCAGTGGACTCCTATATTTCCTTGCTGTAGATGCTTCATGCTTCCCCCAATGTCTTCCACACTGTCGGCTAAGTGGCCTTACTAAAACTCAAGTCTGGTCATATATCCCTACTTGAAATGACTCCATGCAGGATGAAACTCTGCCTAACACCTGGGCCTTTCTAGATGTTATTTCTTCCCAGAGTACCAAGTTATTCCATCCTTTAACACCTTTGCAAACGTATCAATCTAGAAAGCCCTTCTCTCTTATCTCATTTCTATTTTCCCTTCAAAATTCAGCCTGAGATGCTAAGACATTCTGACATCCCTCTGATTCCCCACCATTGTTTCTGTTTTGTTTTGTTTTATCACAAGCAGCTGTGTTTCTCTTTGACACAGTGGTTCTTGAACTCTTGCATACATCTGGAGGTGAGGAAACATGACTGCTTTTACTTTGTATGATATGTAATTGTGAATGAATGGATGAGGGAATGAATGAATAAATGAATGTGTGAACAAGTGAATGAACATTACAGGAGCATGAAAAGTAGCAATAATGGGGTGTAATTGAGGAAAAGCTTCACATAAATTTTTGGTTCACTGTTCCAGAAATAACAATTTCATCTTTCTGATGAGTTTAAAATTTAAATGTAGTCTTTGAACCAACTGGGTTTAATTATGTAGTTTTGAGCCTGAGAAGGGCACATAGAGTCACAAAATCTACCCGAAAGAGTATTTTGTTTCACTTCATCTCTTAGAAAACAATGTTCTAAAGTGCTGATAGGAATGCTCATTTTGCTACTCATTATAAAAAAAGAATCATAAATGGTACATAGGAAATGTTACAGGTTCTTATTTCATAGTACTGTTCATGGAAACAAACCAAAAATTGTTCATATAGGTACTATTTTAAAACAAGTTATGAAAATATTTTGAAATGGGACAAAAAATAGCTGAATTGAAAATACTTCATAGCAATTTAAAGTACTAAAGAGCATAGGTTTAAGATGATAGTGATAAGACTCTCCCACCTCTACCCCCTGAAGAAACTAGGTTTCTTTGATGTCGTATAAATGTCTTGTAATTTGCATCTAGAACCATTGATATCTTGCAAATAAACCAACTTTGTGAACATCTTGACTCACATCATTCATTTATGTGAACTAGGAATCCACTGTTTTAAAAGCTTGTTCCCTTTCACACTTGATGCCAGAAATTTAATAGGATTATTGTTACATGACTGCACTGGGTGAGAATAATTAGGATTACTATAAGCTTTCCTTGCACAGGATTAAAGAACGCCCAGCTAAATTATGTAATCACCTTTGCTTTAGCCTAACAAGTGTATCATTTGGTTGAGAAGTGCAAAGCCAGGAACTGGGTGATGTCGGGGATTTGTAATAGGATATGGAACTTTTCATAACTTAATAAAAAGCCCTGTGCAACACAAAAGAACTGTGACAGCTGCTCAACAGCGGATGTTGGACATGATCCAGTGTGTGTGTAAAAGGCTACCTCATATTACTCTGACATCATAGAACCCCTCATATTTACCATCAGAAAACCATATAAAAGCCATTGGATAAATCTACCAAAAAACATGGATACAGTCAGACCAGGTTCTAATCTCATCTGTGATTCTGAATAATCAGGTAAGACTGACTCTTCCTCAGTTTCCTTATCTGGAAAATAGATGTGATAATACTGACCTGGCAGTAGGATAATAATGAAAATCATAAGTACTAGTAGGAAATAATTAGAAAAAGTCATATGGACTCATGATGTCCTAGCAAGAACTAGAAATTTATTTTACTGTGTGTTTTCTAGTTTTGTATAGATACGTAAATTACACTATGGCAAATAGCTGCTTTTATTTTTTCAGGAGTTTTTAGCTTAATACTAATCACAATGAGAATAACTCAAAATAACCAACCTAATTTCGTTAATGACATTGCCATTTGTAGTCATTTTGTCTTTATCCTACTATGAAATCCTTTGTGAAACATACTGTATTCTGTTTATCTTTGGCTCCTCAGAACCTAACAGTGAAATCTTGACAATTCTTTTAAGTAAATAAATGGCAAAAAATGAAATTTGGCATGTACCATTAAGTTATATGTTGTTGTTGTTCTGCTAATAAGCCACAAGGGGGCACTGGACACCATATTTTAGTCCCTGGGGCTGGTTGTAACTATCATTTACAAGAGCCCAATTCCAATTCAGGCCAGCCAGAATTTTCAGGAAGAAAATGTTATTTAATTAAATCAATATGGGGACCCATCTTACAGTGAAACATGTTTGGCTGGGATCATTTTCTAAAGCCAATTCAGTAAGATAGGAAGTGGATTTAAGTAGTATATATCACTGCTGAAATAATTCTATTTCACCTACTTTATCATGGAGAGGGGGTCAGGAGAATAGGAGGAGATTATTAACAAAAGAAAAATACTTTTCAGTGTTTTAAAAGATTTTTTTTTAATCCTAAGTGTCACTTTGTAAAAAAAAATAAAATAAAAAAGTACAATTAGAGCATTATGTTATACCCAAAGCCTGTGGACAGTCAATGAACATTGGCTTATGATGATACTAGAAATCAAAGAACAAACACATGTAGAGCCAGCAGTTATGGTACAGTGTTGGTTATAAAGTTGTTTTGAGTACAGTTCTTATGAATTTGGACATCCATAAATGCTTCAGCTTTGTTCCTGGAATCACTAGAATTAGAGACATATGAAAATGAAGAGATATATTCACTGATTACTTGCTTTTCCTGTGTTTATTCAATTTTCTCAAGGGACTTCAACAGAGACCATCAATGAAATAACTACCTCCTTTAGCATTACCATAAATGCCATCCTGTTCATACCTCCCATCCTACCAGCTAACATCTGGTGGTTTATCATTAGAACCCTGTAAAATTGCCTTCAAATTCTCACTCTTTTTTTCCCAATTGCATATAGTTCTGCTTAAACATAACTACCCAGAAAGCATATTCCATTTTGATACCTGAATACGGTTGAAGAAAATTTCACTTTATGATAAGTTTTGTTTTGGAAATGACGACCACAACATTCTGAAAAATAATTTGCGTGGTTTTTCGTGTGGCACAGGGAACAATTGGTATTGACATCTAACTAAAAATATTCCGCTGGGGTGGTGGTGCATGCTTGTAATCCCCGTGCTTGGGAGGCAGAGACAGGAGGATCACACAGGTTCGAAGCCAGCTGTGCTGGCTTAAGAGACCCTGTTTCCAAATAAAAAATACAAAAAATAGGTATGGGAATGTAGCCCCGAGGTAGGTTCCCATTCCCAGTACCACTATATATATATTCTAATGCCATGAAGCAATGAAATACTTTTAGAAAAAAAGGTAAGAAAATGAAGGCAGGAAGTGCCCTTGAATAAAAACAGAGAAATAGTATTTAAAGCAATGATTCATCCTTGACAAATAAATGAAATATAATCACTAAGGACATCATCATTATTATTTTATTTTATTTTTATTATTTACATCTGTGTGCTTAAGAACACTTAAGATCTACCCTCTTAGAAAGTTTTAAGTATAAAACACAATATTGTTAGCTATATGCACTATGCTGTATAGATTTCCAGAACTTGTTTAAGGTACACAACTGAAACTTTATACTGTTTGATTATAACCTCTCCATTTTTCACTCACCCCAGCTTCTGGCAATCACCATTCTACTCTGCTTCAATGAGTTTGACTAGCTTAAATTCCACATTTCACATATGAACAAGGTCAAACAGTGTTTGTCTTCCTGTATTTATTTACTTAGCATAACTTTCTCCAGCCTTGCCCATTTTGTTGCAAATGACAAGATTTTCTACCTTCTAAAAAGGCCCAAATGATACTCCATTGGGTTTATGTGTATATGTATCACATTTTCTTTATCCATTCATCTATCACTGGATAAGTAAATAATTTCATATTTGGGGCATTGTGAATAATGCTACAATGAACCCAGAGTACAGATTTATCTTCAAGATCCTGATTTCAAATTTTTTGGATATATACTCAGTACTTGCATTACTGGGTCATATGAAATAGTTTGGTTTTCAATTTGGGGGTAAACCTCCATATTGTATTTCAGGATAACTATATCAATTTTTATTCCCACCAAAAGTGCAAGTGTTCCCTTTAATCCACATCTTTGCCAACACTTATCTCCTGACTTTAATAAAAACTATTCTAACTATTAGCTGATATATTTGCATTTCTCTGATATTTAGTGATGTTGAACACCTAGTCAATTGCTTATTGGCCCTTTGTATGTCTTTGGAGAAAATTTTATGCAGGTTTTTTGCCTACCAATTAATTTTTGTTTTTATATTGATAGTTTTAATTTTCCTTCCTGTGTGACTTTATGGAGCCTTCATTAAAAATTGCTTTATGGTTATCATTTGAATTAGAGTCCAAATTCAGTGCCTAATGCATTGTGTAAGGGGTAGTCTTCACTGGGGTTCAGTTTTCATTGCTCCCTGTAGTCTTTTGTTGCAGGCCCAAGAATTATACCTCATGTAATCGATTACAAATCCACTTTTATTTGTAACGTTAGAGACAATTATTTTCATTATTCTCATCGTTTTATTTTTATACATAATTGCCTAAAATCAGTGAATTTCCAAGTCAAGTTCAGGTAACTGAAGAGTCTGCAGAAGTGATTTGTGTTGACTAAAGCCAAAGTAAGCTGCAAACATAATCTGAAGTAAACTGTGAAATATCTTTTTAAAGACAGGCTTAGAAAGTCAAATTTAGTAAGTTAAAATATTTTCTATTTCTGGTAGCAAGGTTGATTCAGACCTGGCTGCTAGGTCACCATTCATAGGAAACAGGATACAGACTTTCCCAAACAAACCAACCAGTCCACCCTGTTTCACAATACAGGGTTCACCATTCAAATCACCTATATTCAAAAGTAAACCTACAAAATATTTGCAAAATGATGTGCTGGCAAAACTAGAGTCCTTGCCATTGGTAAGCCAGCAGCTCTACAAGCCTTTGTCACACACAAAACATGCCAAAAAAAAAAAAAAGTGTTTGCTATTAGGCCACAGAGAGCAGCAGTATGGCCAGTATATGTGGATCCACGATCAAGTCGATTCCTTTCTGCTTCTGGAAGTTGGTTAATTTTTCTAATTATAATATCAAAAGTTAAGTTTTCTTTGCTAGCATTATCAAGTTTCTGATTTTCCACCTTGAACCTTATGATCTCTTCCCAGCTGTGGACACCTCCCCTGTCCTTCTACTACTCTGGGGTTCAGTACAATCTAATCCACTGGCCCAGGTGCAACCATCTTTGGCTGAAACATCTGCTCATTTTTAATTGGTTTGAGTTGGAGTTTTAGTTTGCTTTGTTTAGTTTTGGCTATTGGCTTAGAGGAATTTCTTACATATTTTGGATATTAATAGATAAGTATGTAGTTTATCATGTATTTATAGATATGTAATTTGCAAATATTTCTCCCTTCCCGTAGGTCATCTTTTCATTTTGTTGTTTATTTTCTTTTGCTGTGCAGAATCTTTTTAGTTTGATGTAGTCTCACTTTTTTGTTGTTGTTGTTGTTTTGTCCTTTAGGTATGCCTACAGCAATGTGAAAGAACTTTTCCCCCATGGTTTCTTATAGTTTCATGATTTCAGTTCTTAACCTTAAGTATTTATAATCCAGTTTGAATTGATTTTTGTGGACAGTTTAAGATAAGGGTCCAAAAACATTCTTTGGTATGTGGATATCCAGTTTTCCCTGCACCATTTATTGAAGAGACTGTCTCTTCCTCATAATATATTCTTGGCACCCTGGTGAACAATCAGTTAGCTTTGTATATGGGTTTATTTCCGGGTTTTTTTATTCTGTTTCATTGGTCCATAAGTTTATTTTATGTCAATATCATCATTTTTGATTACTAGATCTTTGAAATAGAAATTGAAATTAAGAAGGAGATGCTGCCAGCTTTGTTCTTGTTCAAGATTTCTTTGGCTATTCAGGTCTTTTGTGGTTCCACATGAATTTTAGGACTTTTTTCTATTTTGATAGAAAATATTATTGGAATCTTTGTAAGAATTAGAGTGAATCTCAGATTGTTCCAGTTGTCTGGACTTTAAAATATTAGTCCAATCCATGAACACAATTAAAAAAAAAAGTGATAGTCACAACCTCCAACAAATATTTTGCATTGCCCAAGACAGCTCACATTACAAAACTTTCCCAGTATCTCCTTTTTCACTTGTTAAAATGCCTATTTCATACATCTCTCTAGTGCTAATAACCCTGCCTCACATGTTGCCCAGGAAGCAGCAGCCATCAGACAAGAACCCAGCAGCACCCCATCTTAAGTATACTGTCCCTTCTGAATGTGGACCCAGATACTAGCCTTGCCTCCACCTGTGTGCTAGACCCCACCCCACATTTCTTCCGCCTGCAGTGGGACCTTTCTCTTCCATCAGAGCTTTCTCCCTTCATTGCATTAGTCACTGGCTCAGTATCTGCCATCTTATAAAAACCATGTCTTGATCACAGATCTCCCACAGGAACAACCCGATTTCTCTGCTTTCATTCTAAGTAAGACTTCTCAACTGGGTTGTTTGTGGGGATTGTCTCTACTCTTTTATCTCTTACTCAACCCGCTCAATCTGTACTCAAGGAAATTACTATTCCATGGGAGTTATCCATGTCAAGATCAAGAAAGTTTGCTGCCTCATTAAACATTTCAGCAGCACTAATAACAAGTGACAACTCCCCTTCTACAGATATTCTTCTCTTTATTCCTGTACTACAACACTGTCCTATGTATCTCCTAACTCATGCTGCTGTCTCTCAGTCCTGTGTGTGAACTTCTCTTCTGTTGGGTTTCCCAAGTCCTGATCATTTGACCTATTTTTGTAAGGATCTTCACGGTTTACCTTAATCACTGGTTCTTCATTTTTTCTTTGACTGCCTGGAACTTAAGTGAAAGCTATGAATTATTTCTCAGAATAATATATTTAAATGCACAAAGTAAAATTTATGGAATTACACAGAAAACAAATTTTATTGAAATATTTATCAAAGTTTTTTAAAATAAAGGGATGATATTCATGTCTATTAGCAAAAAAGTAAGGCCGTGCCATTTCAAATATAGTTAAGTTTAAAATTGTATCTTTAAAGTATCATTGTAAAGGCTTACTCAAGTTATTTGTTTATGTTTTTATATTTATTTATTTATTTATTTATTTATTTATTTACTGTGGTGTGGGGATGGAACCCAGGGGTATTCTACCTCCGAACTACACCCCCAGCCCTAATTTTTATTTATTTTGAAACAGGTCTCACTGAGTTGCACCACCATGCCTAGCTTCACATTATTTATTAAAAGAAAAGAACACGCCAGGTGTGGCAGTGCACACTTGTAATCCCAGCATTTGAGAGACTGAGACAGGAGGACTGTGGTTCGCAGACAGCCTCAGCTACTTAGTGAGGCTCTTTGCAACTCAGTAAGACCCTGTTTCAAAATAAAGAATAAAAAATACGGTTAGGGGTGTAGCTCGGAGGTAGAAGGCCTTGGGTTTCATCCAAGTACCACACACACAAAAAAAAAAACCAATGGTAAACTACACAGTGTTTGATAGACAATTGTCATAATATATTGTATATTCCATCAATTTCAAATATTTTTGTTATAAATATTGAAAATCTTAATTTTAAAAAATATTAATTAACTTTTATTATCTCACAACTGCTGAAGGTCAGGAATTTGGGGGAATATTCTTAACTTGTTAAGATCAATCTATCGACCTTGCTACCTATCTTCCTAAAAGAATGTGTGAGTCCATTTTGGCTGCTATAGCCAAATCTCATAGACTGATTAGCATATAAACAATATAAATTTCTTTCTCACTGTTCTAAAAGCTTGAAAATTTAACATCAGATCTACTGGCAGATGAGACATCTAGTGAAGGCCATCTTCTGGTTCTTTGATGTGTCATCATATGGCAGAAGGGAGAATGAGCAATCTTAGGCCTTTATTAAGGGCACTAACCCCTTTCAGGTGGGCTCTGTTTTCAGCGCCTAATTACTTCCTCAAAGACCTGTCTCCTAATATTATCACCTTGAAAGTTAGATTTAACATATGAGTTTCAGGGGGATACCAACATTCAAGCCATTGTATGAAATTAAAGCTTCTTTAGATCACTTTGTAAAGCTATGATAATCTTGTCTCAAAAGACATCAAAATACTCAAAGGCCTTTGGAGATTAACTCCAACAATAATATTTTTCCTATGATCAAAAATTATTGACTAGGGACAATATTTTCAACAGAATTTATATCAGAAATAAAAGGATCTGTATCTGCAGTTCAACTTTAATAACATTATGATATAGGTAACCTCTGAAATGAGACTTATATGGGTTACATCCCTAGAACCACAAAAAACATATATTCTGAATGCAGGATTCTTTTTCTTTCAGAAAAATATTAAAGCAGTCGACCTTAATTATAACAAGCACTTAAATACTCCCCCAGAAATAAATTCACATTTGTATAGTCAATTGATTTCTTTTTCAGTAGTGGAGATGAAACCCAGAGGCACTCTACCACTGAGCTACATCACAGCCATTTTTAAATTTTTATTTTACTTTATTTTAAAGTGAAATGTGATAATTTTACTAATTTGTCTTTTTCACAATATGTTTATTTCTCACAGTTCTAGAAGCTGGAAGCCCAAGGTGAAGGCAGATGCAAATCTGATGAAAGTCTCCATGGCACCTACTTGCTGTATCCTTATGTAGTATGAGTAAGGAGTCTCTCTAGCCTCTCATTTATTTATTTATTTATTTATTTATTTATTTTTATTATGTTTTTTGTGGTACTGGGGCTTTCTACCTCCAGGCTATACTCCCAGACCTATTTTATATATTTTTTTTGGGAATCAGGGTCTCACTAAGTTGCTGAGAGCCTCACTTAGTAGCTGAGGCTGGCTTCGAACCTGTGCAAGCCTCCTGTCTCAGCCTCCAAGTGTGGGGAATACAAGCGTGCACCACCACTCACAGCTTTCTAGCCTCTTTTTTTTTTTGTGGTACTGGGGTTCTTAGAAGCCCTTATACCTCTGGGCTACACTCCCAGACCCATTTTATATTTTTGAAACAGGGTCTCTTACACCAGTGCGGCTGGCTTCGAACCTGCGCGATCCTCCTGTCTCCACCTCCCAAGCGTGGGGATTACAAGCATGAGCCACCACGCCTGACTCTAGCCTCTTTTAAAATTTTTTTTCTCATGTTTTTATTGGTGCACTATAATTGCATACAGTAATAGGATTCATTGTTATATATTTGGACATACACATAGCATAATTGCAATTTCACTTTCTAGTACTTTTTTTTTCCTTCCCTTTATTTTTGAAACAGTCTTGCTAAGTTTCCCAGGCTGGCCTCCAACTTGAGTGTCTCTTGTCTCAACCTTTGAAGTAGCTGGAATTACAGGCATGCACCACCACATCTAGCTTGTTCAATTGATTTTTTGACAAAAATGTCAAGAATACATGGAGAAAGACAGTCTCCTCAAAAATGTCTTAAGGAAAAAATGGTTTTCCACATGCATAAGTTACCAAACCCTTATGTCATACCATAAACAAATTAACCCACTTAAAGGATTAAAGACATAATATTAAAACTGTGAAACTACTAGAGGAAAATACAAGGGGAAATATCAATGACATTGGTCTGAGCAGCATTTTTGGATATAATCCTCAAAGCACAGAAAACAGAAGCAAAAATAGATAAGTGGGATTGCATCTAAATAAAGTTTCTGGAAGCAAAGAAAACTATCAATGGAATAGGAATGAAGAGACAACCTATGGAAGGGAGAAAATATTTTCAAACCAAACATTTGATAAATGGTTAATATTAAAAGTACTTAAGAAACTCAAACAACTCAAAATCAAGAAAACAAATAATTTTAAAATGGCTAAAGGATCTAAGTAGGCCTTTCTCCAAGGAATAATCAACAAATGGTTTGTTGATTATTGTTCATCACAAGATAATAATGTAAACTCTATATTTTTAAATATTATTAAATATTTAAAAATATCACTGCCACAATTTTTTTCTAGGTACTGGAAATTGAACCCAGAAGCACTCTACCATTGAACTACATCCCCAAACATTTTTATTTTTATTTGTAGTTTGGAAGGATCTAGCTAAGTTGCTCAGGCTGGCCTTGAACTTGCCATCCTCTGTCTCAGCCTCCTGAGTAGCTGGGTGCAGGTGTGTGCCACCATGTCCTCTCTCACTGCTCTATCGCTAATGCTTAGGACAGTGGGTATTTGTTGAAGGCAAAATATTGTTTTGTAAACACCTCATTTGTTCTCCATCACTCACAATTAGATCTAATTTCGAAATCAGGTCCTAGCACGTAGCTCATATTCTCGGTTAAGCGAAACACAACTGAATGATCGGTTCTCCCTAATTCTATAGGAGTTCCTTTCAATACTCAACCACTTTCTCATTGCTTTAAACTCAACAGATTGAGTGTAAAATTTCTTTTTCACCATTCAGACAGTCTGGACAGGCTACATAATTTGTGACACACCATGCAAAAGGAAATGTGAAGCTTCTTGTTAAAAAGCATTGAGGATTTCCACATGGTGACCACAGAATGATAAACCACACATGGGTCCTAGGAGTCAGGTGATCGCAGTGCCAGGCCCAGAGGCTGGGTTTTGTTAGAGCTAGATTTTTGAACTCTAATAAAGAAGAAAGAAAGAAAGAAAAAGAAAGAAAGAAAGAAAGAAAGAAAGAAAGAAAGAAAGAAAGAAAGAAAGAAAGAAAGAAAGGAAGAAAGAAAGGAAGGAAGAGAGAGAAAGAATTGCAGGATAAAATGATCAGGATTCTCCTTTCGTGTTTTCTCATGTTCATGTCTCCTAATGAGTGTGCATTGTAAAAATTAACACAATTTAAGTAACAAATTGCTGCTTAACCCCTTTTTTCTGGACCCAAGTTGACTGTTTGGATATATGAATTTCCATGTGGTTATAATTATTTATGGTCACATTATCTCATCAAATTATTTTAACAGCTGAAGATTAAAGATCTCACTAGCATGATCTTTTCTCAGGGCATTTATTTATCATTTCAATAAGTAGTCTTTACAGGGAAAATTTAAAGATGCTCATTTGTTCCATAAGAGTTTATTAAAAATTTATATATGCAAATTATGGTGCTGGCTCTTTAAGAAATGTAAGCACTATAAGACAAGAAAACAGACTAATTTTCTGGAAATTAACTTTTCTGAAGCTAATTAGCCAAATGATGAATTGCTTCATGATCTATTTATTAAGTTTACCAAATTGAATAACAATAGTTTAAAAGAACTATTACCAGCTTTTGACAGCTTTATTGCGGTTATTCATAGTAATATATAAATGTATATACAAACTGTACGTGCATATATATTTAATATCACATATTAAATTTAATAGCACATATTAAACATAATACATATGCCTATGTATATATCTGTATATACTTTTTTTTTTTTTTGGTGGTACTGGGGTTCCTGGAAGCCCTTCTACCTTCGGGCTTCCCTCCCAGACCTATTTTTACATTTTTATTTGGAAACAGAGTCTCCTAAGCCAGCTGCTGGCTTCGAACCTGCGTGATCCTCCTGTCTCTGCCTCCCAAGCGCGGGGATTACAAGCTTGCGCCACCACGCCCGGCTCTTAACTTGTTTTAAGACCAAGTACAAAAGGAAATGAGGATATTTGAAGGGGACAACTATAACAGGCTCAGTGATTAGTCTCAGTTTAGCAGAAAAATAAAATAGGACATAATTTGAGTGACCATATTGTATATTGAGTATTGTATATTGTTTGATAAAAAGAATCTTAACAATGGTAAATTATTGGGAAAAATCAATATAAATGGGTTCTATTTACTTGATTAACATATCTAAAATTTAGGACAGTTTTTCTCTTTGTGATAAACTATCTGTACTTTTTTCTGTAGGAAAGCTTGCTTTTGTCAATGATTCCTCATTAGAAACCACAATTTCAGTATATAACACAGAACAAAATTTTTTAGTTCTTTCTAGTTTCTTTAATAATGCTTTCAAAAATACATTTCAACTTTTTAAATACTAAAAGCATTTTAATATAATTTCTCTAACATTTATTATTAATTTTCATTTAATTTATAAATTTAAAAACATTTTAAAAATCAGAATTTTGACTTAAACTGCATTCAAATTACTTTTTTGTGAAACCATCCAAAATTCAAGTTTAATTTGAAATCATCAGAAAGAAATTAAAATTAGCTCAAATAATTCCATGTAAAAACCCCCACATTAAATTTTGTTTTGGTTTGAAATAGTGAAATATGCAATTAAACATTTCTTAGATAATAACCCAAATTAAATATTTTTGCTAATGTTGATAAATTGTTCTTGGTAAATTTGCTAAGTATTGCTATTCAACATTATAATCTTTGAGGGTATTTAATCTGGCAAATAATTAATAGGCAAATTGGTATTCAACTACCTGATTTTCTGCTAATTGACCTGTTTCTAGATAGACAAGGATGACTAGAACCTGAAGAATACTATTTTTTTTTTTGTACTAGGGATTGGGGTGTAAATTTAAGTGGATGGCCTATTTTATCCGCCATCTTTACTTCTAATCTGTACCTCTCCTCTTTCCCAGAAAGTACTTAGAACAGAGGGCTGTGCAGAGTGGATGAATGAGTAAGGTGACCTTGGACAAGAAGTTTACTAGCAGAGGAAGCTTTTTCTTCAAGAGTCTTAAAACAAAACATTTGGAATTTTATAATCTTTAAAAGAATGAAGGTTTTGTGGGGCATGGTGGCGCACGCTTGTAATTCCTGCGCTTGGGAGGCGGAGACAGGAGGATCGTGCAGGTTCAAAGCCAGGCGACCTGGCTTAAAAGACCCTGTTTCCAAATTTTAAAAAAGTATAAAAAATAGGTCTGGGAGTGTAGCCCGGAGGTAGAAGGGTTTCCAGGAACCCCAGTGCCACCAATAAATAAATAAATAAATAAATAAGTAAATAAATAAATAAATAGTTTTTCATTTTATTTTTTAAACATTTAGTATTGTAGGGGAAGGAGGAGAGAGAATTAATTTGGAGCGAGATAAGAGGTGAATTGTTAAAACAATAAATTGGGGGGAGAGTTTTGAAAAAGGACACAAGCAAGGGACTGTCCATGTCATGGAAGAATATTGCTTCTTTATGAAAGAGACTAACAAAAGAAAATTAAAAGGGTGAACAAAGAGAATTCAAAATGTTCTATTTCTGAAAATTTTCAAAAATACAAAAAAAATGGGTCATACCTACTCCTAAATTCTAAAACTACTAACATTTCCCAGGTTTTATTTCCAAGCTTTGTAGTTTTGTTTCACATATTTTCCTTCAGTCAAACCATCTGAAGTAACCCCCAGACACCGTGACACTCCAACCCCAAAATATCTCAGCAGCAATTCCCTAATGTGAGAACATCTTCCTACTTGTATATAATACCATTAGTCTACCTAACAAATGAACACATGCTCCCTTTGAAACACTTCATCTGCATTCAGTTTCTCTCAGTATTGAGTAGAACATTTCATTTTAATTTTTTGTAGAATTTTCTTGGTGCAGTGTAGCTATGCATAGTAGTGAGATTCCAAGTGACACATTCACCTAGGCACACAGCATCTCTGGTGTGTTTCCCTCTGCATCCCATCCCCTGCCCCCTCCACACTTGCTAGTGAGATTAAAGTGATGCCCTCATATGTGAACAAAGCATTACTTGGTCTGTTTCCTTCCTCAAGTCTCCCTTTTCTCCTCCCCTTCTCCCTCCCCTAAACCCTTCTACACCTTTCCTGGTCTCTCTTCATTTCTATGAACCCCCCCTTTTTTTCCCCGGTATTTCCTCTGTAGCTTCCACATTTGAGGAAAAAAATAGGACTCCTTGATTTTCTCTCCCCCCTCAGCATAGTGCTCTCAGTTCCACCCCCATTTTCCCACAAATGACACAATTTTGTTCTTCATGGCTGGGTGAAACTCTGTTGTGTGTGTATACCACATTTTCCATCTCCATTCACCTGTTGCCCAGACAGGTTGATTGGTTTCACAATTTGGCAATTGTGACTAGTGCTTCTAGAAATAGAACACATACCATCTTAAAATGAAGAAAGAACTCAGGAGTGAGTGGAGTTTTTTGTGCTTTAACTGAGTAGTAGTAGGAGGTTAGGACAGATGTAGAGAACAGTAAGGGGGATTTGGAACAGCCTTGGGGAACATTCCTAAGGAATGATAAAATGATAAACCCCACACTCCTCAGGTGGAGCCTTGGTGCTGATTCTTCTGCCACCTGGCAGCCTCAGGCACAGGGCAGAGATCCCCGGCCTCCCTCCACTCCAGCAGGAAGCTCTCAACAGAAGTCCCCTGGCAGGGCAGAGGAGCGGATGAGAGGGCTGCTTGGGTCCTCATCCTACACTAGCTGTCTGGTTCTGGGCAAGTTACTTACACACCAGGGTTCCTCAGTCGGCTGCGTGAACAATGAGGATAATAATAGTAACAGCCCTAACAAGATGTTTGCAAGATGTCTCTGCTTTGCAGTAGGCACAGTGTTTGGGACGTGCTGAGATATCAATTACTATTATTATATTGTCAATTGAAGGGGTAGCATATCTTACAATGAGTTCGCCTGGGGAGGATTAAAGACCAAGGCAGACAGGCAAATCAAAATAGGTAGGCCCAGGATGAAAAAGAAGAAAACGAGGGAGGGAGTGGGATTCACGGAGAACTCGGACTATGGATACAGGGAAAGTCAGGACCAGAGTTTGATGATTACAGGCGCGCCCTGGGCGGGCTGAGTTTTTCCGTGAAAGTTCGTGGTGTGTGTGTGTGTGTGTGTGTGTGTGTGTGTGTGTGTGTGTGTGTGTGTGTTTGCGGCGGGTGCAAGTCCCAGAGGAGGCGCGGCCGAGGGCGGGGCGCTTGTCTGCCCAGTCCCTGCCCTCCTCGCTGCGGGAGGCGGGAGGCTGGTCCCTTTGGTCCAGCTCCTCACAGGAGACGCATTCCCAGGGAGCGCCAGCGCCAGTGCCAGCGCTGCAGCACTGGCTTTGCGATGGGACACCTGTGGCTTCTGGGGACCTGGGGTCTCTGGG
This sequence comes from Muscardinus avellanarius, assembly GCF_963383645.1. Classification (NCBI taxonomy): domain Eukaryota; kingdom Metazoa; phylum Chordata; class Mammalia; order Rodentia; family Gliridae; genus Muscardinus; species Muscardinus avellanarius. Next base: position 31,426,223 of record NC_137789.1, on the reverse strand, counting down.
CGGTGCTTCTGTGTGCCTCGGATCCCCGCGCAGGTAACCCAGTTCGGGGTGTCAGGGAGACAGACAAGGAGAAGTCTGCGCAGAATCGACCTCTGCTCCTGGGGTGGAAGCAGAGGCCAGACCACCCGGCACCTGTTCTGGGCTGAGGAGGCTGTGGATGTGGTCCCCTGGCCATCCTGGGGACCTGGGGACTTGGGAGGCAAGCTTAACAGGCACATTATACAGAGAGACAGAGACAGGGACATAAAAGACAGCGTGATTGACTGCTTTCAATTCACTAGTGTTGCTGTTTCATTTGTGGAGCCTCCCTGACTCCTTCAAAGTGACATAACTGAAAAGAAACAAATATAGCTGGTTGGAGTGGCCAGACCCAACCCGAGTTGGTCCTCCTCTCTCTCTCTCTCTGGGTCTCTTTCCTGACCGGAGAAAAGGCAGTGTCCCCCAGGACAGAGATAGTCTTTGTGGTGTCAGTCACTTCCAGGGACAGCTGCCTGTGTCTTCAAAGTAATACCCAGGAGAGGCTGGGAAGAGGCTGATAAGATAAGAAATTGGAGTTGTCTGCGGAGATAAGAGAGGATGAACCTGAGCTAGGCAAGGCCCAGCACTGTCTGGATGTCTGGAGGTAAGAGCCAACTTCCTCCTTGGGGTGCTCGGCCCTTGGCTGTCTGGCGCCCAGAGTTAGGAAGGAACCCAAGGTACCAGAAGGAGGTACATCTTGGAATTCTGGGCAAAGACAGGTCTGAAGTGCAGAGCACTGGGTCTGGGGCTGCCTGATGATCCCCGTTATATTGGAGAGATTTTATCTACTAGGTCAGATCCACACTACACACTTTTCAGGGAGGAATGAACTATCCAATTATAATCTCCTTAACCTTTTCTCATGCTTCCATTTCAAAAAATTAATAATTTCTATTGCATTTCTTGGGTCCCTACCTAACATTTTCTACCTACTATGAGAAGTGGTTTTAGACTCTTAATTATATTCCCAGGTCTATCCAGTTTAAGCAGAAAATAAACACTTCTTGCCACGGTGTATCTCTGAGATGTTTCAAACAGTTCCCTGCAGCTCCCCAAAAAGCTGCTCAAGGGCCTGTGTTTGTGCAGGCAGTGCCCTCTATCATGAACTCTCTTATTTCTTAATAGTAGGTCCAGGCTAATTAATTCATATTTTTCCTCCAAGATGTAGCAGGGGACACCCTTCTTTCTAGAAAAATAGGGTAGCCCAAACAGTGTGAATGAAATACCTTTTCAGAGTCACCTGTTTTCCCTTCTGTCACTCTGAGCTATCTAAGCAGAATTTCTGGAAAATTAACACTGAAATGCTATTTCTATCCTCAGGGAGCTAACCTAGTTTGTTGAGTGAATTTGTGATCTTTGTATTAAAAACTGAGAATCATCAAGAAACTGGAAAGATCCCAGAAATGATCCTTCCTGAAGTTTTAGTCTGCCACAGAAAGCAATTTCTTTCTCAAACACACTATTCTTCTTTGTACCTGGACTATGCTTTCAACCTACCTAACCTTGTATGTTTTTGTAATGAGCTATTTCTCCATATCACTATTGTCTGCTGCAGTATAGGTTGGGAAGCCTAGAAAAGGTTTAAAAGTTTTATATGATATGATAGGCAAGCATCGTGAAAATGGTTCAGTATTATTTCTGCTTTTTGTAGCACCTAAGACCGTGGTTTGCACAAAGCCAGGGAGGATTAACTGAGTTCATGACTTAAACTCCCGTCAAGTCATTGGCTAGCAGAGCCCAAGTAAAACCTGGTATATTTTACTTTCACTCCTATTGTTTTCACAATGCTCTCCTTATGATGCTGTGATATGTGCTACAAAATGTGAAGAACTTGATGAATTTACCTCTGCTATGCTTTTATATCTTTCAGACAGCTCTAAAATAGTCCCCAGAGTCACAGAAGTCCTACCTAAATACGGCAGCATAAATGGAGCAACAAGGCTGACTATCAGAGGAGAAGGTACGGGTGGTTGCATGTGTGCGTGTGTGTGTGTGTGTGTGTGTGTGTGTGTGTGTGTGTAAGAGTGCACATGCATGCTCACACACACCAAATAAGATTATTGCACATTTAGAGCTTGTGGTTAAAAATGAAAACAAGCCAGGCGTGGTGGCACACACCTGCAATCCCAGTACTGGGGAAGCTGACACAGAAGGATTGCGGGTTCGAGGCTAGCCTCAGCAACTTAGTGAAGCTGGTTTCAAAATAAAAAATAAAATAGAGCCAGGGGTGGAGCTCAGTGGTAGAACACCTTGGGCTCAATCCCTCAGATTACAAATGAAAACAACAACAACAAAACAAAACAAAAAACCCACTGGCATTGTTCCTTTAGTTGGCTAAGGCAGTAAAATTCTATCCCCTCTGAGAGCTAACAAAATCCCCCAGGTCTTTTCAACCCAAGCATCTGAATTCTTATTATAACTACTTGCTTAACACTTAACACCTGGACTTGATGATACAACTGGAAAGAACATCGTTAACCCAACTCTGCAGCCACTTGCTCTGCTCTTCCTGATTGAATAACGGTTTAACTCACTTTATATTAAAAAAGGCATTTTGGGAGTTTTGAGGTAGAATGTTAGTAGGAAAGCATAATAGCAAAAGAGTGTGTTAATGTAAATGGAAAGACAATAGAAAGCAAAAGTCTGGCTCCCTCTCCTGCCACCTGACTCCTATTGCATGCTTCATCAAGGTATGAGATATGGGTGATTCTATTTGCCCTTGCTGGCCTTGGTTGGAAATATAGAAGGAAATAAATAAATATATTTAATAAGTAGCCGTTTCTGGATTAAATAAAAATATGTTGTTCTGTCAGTCATAAGGCCCTTATAAAGTGGTAGTACTCTTCAGATACTTAGGCATTTTTGAAGGATAGAAAAAAACATTTGTGAAAACATTAACAAAATCTATTATTATTATTTTAAAATAAGAAATGAATTTTTTGGAGTTGGAGAGTTGACAAAACAAGATATTTAATTATTCTACTATATATGCTGAAATGTCTTTTTATATTTTAATATGTCTGTAGAATCCAATCTATCAATGGTATTCTTAAAATCGTTTATGCCCCTGAATTGTGAACAATATATTTTGGATTAAAATGCTCTTTTCTAGAGTTAAGATTTGAAAACATATTTGTTAAAGATTATTTAAAAAATATCTTTAATCATATCTCCCTTATAAATTATAAAAATAGGGCAGAATGCCCATGGGTTCCACCCCCAGTACCACAAAAATAAAAATAAAAAGTATTATAAATTAAGATCATGTGCTTGGAATTTATTGGGTTTTAAATAGAAATTTAAATGCCATGAGGGAAATATAAAAAAAAGAAAGAGAGAGAGAAAGAAAGAAACCCCAAACACCCAGCTATATCTTTCTGTCTCCATACCTGAACTTTTTCTGATTCAGGAACCATGGCTGGACTTTAGGTAACCAGATCAGGGGGAGGTTCTGTGTTTAAGCACAAACCATGGTGATGAATTTCTACTTTTCCCAGTAGAAAGTCCCAGTTTCAGGATGCTTTTGGCAGACAATTGGGGAGGAGCTAAATTCCATTTGAATTGCAGACATCTGCACCCTCAGTTTGATTCGTTTTTCCCTCTCCCTTCTTTAATCACACACTATAGGTGAATAAGAATGCACTGTTGTATGTCTTTCTCAGAGGCTGAGTCTAAATACTGATTTTGCTGCTCTGTAGGAAGAAACAGAGTAGTGTGGTGGTGATCAGGGGTTGTGCAAGGGGGAATGGAGAGGCGTACGTCAAAGGGTGAAAAGTTGTAGTTATGAAAATAAGTCCTAGAGATCTACTGTAGATCACAGTGCCTCTTGTTAATATTGTATACTTAAAATTTTACTAAGAGGGTGAATCTATGTCAAGTATTCTTATTACAGTTTTTTTTTTAAAATAATGAAAATGGCAAGAAGAAACTTGGATACGATGGATATGTTTATAGAATTGCTTGTGGTGTTGGTTTTCACAGCTGTATAAGTCAAACTGATCAGCTTTTCATATATCAATCACACCTCAATAACAGTTTTAAATAAATATATATGATTTAGTATAGGCTTTTAGGTATTCATGATATATTTGGGATGTGTATAAAATAATGCACTTATAAAAGACATCAGAGCTACTATGACTGCATGAATGAACCCCCCAAAAAAGAGTTTATTTGAAAGACTACATTCACATCACTTGTTAGTACTGCCTGTGAGCAATAGACGCTCCATTTTTACAATTACATGCCAGACTAATTTATGATAAAAAACACTTTTCAAATGAAAATTGTAAATTCTGAATGATTGTATAAATATAGGCCTCATTGGACTGTTTAAAAATAATTTAATTTGTATGGGAGTGGTGGTGCATGCTTGTAATCCCAGTGCTTGGGAGGCTGAGATAGGAGGATCACACAGGTTCAAAGCCAGCCCCATCTACTGAGTGAAGCTCTCAGCAACTTAGCGAGACCCTGTTTCCAAATAAAATATAAACTAGGTCTGGGAGTATATCCCAGAGGTAGAAAAGCCCCTGGGTTCCACCCCCAGTACCACCAAAAAAATGAGGCCCTGGGGTGCACCCAGCAGTGCAAAAAGTAAAAATAAAGAGGCCATGCTGCAGAGGCCAAAGATCCAAAGATATATGACATATATGACTCTACAGTTATGATGCCAAAACAAAACTGTTTGAGGAAGGGTATGATCATAGAAATAATTGACTCTCTTTCCTGAGGGTCCAGATTTGACGAGGAGGACTTAGTTCTGGGGTGTTTATATAACTCTGTCGGTTTCATTATTTTATAGCCATTCCTTGTCTTGTTCAGTTGTCTTCCTTGATATTTATCATGTCTCTATTTTTTAAAAAAATTAGTAAGATGAATGGAGTGATATTTTACTTTTGGCTTTTTATTTTCTTGCTGCTTCTCAATGTCTGGCATACACATCTGGTAAAATGAAATATTTGATTATATAAAGTTTTATGATATTATGGAAAGGATGTGAGCTTTGGTCCAGTCTGACTTTTGATTTCATCTTTGCCATTGTACATTCTGTGACTGGAGCAAGTTACTTCTCTAAGACTTGGCTATCCTCATCAGTAAAATGGGCTACTGATCACTACATCGTATGACTATTGTGACTATTGAAAAGGATGGTTTATTTAGGTAGCCTGTACATAGTACTCTGCTCTGTAAATTAGAGCTATCATTTATTATTTTTTGCATTTATTTATGGGCTCAGTTTTATTCTCCAGAATTTATCTTCCACCCATCACACGACATCTTTCCTCCCCATTGTGTTGAATGTCCCCACTTTTAAGTACATTTCTTACACCCTCAGGACTGTTTTGTTTTGTTTTAACTAGAGAAGCCAAAACAGCCTATCTTGTACATGACAACTGCTACCTTAAAGAACACTGACATTTCCCAGCACGGGCGTTACTTTTGGATTGCTGTTATCAGGAGACCCAGGCTTGTGCGCCTGGCAATTCCTGTCTCCAGTTTTTCTTCAAAAGTAAAAAACACATCGACATGCCAGGAATTTTCCTCTGAAGCCTCCACCTTTTCTGTTTCCACGGTACACCCAATCCTTCCTGTAATCCCTGTGATTTGGAGGGTTTCCAGAGGTGTTGCCTTTGTACCCAATTCTTTTTTTTAAAAAAATATACTTTTAAAGTTCTTTTAAATACAGTTTTATCAGTGCATTGTAATTAAACATCATAATGAGGTTCAGAGTGATAGAGACATACATGTACCCAGTACTTGGCGAGTTTCTCCCCAGACCCCGTTCCACTCCCTCCCCTTCCCTGTACGTGATCCGAGATTGGCATTGACAGTTTTGTATAGATATGTACATAAAATTACTTTGTGTTTTCTTCATCAAGTCTCCTCTCCCCTACTCCCTTCCCCAGCCTCCCTCCATTGCTCTACTCTGGGTTTTCCCTCTTTTATCTGGAGTTCCTTTAGTTTCCTAATTTCTCCCCAGTTTCCTCATATCAGAGAAAACAAATGACTCTTTACTTTCTGTGACAGACTAATCTCACTTAGCATAATACTCTCTAGTTCCATCCATTTTCCTGAAAATGACATACTTTTGTTCTTTTTTATGACTGAGTAAAATTTTATTGTGTGTATTAATACCACAGTTTCATAATCCATTCACCCATTGTCATTTTTTTGTATTTTTATCTCATTGGAATTCGCTAAAAATTAGAAATACGTCTATATTTGCTTTTCATCAAAATGTGTAATTAAATGCACACAAATTTTACTTGATTTGCATTTTTCCATAAATTTTACTCCTAGGGCATTTTCATATCTATGACACTATAGCCACTTCTAAGCTAAAAACAATGTTGTGTACTAGTTTGTCAAGATTGCAGTTATCATAGGAATGCTTAAGAACAGATCTGTGTTATCCTATCATTGATGTGGCATGTATCCTAATAAGTGTATAAGTATATGATTATATATATATATATATATATATATATATATATATATATATCACATCCTGAACTGTACCACAAGTAAAATTTTCCATTCTTTAGATGCCAATAACCCTTCTGTGTTCCAAACTCAATGTGAACTACAAAGATAAGCAAAAGTTGGCAAAATAATAAGCCTATGAATGGTTTGCTTAACAGTTTTCATGTATTTTTTTTTACATTCTATTTTAGTAGTAACTGTCTTTCTAGCTCCAAAACTGCAAATTCAACTGCAAATATATTTCATGTTTAAAATTTATACTTGCATTTGTATTAATCTATGCCAAGAGAGTTGCTTGATTAAGGCTTAACCTTTGAGGAATAAGATAGTGCTTATTAGCATCCCTACCTTTTGTGACATTTCTGCTTAATTTTCCCACATAAAAAGGAAAGAACAGAATGAAGCTGAGGAGACAGGAGATGGAGCAAGCTACATTGGGTAACAAATTGTAGCATTGGGCATCTACATCCTCGGCTCAAATCCTAGATAACACTTAAGTGGTTCTGTGTTATCTTGAAAAAGGGATGTTAACCTGAAACTAAATCACGGGATTTTTGTGACTAATAAGAACAGATATCTAATGAACTCTTAGCCAATACCTTACTGAGCCAAGCACCATATGTAAATTATCATGTAGTGTTCCTAACAATGAACTCTTAGCCAATACCTTACTGAGACAAGCACCATATGTAAATTATCATGTAGTGTTCCTAACAATCTATTAAGATAGATTATGGCCACTTTTTCTGATGCAGAAACTAAGCTGAAAGAGTTTATAGCTTGCTCAAGGTCATGCTGGCAAGAAAGTGCGGGTGCTGAGATCCCAACCATGGATGTCGGGGTCTGAAGCCTGGCCCCTTCCCATTAAATGTCACTGGCTCCTAATGTGGTACCCACTGCCACCTGTCAGGCAGCTTTACCAGGGCTGGAGTTTGGGGACTTTGGGTTTCGATGAACATCTGGCACAGGGAGGTCCTCCTTACAATCCTGTGCTGCACCAGGCAATATTGTAATCATACTATCTAATGGAGCTTTGGAGAACACTGAAGATGCTCAGTAATTTCAAAATGAGCCATACTACAGATGTCTGACATCTCTGCCCACCACTTCAATTTCTAAAATTATTTCATGTGAACACAAAATGTAATGATTGTTTTGTTGAAATATACTCAGAAATTACCAGTATTTCAAGGCAAATACCTCAACGTATTTACCTTTTTCTAACATTAATATCATATGTAGGACATTTATATCCTAGAATTACTTATTATAGTATTATACACAGGAATTAAAGAATTAACTCTAAATCTCTGGGTTTCCCATTTTTTTCTGGTTTACTGATGAAGTTTACTGAAGTTTATTTTACTGTGGGATGATATGGTCGGTAGGTAAGTATTTTCTGAAATTCAAGCAGCTATTATACATTTATATTTATAATATGGATGCAAGTATTTTAGTGTAAAAGTAACTTTTTAGCCAAGTGTGGTGATGCACACTTGTAATCCCAGTACTTGGGAGGCTGAGACAGGAGAATCATAGTTTGTGGACAGCCTCAGCTACTTCGTGAGGCTCTCTGCAACTTAGTGAGATCCTGCTTCAAATTAAAGAATAAAAGAAATAGGGCTGAGAGAGTAGCTCAGAAGTAAAATGGCCCTGGGTTTCATTCCCAGTACTGCAAAAGAAAAAAAAGTAACTTTTTAATAATTTCAGATAGTATCAATTTCACCATTGTGGTGTTTGAATGTTAAATGCCTACAATAGAAAAATACTTGAAAATATACATATTTTTAATCTACAGAATCTAAAAATTTTAGATTTAGAAGAAATCTGGGCAAAAGCTATTTATTGATTTATCTTTATAAAATATTATAGTATAGACAATTTCATACATGTGTGTAGTTCACAGATTCCTCATTAACATTTTTATTAGAAAAATATTTAATTATAGAATTTAATTAATAGAACATTATCTAATTAATCTTATTCATAAGTTTTATTATGTGAGCTTATTTCAAAGGTGAATATTTTTCAATAATAGAAAATACTTTGTGTGGCATAAAATAGTTAATTTATATTCAACAGTGCAGTCTTAAATTTTCATATATTTAGAGTCATATTAAAATAATCTCTGCTCTGTTTTACATTATCTATTTGTTGCATTCTGTTGAATCATACCCATCAGCATGCTAAAATGCTGTTATTTCACTCACCTGAAAAAACATAAAAGCAAATCGTTAGCCTTCCTCCTGCTTCATCCCCTCTCAGGTTACCACCTCTTTGCTTGCCTTACAGTAGAATTCCTGAAGAGTGGTTACCAAAATTCTTATTTTTGTCCAGTCTTCTCTTGAACCCTGACCACACACATCTCATTGTTTCCCCACCACTCATAGGGATGCTTCACTCATCCCTCAGTCTCTTCTCAGAATAGCAGCCGGTGACTCTAGAGGAGTAGAAGTCTGATCATTCTGCTGCTCTCTTTCAAAGCCCCTTGTGGTTCCCCAATCATATAAATAACCTAAACTCCATTTCTCCTCTGCTTTCTTTCCACTTCTTTTCAATCATACTTTCCCATCCACGCTTGCCTTTATGTGAACCCATAAACACGATCCCAACAGGGGCCTGGCACATTCTATTCTCTCTATCCCAAATTCTGTTCCCTTAGATACTCTCATGGCTTACTCCCTCTGAATGGATTCCATTGACAGTTTTACCATATGCTTCCTGTGTCTCACTTAACCCCTCTGTGGCATCACCTCTGGTCCTAGTTACAAATGCTACAAACTCAAGCTGAGCTCTTAACTCATTTTCCATTCTCCTTCCCCCTGGTCACAAAACTGAGCAGTGTACAGTCAGTGACATTGTGTGGAGAGAAATGCAGTTCAAGGTAAGGATGTCTTACCAGGCAGGGGTCGATGACTAGTTGGACAGAGGCTGGAATAAATGGGATTGGAAGATGAGAAAAAAGAGTCTTAGAGGCAAGTAAAGGGACTCGTGGTAGTTGAGAACAAAGCATGCAGATCTATGTGTCTCAGGTTCACTCCTATAGGAGAGCAGCCCCTTCAAAGAAAGGAGTAAGCAGGTTGACTAGAATACCCATCCAACCACTTGGGAGCTTCTCTCCATGACCAGCTCTGAGCTTGTGCAATGGCTCATGCAGAGGCCATGGAGTGAAGGCCATGCATGGCCCAACACCATGGACTGAGTCCACCACGGCTATTAACTTCTGCCGTCGCAGATACCTGAGCTACCAGTAGCAGAGCCCGACTCTGAGATCTCAGGAGGGTACCACCCCTCAGGAAGTTCACACAGCTCCTCAGTGATGAGTTGATTACTGCATCACTCCCCTTCATGAAAAAAGCAGAGATTCCTTGTCACAGAAACTGACACCTACTGCAGATAAGGGTTTGCCTTCTATTTTCACTGCCTCTGCTAGTACCTTTTTCTTAGAGCCTGTAGAGATCCTCAGATACTTGACATGGGATTCCACAAAATATTATCTTGGAGTAAGCAGCTCATTAATAAACAGCTCATTTTATAGTGAAAAACTTATCCTAACAAGCATATGGCCATGCAACCTGTGTCACCCTGAAACATTTGGCCATACGGAATGATGGAAAAGCCCATTCACGCTGCGGCCAAGAGGCCAGATTGCAAGTTACATCCTGTGGAAAAGCATGTTGTCCTCCAGGTGAATTGCACCGATGACAGCTATATGCTGCTGTTTTCTAAGAGACATAATGCATGGAGCTCGAAATAAAGGGTTGCCCCTATTCACTACCACTCCAGTGACCCAGAAATAGAGTTTGTGTCATTTGTCCTTGTAATCTTAGGTTGAGCTGGATTTGTGGTCTGAGTTTTTCAGGCAGAGAGAATGCATCATCCATTAGAGATCACACTACATGTTGTGGACTGAGCTGAGACTACATCTCCTACCGAATTAGTTTGAATTCATCAAGCCTATCTAGTACATTACTAGAGATAATCAATTCTGCTTATTATGGAGAAGTAATTTTGTTTTTACTTGATGCAGATAGGAAGCAGAATGTCTGGAATTCAAGGTATTTGTGGCAGCATTTCTTGGCTTCCGTGTCCAGTAATAAGTGCCAACAGGCAATTGCAGCAACTACAACCCAAGAAGGGCAAGGCCTAGAATGCCTCAGACCTCTCAAGGATGAAAGCTGCTATCATCACCATTAGCTGCATGCTGGCTAAGGATTAGAGAAATCCACGATGGGTGATAATAGATGAAACTATAGAGGGCATGGTGAACATTAACTATAGAGTCAAGACTGGTTGTAGCAGTTGGTGGCCTGTAGCTTGTCATACTTTCTTGTATTATATCTAGCAGAGCTCTTGGCCGGTCACCATATTGAAAATGTTGTGATGGATAGTGTTTTAAATGGAGGGCATAAGCAGATACTTGTGGCATAATGAGCAGACAGTCAGATATCTTTTTTAAAAAATTGTTTCACGATACTGGGGATTAAACACAGAGATAGTCTACCTCTGAAGCTACACCGCCAGTGCTATGGTCTCCCTAAATTGTTGAGGACTTTGGTAAGTTGCTGAGGCTGTCTTTAAACCTATGATTCTCCTGTCTCAGTCTCCCAAGTACTGGGATTACAAGCATGAACTACCACACCTGGCCAGATGCCTTTTATATCTAGCCTTAGGCCCTGTTGTTCTTACCTCTAATTCTAGCCAGAGCTGTGGCAAAGAGTTCCCTCTGTGCTCTGACTTGATCTATGTGCCCAGCTTCTTGCTTGAAGTTCCCACAACATATCTTTCTCGACTTTGTAACCCATATCACATATACCTGTGTGTAGCCAAAAAGTGTTGCACAAGAGGAAAGCTATTGCGCCTAGGGGGAACTCTTAACCAACGGGGACCTTGCCAACTGATTCTTTGATTCAACTGATTCTTTGACTCCGCATTTTGCTTAGAAACTCCCAGCAAAATGGAGCCACAGTGGTCCTCAGGTATGCCTAGTTTTCTTTCCTTTAGGGTTAACTCTCTTTTATTCCCAAGGGATCCCTGCCTAAATTAACCTCCTGCTTGTAAGTCGCAACCTCAGTCGTTGCTTTATAGGAACTTGAGGTAAAGACTCTGCCGCTTATAAGACATTTTTCCTCTCCTCCACTCTTTCTAGCCCCTTCAGCGTGTTGCTTTTAAACAGTAGTTTTCCCCACCATATACAGTGTCCTGTGTATGGCGGTGGGTGGGTGGGGTGTGATCAACTATATGTATTCTGACATATACTTTAATGAACAAATTGAAGTTCACTATTTATAGTTCCAAAGAAAATTACAGTCATGGGGTTAAGCATGAAGTGCATTAACTGCTTTCTTTAGCACTATTCCTTGTTATTTATCAAGTGATTTGATACTGAGTTGCATTTGTTAGATCTCTGAGAATGGAGCCCCGCTCACGATAACTGAGTTTTCTTATTTTTCCAGGTTTTTCTCAAGCAAGTCAGTTTAACTTTGGAGTTGACAATGCTGAGATGGGAAACAGTGTGCAGTTAGTTTCTTCTTTCCAGTCAATTACTTGTGATGTGGAGAAAGATTCAAGTCATTCAACTCAAATCACATGCTATACTAGGTTTGTTTTAAAGTATCTTTAATAACATCACTTTTATCATATCAAAAATTCATCTTGCATATTGGTATTTTAACAGTTTTATCATTCTGCCTATAGCAAGTAATATTTTTCTGGTTATCAGTTATATTTAATTTAATAATGTTTAGACTATTTTATACCTTTATTATATTCAATTATAATGCTCTTTCCATACATGAACATGATAAAAATATATCCTTTGTAATTTTATTAGAGCTATTATCTTATAATTATTGAGCTCCTTTGGGAGATAAATGGCAACTATTAAATTGTAATAATGTGCCTGGAAATACCAAAATTATGCGTTCCTGTTCAGTTTGATTAATTTTGTTCAAAATCTTCACATAGTTATTAAGATTAAAGATGATGATTTTATATAGTGACATTTTAAGTTCTTTCTTATCAACCTAAATTGATGTGTGTTATTAGCAACTTTGGAAAAACAGTTAAAATCATTTGAAATTGCGATTTCCAGTGTTGACCTTAGTAGCAGAGGGGCACATTTTCCAGAGGATCTTATTTATATTAGATTTTCTGGCTCTTTATCAGATGCAAAAGCTTACTTAAGGGGAAACTTGATTAACTGGAACTTTAAAAAAAATAGCTGAATATACCAATGATGCATTACTATTTAAAATGGCTATGGTGGTTTGTTGTTATTGCATTTGTCATATTTTCCATTAGTTTTTATTGGTGTATTGTAATTATACATCATGATGAAGATTAGGGTGATAGAGGCATTAATAAGCACCAATATGCATAGTCAGAATAGGCCTTTGCCAGAATCATGTGATGATAGAATTGGCATCATAAGATTGTTCAGTATTAAGCTCTTCTTTCTGTAACCTAAAATGGAATTAATTTTATACATCAATGAGTATTTTAGACAACTTTATATCCAAAAATAACATGTAATACCATTTATTAAATAAATGTTATTGCATTCCTCATATATTTTTTATTTACATTGCAGAGCAATGCCAGAAGATTCTTACACTGTTCGAGTCAGTGTGGACGGGGTTCCTATTGCAGAAAATAACACCTGCAAAGGTCACATCCATAGCTGGGCATGCAGCTTCTATGTATGTGGGATCTCCTCTTTAATTTACATGCAGTTGAGCGTGTTCCCTTTTTACCGAACTAGGTTTTTACTTTTTATTTTTATAGATTGTTACTCTTTCCACGTTAAAAAGTATTTTAGGAGGTAGCCAAGACTAATTTCCCCAGTCACTGAGTTTCCCATAGTGATAACTGAATCTCTTGTTATTTCTAGTTTGTTCCTCCCTTTAAAATTAATTTTATTAATGAATTAAATGCTTATATTTCCAAATTAGTTTTTGTTCACATTTCCCCCCCTTTTCCCCCCTATTTTTGCTCTTAGTTTGATTCTCTCTTTTCTTCTCCCATTTCATTTTAAATAGGAACATAACTTTCTTCCTTTCTAATTTCTAATGTAATAAGCCTGAGGGTAGCATAGAAGCCACTCAAAATTTATTTCCCTAGTAAAGGAATTTGAAAAATACATTTTATTCTATGCACCATCTCATAGATTCTTTTATTTTTTATTTTGTGTGTGTGTGTGTGTGTGTGTGTGTGTGTGTGTGTGTGTATGTGTGTTTCTCTCTTTTCTCTCAAGATGTGGGGCAAGTTTGTATCCTAGTATTTCATACACACATAAATGGCCTCAAATCAACCTAAATTCAGCCTAAATTAACTGTACTTCTTATATTTCACCTTCTTCCTCCTTCTTGTCGGATTGTTTCTTACCATCTCAAGCCAGAAACTTGTTACCGTCTTCAGTTTCTCCTCTGCCTTCACCTTCAGCCTGGAAGCTGTTCAGAAGCCACACTGGGCTGATGATCCCATCCTCTCACTGAGTTTTTCGGTGCATTCTCTCATGGCCTTCTTTCCTAGATGGCCTTTTTTTTGGGGGGGGTGTGCATTATAGTCTCTTAAAGGGGTTCAAGATGGTAGAGGCATACAAGCACACATCACTCATTTAGCCCTTCCCCAATTCCCACCCCATTCCCTCCCCCTCCCTCTTTCTCAAGTTTGGCTAAGTGATTAACTTTGATATGTTTGTGAATATACATCATGTACATTGGGGAATTTTCCTCTTCCCCCTCACATCCCCCTCAGTAGGTCTCCTTATTTGCTTATCTACAGTTTCTCTTCCTTCACCTAGAGTTTCTTCTATGACTCTATCTCTAGCTCCTATATATTAGGGAGAGCATCTGATTTCTCACTTTGTGTGACTGACTAATCTCACTTAGCATAATGTTCTCCAGTTCCATCAATTTCCCTGTATATGACTTAATTTTGATTTTCTTTATGGCTGGGTAAAATTCCATTGTGTACATATCCCATAGTTTTGTAATCCATTCATCTGTTGATGGACATCTTGGCTGGTTCCATAGTTTGGCAATGGTGAATTGTTGCTGGACTTGTCATTTCTCACTAGGTTATCACAATAGCCTCCTAATAGGTCTTTCAACCCTTTGTCATTGCACTGCTCATCTTACCCCTCAAAACCATGATGCTTTTGTCCTTTGCCTACCCAGTGACCTTCCTTCCCCCACATCTGAGGGCATCTACCTTGTTTCACCATCAGAAAGTCAGCAACCAAGTCGGTTTCCAGCAATGACTTGTGACATTCTCTCTGACCAAGGACTTGCACAGCTGGCACAGTTTTGTTTTGTTTTGCTTTTGCAGTACTGGGGATTGAACTCAGGGAATGTATATTGCAGGAAGAATATCCCTAGGTTCAATTCCCCATACTCCTCCCCTCAAAAAAGGAAAGAAAATCCTCATTAGCATGGCTATTAAATTTACTTTGTTGGGCTGTTTTGCTTCTATGGTTTTGAAACATACCTTGTTATTTTAATTTTCAAGGGACTTATTTAAAATAGGCTTTCTTTAATTTTGGCTCATCAAACTACTGAAAGTCTTTACCATAAAGACTAATTTGGCTTACTGTAAACAAAAGGATCATTAAATTTTAAAACCAGACTAACAATGTTTTGAATAAAAGATAATTTGTAGGGGACAAAGAAAATATCTTGAATAATCTTAAATGTTCTAAACATTATTTCTTATAAAAAAGAAAATATAGTGAGTAATGGATATCATTGAAATATAAATAATGTTCAAAATAGACCTATTCCAAAAAAAAAAATCAGAGATAGGACTACTTACCAACTTTATTATTTTACAGGCAAAAAGTTTTAGAACACCAACAATAACAAGCATCACACCTTTATCTGGAACTCCAGGTCTGTTTTGTGACAGTCAAAATCTTTTGGTGCTGTGGTAATTAATTTGTTTGCTCTTTAGTATATAAAATTATTATAATACCTGAAAATATATAAACATTTTTTCTGATTATAAAAATTAACTATCAATATTTTAAAAAATCATTTTCAAGAGCTGCATCTTAATCTGCTCTAAAATATTTAACTTTTCCCCTTTTGGACATTTAGATAAGTACAGTGTTTATTATGACAGCTATGATTCTACCAATTTATAATACCAACAGAATGAAAACTGTTTCTGCCACATAGAAAATTGTATATACTAATTATTTTAAGTAATTATATGAGAAATAAAGTAGGTTTAAAAATTATTTTCCAATTCTTCTATTTATATCATTGAATTTATTTTAGGTTTATTGAACACATGTACTTCTTTTGTAAATTATTTATTTTTGGCTTAACTTAAAGCTAACATCTTTTATTCATGTCAAGTTTTAATAATTCTGTATACTTGAAAGATAGTAAACATTTATAAGTCAGATATAAATTGTTTTCATTTATCATGTGCTTTAAAATTGTTTCTTGACAATTTTGAATTTTTGTTATCAAATCCAAAAATCTTAACTTTTATTATTTCTATTTATTTTTTATTTATTTATTTTTTGGTGGTATTGAGGTTCCTGGAAACCCTTCTATCTCTGGGCTACACTCCCAGACTTATTTTATACTTTTTAAATTTGGAAACAGGGTTTCTTAAGCCAGCAAGGCTGACTTCGAACCTGCACGATCCTCCTGTTTCCACCTCCCAAGCATGGAAATTACAAGCGTGCGCCACAAGCCTGGCTTATTGTTTATTTATTTTTATGCTGTAGAATATTACATCAAACTGATTACATAGACATTGCATAAAATCTTATCTAATTTTCAAAGGTTTTATTATTTTACTTTTTATATTTACTTTTTATCTCACCTAAGATTTATTTTACTTTCTTATGTAAGGTGGGAAGTACTTTTTCAAAATAATCACCCTTTGATCCAAGCAATGTTTATTAAATAATTCATTCTATCTTCCTTGGTAGCCCATTTTAATCTATAAATCCTTACAGATACACATTCAATTTTCATTATTTTTGTTATAACTTTCAAATAGTGCTGAACTATACTGACGAACATCAGATATAAGTGTTTGGATGATGGTTTTGTTGGGGAAACTCTCTAGTATTTTGGAATTAAGTGTCCTTTGTTTGATTTTTCAGGTACATTAATAACAATCCAAGGAAAAATCTTCACTGATGTATATGGAAGTAATACTGCACTGAGTTCAAATGGGAAAAATGTTAGGATTTTGAGGTAATTTGTTAATGTGGAAATATGTTCTTGTAACTCATAGGTGATATAATAGTCCAACGATAATGAAACCAATAAGCCGGGCATGGTGACACACACGCTTGTAATCCCAGCATTCTGCAGTCTGAGACAGGAGGATCGCAGTTCAAGGACAGCCTCAGCTACTTCATGAGGCTCTTTGCAACTCAGTGAGACCCTCCATTTTGGACTAGAAACGAACAGTCACTAGATCATCCTCCTGTAGCACAGACAGGGCTATTTCAGCCCTACCTTAAAAGACTGGCAGCCTTGTTCATCTCCTACAAGAGGAATTGTGGACTCTGTCATGCTTCTCAAGATATTTCATGCTTACTGAATACATGTTGAAAACAGATGAGTGGATAAATATACAATTCAAACAGTAATTTTGAATTGTAAATACCAAAAAGGTTATATATGTACACATATACATAGTCGTATGTGAATTTATAAAATAAACAATTTAAAAGTTTTATTAAATAAAATACAAGGGATTTATCTGACCTTCTATGAGGTAGACTCAACTTTGAAATCACATATGTGTGAAGCTAGAATGTTCTATAAAAGTTAAGATAGAGCCAGGAGTGGTGGCGCACGCTTGTAATCGCTGCGCTTGGGAGGCTGAGACAGGAGGATCGCATGGGTTCGAAGTCAGCCTCAGCTACTCAGTGAGGCTTCCAGCAACTTAGTGAGATCCTGTTTTCCAAATAAAATATTAAAAAAAAAAGGTCTGGGAGTACAGCCCGGAGGTTAAAAGCCTCTGGGTTCCACCCCCAGTACCACCAAAAAAAAAAAAAAAAGAAAAAAAAAAGTTAAGATAGATTCCTTATACATAATAACTACTAGAAAAATATTTAATAATATATATAATTTAGCATAAGTAAATATTTTGTCTGCTTCAATATGGTTGAGTGTTATGAATGGTTTACATTCTGATTTTAGGTAGAATTTTCATGGCTATAATTTCTCATAATGATGCCAAGAAATTGCAAGTTTAACTTCTGAAAAGAGATGCTTCCTCTATCCCATCATGACTGGAATTTATTTCTGCTTTATAACAGGGAACTAATAAAAACATTTTATAAAATTATAGTATGAAGGGTCTAAGAGATCAGCCTACCTTATCTTCATACTCTGGAAATCCTGATATATAACTAGGACTTTTGTCATTCACCTACTAATGGGAGGCTATGAAGTCCTCACAAACTCAATCATCTCATTTGTACCATGTTATTTATGAAACTAGGGCTCTCAAAGCATTTCTTTATGCTTTAGTTCCACTATCAAGGTGTCAATAGAAAAGGGCTGTGCAGTAGCACTGGGCAAGAAGCCAGGAGACCTATTTCTCAGATCTTATCCATTCAGCCAAATCTCTAAATTCAGACCAATACAAATTATAGAACACACAAACTGAGTAGAGGGCCTAGTGCCTACTAATGAGCTTTTGATCTAGAAGACCAGGTGAGAAAAATTCTAAATACTATGTATAGGAGGTCAAATAAGATGGTAGTCTCATAGACGGCATGCTCATGCATCACATCATGAGAATTACCAAGTATACGAGTCTGTCTGGGTGTGAATTCCTACTCTATCTCTTCCTCTCTAGCTGCAGTCTTATATCTCTCTAATGGGTCCTTTATAATTTGAGCCAGGTCTGGATATGATAATTTGGCTGAATGGACAAGGTCTGAGAAGCAGATGGTCTCCTGGCTTCCTGCCTACTTGCTATCCACTTCTTGCTAATGGAATTCAGGCACAATGAAATGCCCTGGGAGCTCTAGTGTAATTAAATTCTATGTCTCAATATCTTCATCTATTAAATGAAAAGATAATAGTTACTAAAGCACAGGATGGTTAAAGAATTTAATGCAGTAAGGACTTGTAAGTGTTAGCTGCTACATTCTTATTTAATTGGAATAAGGCAGAAGATTAGTAGGAGAATTTGAATCCATGTACCTCTGTAATGGATCCAATAATTCTGTTCACTTGCTTTACAAGCCTCATGTAATGATCAAATCAAAGAACTTTCATGTAAAAGTGTATTATAATGTTCAGTATTCTTTGCAAACAGAAGTTCTTAGTTTTTATAGTTCAGCTTTGTATGTGGCCTTATTTCGAGTCAAAATTTGCTGTCACAGAAGCTGAGTAGTTTATTCTGGTGTTTCAAAGAAAATAATACCAGTTACCTACAAGCCTCCAGTGGCATCAAGTGCCATCAATATAAAACTTAAAGAACTATGTTTTTATTTGAATTGATTGAGCTTTTTTCTTGGTGCATTGTAATCATACATCTTAAAGGGGTACAAGATGGTAGAGGCATACATGCACACATCACTCATTTAGCCCTTCCCCAATCCCCCCCATTCCCCCTCTTTCTCAGATTTGGCTTAGTAATTGACTCTGCTATGTTTATGAATGTACATCATGTACATTGGGGGATTTCCCTGTCCCCCCTCCCATCCCCCTCACTTAGGTCACCGTATTTGCTCATCTATGGTTCATCCTCCGAGAATGAGCTCTATTTTTCCCTAGCCTCTGAATTTTAAGGAGAACATACAAATTTTCACTTTTTGTGGCTGAACTTTAAGCACATAATTTCATTATCTGTTTTTATGTTTTAATTGTATTGTTTTTGTTTTTTTGTCACTGGGCATTGAACCCAGGTCCTCACACATGCTAAACAAGTACTTTTTGAAGTACTTAATGCCTTCTAACATATCCACTATGTTATGATTATTATGTTTATTATTCTTTCCCAGTAAAATGTTCCATAAGGGCAGGGCAACCCCACACACATTGTTGTGTCCCAGTAACTAGAGTCACATAACAGCATTCAATAGATGTTTTGTTTTTGTTTTTTCTTTCCTTTCTTACTTTTTTTTTTTTTTTTTTTTTTTTTTGCAGTACTGAGGATTGAACCTAAGGGCATTCTACCACTGAGCTACATTCCCAGCCCTATTTTATCCTCCACTTTTTGAAACAGTGATTCCCTAAGTTCCTGTGGGCCTCACAATTTGCTGAGGCTGGCCTCTAACTTGAAATCCTCCTGCTTCAACCTTCCAAGTACTGGAATTATAGGCATGCACCACCATACTCGCCTTTCAATAGATTTTTTTTAAAGGAGCTAGTGATGGATAAGAATAGTGGTTGAAGCCGGACGTGGTGATGCACACTTGTAATCCCCGTGCTTGGGAGGCTGAGACAGGAGGATCGCACAGGTTCGAAGCCAGCCTCAGCTACTTAGTGAGGCTCCCAGCAACTTAGTGAGATCCTGTTTCCAAATCAAGTATAAAATAGGTCTGGGAGTGTAGCCCAGAGGTAGAAAGCCCCTGGGTTCCATCCCCAGGACCACCAAAACAAAACAAAACAAAACAAAAAACAATAGTGGTTGAAAGGGAAAAGAAGTAAGATGGGTAGTCACTTGGTGAAAGTAGGGCATTTTGAAGCCATTTATTAAACATAATTTGATCTTTTCTAATAAAAATATCTATGCAGAGTTTATACCGGAGGAATGCCCTGTGAGCTTCTT
Organism: Muscardinus avellanarius; assembly: GCF_963383645.1. NCBI lineage: Eukaryota > Metazoa > Chordata > Mammalia > Rodentia > Gliridae > Muscardinus > Muscardinus avellanarius. The sequence continues at coordinate 31,405,958 of NC_137789.1, read as the reverse complement.
ATACCACAATCTGATGATCTGTAAGTGATTATAATAACTTTCTATATAAAATAATAGTGCATATAAACATAGTAAATTTAAGTAGTGATTGCTAGTGATCTGCATAGCTAAGTATTCTATAATGCAATATAAAGTATAATATTTTATATGGTAAATTAACATTGTTTATATAATTAGGTACTACCTTGTATCTTTTTCTGTTTTCAATTTATTATGATGTGAGCTACTGTTTAGATTAATATGAAAAAAAGGTATTTGGGGAAACATCCTTAGAAAATAATTGTTCTACTTGATAATATTTTAAGCTCTTTCAAAGAAATACTAATAGGGATATCAGTGCTAATTTCATGGTTGAATGATATTTTATTTAAATATCTTCAGTGAAGTGTGAGAAGTATTTTTATTTTATAGAAATTTTAGTTGTAGCAACAATTTATGTCCTGATTCATATTCTAAAATTAATGAGATAATTTTAAGAAAAACATAGTATTTTAAAATTTTAGTGTCACTATGAAGTTTAATATTGGCCTATATCTTTTGTTAGGTATGGTCTAAAGCTAAGTCATCCAAATGGAGACATAGGTTCTATGGTCTGCAAGGTAACTGGGACTTACATTGGTAAGTGTCGATCATCTTTCTAATTGTCATACGTGCTTCACATCTATTTTGTGTTCTAACCTCCCCTGCCCTTTTGTTACCTTTTTAGGGACTCTTCTGTCTCTTTCTTGCTTCTTTCTTTTTCATATGGACATGTGTGAATTCATCTTTTTTTTTTTTTGGTGGTGCTGGGGTTCCTGGAAACCCTTCTACCTTTGGGCTACACTTCTAGACCTATTTTTTATATTTTTATTTGGAAATAGGCTCTCTTAAGCCAGCGAGGCTGGCTTCTAACCAGCACAATCCTCCTGTCTCCACCTCCCAAGCATGGGGATTACAAGGGTCGGCCACCACGCCTGGCTGAATTCATCTTTTCTTAAGGTTTACATTCCTTCTCTTTCTCCTCCTTTCTTCTCCCAGAGGATTCCATGACTAATTCAGCTATTTTATCTGTTGCCTTAATTTTATTCCATCTCCCCACTTCCTTGCTGTATATACTGCAGACACATAGATCTTTTAATTCTTGCCTGGCCTTCCCTTCTGTCTTCTGTTTAGGCCCTTTATAAACATCCTATCTTGAAATTTAGAGATAACAATGTGTGACCTCAGTGAAGCCTCCTGTGACCCCCTTTGACCTTCTCAAAGCTCACTCTCCTCCTTGATAGCTTTATCACGTTGAGTGCTCTGTGTTGCTGTTCTTGACTGATTGTACTCTCTGCTAGACAGTATGTTCTGTTAGGAGGAAAGTCTGTGCGCTCCCCCTGCCTGAATCTCTCAACTCCTAGCAGAGGGCCTAAACAATTAAACAGCTATTGATGAAAAAAGGCAAACTCCGGGTGACATGGTTATATACCTCTGCTTTTATTATTCTTCACTCACAGTTATATTTTCTTCAGACATTGCTGCTTATAACCTCCAGATACCTATTATACATATTTTTATATTATAGACACTTTTTAATACAGTACAGTTTTCATTTCTTTAAGAACTAATTGGTACTTGTATAAATTCAGCCTTTATGTTTTTTTTCCCTACTTTTTAATCAGCTTTGTAATATAGAGTGATTGTTATGCTCTGGTTGGGGATTTAATTGATTGTATATTTTAATTAATTCCAGGTCATCACAATGTCAGCTTCATCTTAGACAGTGATTATGGAAGGTAGGCCATTTTGTAAATGATATTTTTATAATTGATTCAACTGGGCAAATAAAATAAAGTGTATATTCACTTTGTGAGATAGATGCAAGAGATTAAAGAATTAATCACTTTCTTCCCCCGAATTAACATTTAAAAGTCAGCAACTCCCTGTCATTCACAATTTGTGTCTCACACATGACCTTTTAACTAAAGCAACCAACAAAAAATTATGATATAAAAATTATTTTACTTATTGTGTGTCTTCTATTTAATTATTCTTTTTTATAACAAAAGCAATTAAATTTTTATTTGAAACTCTAAGTATAAATAAAACCTCGTGAACAGTATTATCAAATAACATTTTTCTTTATGATATCAAGACATAGAGCTTTGAAAGTTACAGCTTTTAATGCAGTATCTTACCACCAATGTTAATAACATAATTAACGTTTGTGGTGGTTGTTGTTTGGGTACTGGGAATTGAACCCAGGGACATTCTACCTCCAAGCCATACTCCCAGCGCTTTTATAAAAATTTGAGACAGGGTCTCGCTAAATTGCTGAGGGTCTTGCTAAACTGCGGAGGTTGGCCTTGAAGGTACAGTCCTCCTCTCTCAGCCATCCAAGTGTTGGGATTACAGATGTGTGCCACCATGGCCAGCATATTTATGGTTTTTAATAAAACGAGTTCTTGTTTCCAGATATCCTACATCCTAATATCAATAAGAAAGACTTTGGATGTTCATAGAAATATTAGGATGCGAAAATCTCAACACATCTTCAAACCTCTTATTACAGACAGTAATAGTGAACATTTAGTGCTAAGCATAGTGTCATGTCCTTTACGTACATTATCTAGCTTAATCTTCCAAAGAACCTATAAATTGAATGCCGTCATCCACCCCATGATATCCACTGGGAAAATGAGAGGAACATTAAACAATTTTCCTAAGGACGCTCAGCAGGACTCGTAAGTGAGTTAATCTGTCTAAATTCAGGACCTGAGCATTTCATTCCAGTGCTCTCCCATGACTTATGGAGGGTTCAGCCATGAACAAATCCCACAGTAACTGGATTTGTCAATGGCTCCAGTGGGCAAAACCATGGCCTGCTAAACCTAAATGAATTGTTCTGCCCAAATATCATAGTATTTTTTAAATTAGAAATGATCCAGTTAACAGACATCTAAAAAATTACATTATTTATCATCTAATACTAATACAGCTGTAGTAGGTCAATATATCTTTAATTTTTAATGTCAATGTAAATGAGGTCTGTTGATTTCCTTTTAGTCTCTAAAGAGACACTCAATGATTAGAAGTTGGAAAAGAATGGCACTGCTACAATCAAAGCAGATGTTCTTTCTGTTCAGTATTCACAGGCAATAAAAGATTTGGTCCTCCCTGCATGGAGCTGCAATTCCATTTGGACCAAAATCCACTATCATTTTATTTTATATATATATATTTTGTGTGTGCGTGGTACTGGGGATGAAATCCAGGGGCTTTCTACCTCCAGGCTATACTTCCATACCTATTTTATATTTTATTTGGAAACAGGGTGTCAATAAGTTGCCGAGAGCTTCACTAAGTAGCTGAGGATGGCTCAGTCTCCTAAGAACTGGAATTACAAGAGTGAGGCACCATGCCCGGCTCACTATCATTGTATTTAAAGGGCATCTAGTGCTAGACACCTAGAAGCAAAAGGCTTATTTAAAAATTCATGTCTGTTAAAATCATGCCTGTTAATAAGTCATGCTGATTAAAAAGTCATTATGACCAATATAGACTAAAATGAAACCATGAAGTATAACTCATGAGCAAATCAGTGTGGAAGATATGTTAATGGTGCCAGGGTATACTCTTGTGATTTATGATGCAAATGGCTTATAGCCCCATGATTTAACAGCTATTCTCTTGTATGGAAAGAATTGCTTACATAGAACTGACTAAGATCACACAATAGAATTTTACTAAAACCATTAGAAAGAACCAGCAATGATTAAGTTTTTAATGATTTCTGGACCTATATATGGTTCTTTTATGCTCTTAGTCTCACTCTTTGTAAGGTGAAAAAAAATAAATTCTTAGTAATATTAAACATTTTAAAAATAAAAGTAAAAATATTTATTGCCAAATCCATCATCTGTCTCTTGGAAAAATAATTATCTAAAAAAGATTGTTTGAATGACCAAGCTGGATATGATTGCTAAGTATAAATAAATCAATATGCTAGATTAACTCGCTCAGAAATTTTCCATTTAAAAATGCCAGCAAATCCACATATAACATAGGTTAGAACACTGCATTACATTGTATCTTGATATATAATTCCTTTCTTTAATCCAATGAATAACCTTTGTGTTAATATCTCTTAATTGAGAAAACTGTGTTCCTACATAAAATACTCTCAGTAATTTAAGATAACTGTTAAAAATATGTCATTTAATACTTTAAAACCTAGTTTTAAGATTACACCGCATTTAAAAATGTTAAATCATTTTATAAATTATATAATTATTATTTTACAAATTTTAGGAGCATTTCTGAATATCAAATGAACTAATTACAGACCATTGTGGCACCCATCTTGTATCTCTTTTAATAACAAACCCTCTCCCTGCTATTTCCCCAAGTTCAGGTGGCAGCTGTTTCTAACTGATAAGGTTCAAATGAGGCTGCCTTTAATTGAGAAATGCCTAGTCATTATCAATGAATTAGTGAAAATCACCTCAGTGTCATCCAAAATAAATTACATTCAAATTTTATTTCAGGGGGCAATTTTTCCACTAACTGCAGAAGCAGAGTTAATTTTAGAAATGCAGAATTCATTTTAGATCTTTGTGAATCAACTCAAAAGCTAATAACATAAAAATGTACAATCCAGTTCAAACTTCTTAAATAACTAATTTAGCATAAAATATATCCAAAGATGCATTAGTCTTGCAAATGCATGAAGTGATGCCTGGGTTAGATTTGCAAGAGAGTTGTTAGTCTAAATCACAAGTTTCCATCATCCTTGTTGATTCCAATTTATTATACTGTAATTATGATAAATAAGTTTTGAGTCTTAAAATTATTTGAATTTTTAAACTTTTCTAATTGTGAATTTCATTAAAGCAAGTAAGAGAATAGTATTTAATTTTCATAATTCTTTCTCTTCCTACCCCTTTAGATTATGTAATTGTGCATGTGTTTCTATCAAAAAACATGCAAAATGCCTGGCATGGTGGTGCATGCTTGTAACCCCCACGATTGGGAGGCGGAGACAGGAGGATGGCGCAGGTTGGAACCCAGCCTCGCTGGCCTAAGAGACCTGTTTCCAAATAAAAATATAAAAAATAGGTGTCTGGGAGTGTAGCCCGGAGGTAGAAGAGTTTCCAGGAACCCCAGTACCACCAAAAAAAAAAAAAAATGCATGCACAAATATTAAGACTTTCTGTTTATTTAAGGGCATCTAAACCTGATGAATTGTTAGGGTTTGTGTGTTGTTGTTTGTTTTGGCACTGGATATTATAACTCTGAGCTATACCCTCAACCCTATTTCATTTTTATGAATTTTGAAACAAGCTCTTGCTAAGTTGCGGAGGGCCTTGCTAAGTTACTGAGACTGATTTTGAACCTGCCATTGTCCTGTCTCAGCCTCCCAAGTACTGAGATTACTACAGTTGTGTGTCACCATGCCTGGCTGGATTGCTCATACTTTACCCTGGTCCATCTGTATTATTACACCGATTTATGGGCAGGGGAACAGTATTGTATAATATACAGATTAAGAGCCAAGGCTTTTGGACTAAAATGCCTGGCTTCTAATTTTGTTTCTGCTGCATATTGGTTTTGTAATCTTGAGTAAATTAAGTAAATTATTTGATTTTTTAAAATCTGTCTCATGTGGCTGATATAAAGGTAAAATGGCATAATAAATGGAAGGGTTTTCAATCGATTCTTTTAGAACCCACTGGACTCTAAGAGTCCGTGGGTCAACAGAAGAGCCCAGCCATTGTGCACAGTAGTCCTCTGTTTTCTTTGCCCTTTTATTTTGTCAATATAATTTCTTAAGATCAACTTTGTTCAGGAATAATTTGCATATAATAAAATGTGTACATCTGTTCGGTGTTCTATTTTTTTTACTAAGTTCTGACAAACATATATATGTGTGTGACCAACAATCAAAACAAGATACAAGAATGTTTCTATCTTCCCTCAAGAATTCATGTCCTGTTCCCTGGCAAGTCATGACCTGATTTCTGTCATAACAGTGACAACAAAAATCCCCAAATAAAAGTCATTTCTTAAAAGCAAAAAAAAAAAAAAATTAACTTTTCTTTTAAACAGGAGTTTACCACAGAAAGCGACATATTTTGTTTCTTCTCTCAATAAAGTTTCAATGTTTCAAACATTTGCAGGTATGTGACATTTCTCTGACTCTGATGTGGATGTGAGGAGAGCTGGTAGATGCTTCTATGTTATTCTATGTGCTGCTAGGAAAAGAAAAATATCCAAGATGGGGAATCTAAAAGATAAAACCCTGGCATTAGGCTAGGATACCCTAAACTGCACTCCTACTATAAGACTGAAAAATAAACTCATCACACTAAGAAAGAGAACAGGGAAACTTATTTATCTAGACTTTAGTTGTTGGTAATGAAAAGGAAAAATAATACAAAGCCAGTACTCTCAGATGTATGGTTCCAGTGAGATACAAAAGAATTCTCAGCTGGGCGTGGTGGCACAAGCTTGTAATGCCTGTACTCAGGAGGCTGAGACAGGAGGATTGCAGATTCTTGGCCAGCATCAGCAACTTGTGAGGCATGGGGATATAGCTCGGAGGTAGAATGCCTCTGAATTCAATTCCCAGTACTGTGTGTATGTATGCATGCACGTACACACACACACACACACACACACACACACACACACACACACGCACACACACACACATTCTCAAGCAGATTTTAATTTAATTATTTTAAAGAGGTCTCAAGTTGATAGTTCCCCTAGGAGAGTGTCAGAGGCAAATGCACACCCTCCTGAAAGAACTGTATCTTCCAGGTCAGGAGTGATGGAGACACATGTTTAGATTTCAGGATGCTAAACTGTGAAAAACATGTGTCTTAGAATGAATTAAATGTGAAATATTTTTATTTGTCCTAGAAATATGTTTAATGCAAAATTCATATGTAGTAACGCATAGAACTTTGATAGAATAAATAAGAATATTTTAATATTCAAAGCCTATGGGAGAACAGGTGTTTTTTTATTGGCCTTCCTTTGTTTCCTTTAGAGCTAAATATCTATTCTCAGCTCAGGGTTTCCTTACTCCATCCATTCTCTAAAATTTCTCCTTAGTACCAGTCACCATTAAAGTCTGGTCTCCCAGGGAATATAGATCTCTTTGAAAGACAGGAGATTTTATCCTCTTTGCAGGATTGCATCAGTGACAAAATAACGCAACACTTCATTCATTCACTCATTCTTTCATTCAATAATCCACTGCTACACTATGTTAGGTAATTTAGAAATCTTTTTAAAATGAGTTATTTGGGCTTGCTTGCGATATTCCTAACATTTTATTTAATAAACTTTTCTCCCCCAGAGGTCACTACGATTTCACCTTCAAAAGGAAGCATTCAAGGTGGCACTACGCTAACAATAAGAGGAAGGTTCTTTGATCAGACAGACCTCCCAGTGAGAGTTCTAGTTGGAGGTATTCTTCATGATTTCTTATATGCTGCTTTATAGAAACAAATCCTGACTGTTCTCTAATAACTTGCAAGGGGGCTGATAATTTTCTCTAATTATTTTCTTCCATTTAAAGCTGGATGTTTTCACATATGCATTTAGTTCTGGGGCTTGGCACTCTTCTCTCTGCAGTTTCACAGTGAGGATCACTCCTTGCAGCCTGTGTGACTGGAACTTGAGCTCTCACAGTGGCCCTAAAGGGCCCATGTAGTAGCATCCTGGCTGCCATCCACAAATTCCTCACCACAGTTAAGGACATTCCTCCTATTTAATAAGCTCTTAAATGCTCTTCTTGAACTGTTGTTCCTTCTCAACAAGTTAGCTAATTATGGGACATTTTAATTAGTATTTTTGAATACTCCTATACTTTTCTTATATACTGTGGCATCTGAGCAATAGTAATTACTGATGATACCGGCCTTCAAAAGAATATTCTTTTATGTAAAAAATTCTTTTTTTATGTGGATCATATTGAAAATGGCATACATTCAGCTAGTGCTTAGTGCCCTTCCCCCACCCACTTCCCCTTCCCCCCAACCCCCGCTCCCAACAACAATTGTCCAGGTTGACCATGCTACATTAAAACTTACACACATATTCAAATATATTTCCTCAATTAATCAACCTCCGCCTTCTTCCTCTCCTACCCTTCCATTCTAGCTTGCTGAGCTTTCCCCTCCCTTATCTAGAGTCCCTCTGGTATCCCCAATACTTCTTAGCTTGGGCATATTAGAGAAAACATATGTCCCTTCTCTTTCTGTGCTTGGCTGATCTCACTTAACATAATGTTCTCCAGGTCTTTCCATCTTCTTGCAAATGACATGATTTTATTCTTCTTTATTGCTGAGCAGAATTCCATTGAGTGTATTTCCCATAATTTTGCAATCTATTCATCTGTTGGTTCCATATTTTGGCTATTACGAATTGTGCTATTATGAACATGGATATGCATATGTTACTATAGCTCTCTGATTTCAACCCCTTTGGAAAGCAAATGCTGGCGAGAGTGTGGGGAAAGAGGAACTCATACACTGTTGGTGGGAGTGCAAAGTAATTCAGCCACTATAGAGATCAGTGTGGAGATTCTTTAGAAAACTGGAAATGGATTCAACATATGATCTGACTATACCACTCCTGGGTATCTTTCCAAAAGAATAATCTATTAATGTGTGATCTGTTTACCAATTCACATAGGGTTTGTTTCTTTGGTCATATATAGCTTTTATGTATTCGTGTAGATTTATTCAGAGATTGGGGATATGCAGCTAAAAAGGGAGCTTGAGAAGAATGTAACTGTGGGACTCTTGCCCCTGAGTCAAAAGAACATGACTCCCCTTGATAGGCAGGGGACAGGGTGCCTTCCTGTGTAGGGGGGCATATATATGTTCTGCAACAGCTCTCTTGCTCAGAGGCTTTCTACCCTTTAAGGAATCTGCATATGATCCTTCCAAATAGTGATTTCAAAAAAGAAGAGGAATGTATAGAAAGCAACCTCATCTAACATTTGTACACTAATTTTTCTAGTCCCTGTGAATCTTTGCTGGTCACCTGCTTACATATTAAAACCTGGTCTATATGATTTAAAAACTTATATTATGCTGGGAATGGTGGGAATGGTGGTGCATGCTTGTAATACCAGTACTTGGGAAGCTAAGACAGAAGAATTGTGCAGGTTAGAAGCCAGCCTCAGCTACTTAGTGAGGCTTTCAGCAATGTAGTGAGACCCTGTTTCCAAATAAAATATAATAAAAGTATGTCTGAGAGTATAGCCGAGAGGTAGAAAGCCCCTGGGTTCCACCCTGGGTTCCATCCCCAATACCACACACACACACACACACACACACACACACACACACACACACACTACATTCTTATATTGTCTGATCAGATTTTATATTGTAAATATTCAAATTAGGGATATAAACCCATTATCTTAATCTTAGGTATTTTTACCTGTTTTTAATCTGATACTACATCTATTTTGACTAGAATACAGCTGATATGTCTATAATATGTTCTACTATATTTCATTGTCATTAATGTGGCAAGAAGATTTGAAATTTGGAATTCTCAAAAATTTCTTAGAAATAATGATCTGTTTAGGAAGGTTACCTTTTCTCCCAATAAAATGGGATGTTGGCTTACTATACTTTTCAAATTTACTGGTTTTTAGTTTAATTTTCTTGCATCCACAAGGCATTCAAAGCAGTGAAAGTGTTACAATATTAAGTATTCTGGGCTACCAAACAGAAGTTGAGAAACATAACCCTCCCTTTCACTTATCCTCACATTTTGCTGACTGTGATTCCTCTTCTAGTCAATACCCACTGAAGACCAACCCTTCATGAGCTCTAGAAATGTGGACTCTTCCATCGAATCTAACTGTGTAGAATTTGTTATTGTTTTCTTTTAGACCCTTCTCTGTTTTGGATTCAATCTTTCTACAAAATGCCATTTCACAATTGTTCTTTATGTATATTTTGAAAACTCAGACTAAACCACCATTTTTTATTGGTACATTATAGTCTCACATGATAATGTGGATCATGTTGACAATGACATATATTCACACAGTACTTGGTGCCCCCACCCCGATTCCCCTTTTCCCTTTCTCCCAATACTAAGTGTCCAGGTTAACAATGTTATATGCACATGTATACACATAGTCGCATGTAGCTTTCCCATTAATTGAGCTCAGCCTTCTTCCTCCCCTACTTTTCCTTCCTGGCTTTGCTGAGGTTTCCTCTCCATTATCTGGAGTCTCTCTGGTACCCCTAATATTCCCTAGCTTGAGCATATTAGAGAAAACATACGTCCCTTCTCTTTCTGTTTTTGACTAATCTCCCTTAACATAATGTTCTCCAGGTCTTTCCATCTTCTTACAAATTACATAATTCTGTTCTTTATTGCTGAGTAGAATTTCACTGTATTTATTTTCATAATTTTGTAATCCATTCATTTATTGATGGAGCCCTAGGTTGATTCCATATTTTGGCTATTGTGATTTGTGCTGCTATGAACATGGGTATGCATATGTTACTGTAGTTCTCAGATTTCATCTCCTTTGGAAAGATACCCAGGAGTGGTATAGCCAGATCGTATGGTTAAACCACCATTTTTTTTTAACCAAAGAGGGCCGGGATCATCTATCTTCATAAATTCTGGCCATCATGAGCATTCAGCAACTTTTTTCCCTGAGGAACAATACTAAGCCTTCACTTTGGATGCATAAGTGACATATTTTAAGATACAATCTTATCGTGTATATTTTAAATATATTTTCTCAGAAATTGTGAAATTTTCAGACTTGTATTTTTTCAATAAAAGTTTTCCTTGTGGAAGTATAAAAATTAATGAATGATAAACTTTAATGGAGAATAAGTAAAGGAAACAAAGGGCCACAACTTTGCCACTTCCTTATGCAGATTTGTTTGTATTGAAAAAGATTTCAGGATAGGCTGATGTGACTTGTGCTTTGAAGCTTTATTTGTAACAGTTCTGTGTTTTGCTTCCATACAGGTCAAGCCTGTGATGTTTTGAATGTCACAGAAAATAGTATATGTTGCAAAACACCCCCCAAACCTTCTATTCTCAAAACTGTATATCCAGGTAAGCTACCATAAGAGAGAATGACCATTTTCTATTCTCAGTAAGATATATTGAGATATGTCAATAGTCAAAAATGTTACTTGAGTATTTTAGAATTTCTCGTGAGAATTACAATAAGTTACCTTTTTGAATTTACATTTTCTGGATTAGGAAATAATCCATAAAATAGCTGCATCTAAAGTTTACCTGTGGAGACAAACTCAGTCTAAATTCTTCTGATTTCCTATTGGAAAAATATGTCTTTATTGGTAGAGTATAATAGTTCCTTTATTTTAGTCTATATGGAAATTTTTAAAATGCTTTTCCATGGTGAAAAAATGACAATTGACAGAAGTTAATTTTTTTTTTTTTTTTAGAATGAGTTGGGAGTGGAAACAGATGGAAGAAAATGTAACTTGAAATTCATTTGAGACTTTTCCTTTGTAGCCCAGTGAGCTTGCAGTATGATCTTACTGCACTAATTCCATTGAAATGCTGTGCATGTATTTGATCATGGCCTGTATCGTGTATGTTGCGCACACATTGAAATCTATTCATAGTTTTGTGATTGGTTGATATTTGAAGCCAAATAAACTCTGTTTACTATCCACTTAAATTTTTGTCTTGAGTCTTAGAAAAAAGTTACTAGTTTAAGAGAATAAATTTGGTCTTTATAATTGGTGACCTTAGAGAACGTTGTGTATATCAGAAAACATTTCTACTTTAAGAGGCGGACAGCTTTTAGCTCTTCCTCCACCCAAGTTCAGCTGAAGAGGAGTAACCTTTCCAACAAGCTTAAGTATATAGGAGGAGAGTATGAGCCTAACGATTGTCACCTTTTAAGGGGAAATAAAGAAAAGAATGTGACAGGAAATTTCCAATTTAGAAATATCTTCGTCACAGAGTTTGATCAGACATGTGTCGGCACACTTTATTGAGAGTATAATACTGTATCCTAGAGGAGATGCAATCTTAGCACAGAAGCAGTATGTAAGAAGATGAATAAACAAGTACTTAGAGAAATCGTAACACCAACAATAATGGCTTATCTATTAATGAAATAACTTTTGTTAGAAAAATATCAAGGTAAAGCTTTTACAATCAAGTGATCTGAACTAAACCAGGCATGGTGATGCATGCTTGTAATCCCAGTACTTGGGAGGCTGAGATAGTTGGATTGTAGGATCAAAGCCATCTCAGCAACTTAGTGAGTCTCTCTGCAACTTAGTGACTTTGTTTCCACATAAAAAATAAAATTGGTCTGAGAGTATAGACATCAGAGGTTGGTTAAATTCCCAGTACCCACCTCCAAATGGAGAAAGAAAAAAGAAAAAAGTGGTCTGAATTATGAAGTTTTTAACTTCATTATATAAAAATCATTTATATCATAGGGTAACAGCAATTATTATATATTATTATCTTTATGTAAAGCACTTATTAAGTGCTAGATGTTTACATATATAGTATATATAATCCTCACAGAAATCATGCAAATAGTATTATTATTTCCATTTAACATGTGTGAAAACTGAGATTCAGATAAGCAAAGTAACAATAAATAAAATGTAGATTGTAGCTATAGCAGTCTGTCTTCTTGGAATGTGTTCATGTAGGAGTACCTATAATTATTTTGTTTTCATTCTTGCTTTAAAACTGTGAATTGACATAAAACATCCATAACCATCACCCAAGTAGAAGGTCACTGAGACCTTGTGTCAGGATTACAATGTATGGCTTCAGCTAGGCACACACCTGTAACCTCAGTACTTGGAGGCTGAGACAGGAGGGCTGCAGATTCACAGCCCCTCAGAAGTTTAGGAAGGCCCTCTACAACTTAGACTCTGCTTCAAAATAAAAATATAAAAGAGTTGGGGGTATAGCTCAGAGATAGAATGCCTCTTCGTTCAATCCCTAGTAACCCCCTCAAAAAAATAATAAGTGGCCTCTTTTGTTTTATTATATTTAGGTGGAAGAGGCCTGAAGCTTGAGGTGTGGAATAACAGCCGACCAGCACATCTTGAAGAGATACTTGACTACAATGAAAACACTCCAGGATACATGGGTGCCCATTGGGTAGATTTGGCTTCCTATACATGGCCCATGGAACAAGACACATTTGTTGCACGCTTCAGTGGGTTTTTGGTGGCTCCAGATTCTGATGTCTACAGATTCTACATTAAAGGCGATGACCGTTATGCCATTTATTTCAGCCAGACAGGATTTCCAGAAGATAAGGTAGAGAAGCTGCAAAACACAGTTTGGTATTATCAAAATTATATGATGGTCTTCATAGGTATCTCACTTATTTTAAATCAAAACCGATAAGTCTATTAAAATATATGAGAAATGATTTTGTGGGTTACGTTCTTAGCTATTTTACCATGTGATACAAACTATAAACCTGTTGTAGAAAACCCACAGCCTAAAAGAAAATTGTTTCCCATATCTACATTTCATCTGCCTAGGGGAAAAACACATGTGTCCTTAAAATTAAAATGTATATTTTATTATGAAAGAACTATAGCCACAACTTAGAAAATCCAAAAAATAAGTAGAATGTTGGACTATTATATAATTATTTACTCATGAGATGAAAATCTTGTCTTATCTTTATAATCTCTTTTTTATACCAATAGGATTAGAACCCAATCTCATTATCATTTCTTGCCACATATTAGTATTAAATGCTAAATATAACCATTATTTTTTGTGATTGAATAGTATACTATTACCTGGGCTTATAAAGTTTAAGTAATTTCTTATGACTATAAATAATATTGTATTGAACATCTGGGTACATTAGATATTATTTCATTTTGTATTATTTTCTCAGGACAGCTTCACAAATGTGAAAGAAATAGAGCAAATCAATAATAACACTTTATGACTTAATTTATATGACAAGATTGCTTCCCAAACTGGTTGCACAAGTTTGAATTGCAATCTATAATTTATGAATTCCAATTTACTAAAGCTTGCCAATAGACTTCCTCCAGATGACGTACATTATTCTTAATGGGAAGCCCAAATTTCCCTCACTCCACTATGTAAAACCATTTAGCAATATTTGACATCTTTCAGGGCTACCTCTAGTGATCTAAGATGGAGCAAATCTCTAAAAGTGGTTAGCAGAGTAAAAGTGCATTTACTTAAAAATAACAACCCTTTTCCCATACATTGGTGCATTAAACTTCTAATTATGAAATATGATCTGGGTATTGCATTTGGTATGGTGGGGTTGGTTGGTGTTAGTGAAGAAAGGAGTGGGTTTTGATCATTTTTAAAAGTTTTGTGTTGCATAGATAAAAGATCATAGAAGAAAATATGGAGTTTTACATTTCTATTCATAAAAGTTCTAAGAAAAATGACAGTACTAAAAATGATAATTAAACAATAAAAAGATTTACTTAAAATTCTTCTTTCTTTGTTTTTCTGGGGTAAGGTAAAGATTGCCTATCATTCTGCCAACGCCAACAGTTATATTTCCAGTCCAACACAAAGATCAGATTATATTCATCTTCAGAAAGGAAAAGAGTAAGGTTTCTTTCTTATTTTTATGTTACTGTGTAGTATTTTAAAAATATAAGCTTATATTTTAAAATGTTTTAATTTGTCTTTAATGGTGAATGTGATAGCTTATTGGTTTAATTTATAATTGGCCATTCTCTGTTATTTTATTAGCCAACCAGGTAAATTTGAAATTTAAATGAAACCTGTTATATAAATTATATTTTGTGAAATTTACTTAAGCCAGACTTTAGTTCTTTCCTAAGTCGTCGTCGTCTTCTTCTTCTTCTTCTTCTTCTTCTTCTTCTTCTTCTTCTTCTTCTTCTTCTTTTTTTTTTTTTTTTTTTTTTGCGGGTCTAGGAATGGAACCTAGAGGCATTTGACCTCCAAGCTACAGCTACACCCCCTGCCCAATTTTTTATTCTTTATTTTGAAACAGGGTCTCACTGAGTTGTGGAGGGCCTCACTAAGTAGCTAAGGTTGTCTGTGAACCACGATCTTCCAGTCTCAGCCTCCTGAAAGCTGGGATTACAAGTGTGTGCCACCAGGCCTGGCACCTAGGTCTTCTCAGTCACTTCACTTACCTAATTTTCTTTTCCAACAACTGAGCACTTAAATATTTACAGAAAAAAAATCACAAAACCAAGTGAATTGGCACCATTGTTAATATATATTTATTATTCACTCATTTATCCCAGGCTTTGGCCAAGTACTGAACATTTAACACAAAGGATATTAAAATATAATTGCTACCCTTAAGGCACACCTAAATCAATGTTGAAAGGTCAAATCCAGAAATCAGATGAGGCTATCACCCAAATAGCAGATAATCCTATTCCAAAAGTCTTTCAGAATCCCTAAAAACAGGAAGATAAAATACATGATATACTAAAAATGGATAAATTATATGGAGAACATCAAAATATGTATTGCGATCATCCATTTATCATGGTATCTGTTAGGTTTTATTGCATAGCAAACCACTCAAGATTTTAGTAGCTTCAAAAAGAATATCTATTGTTTCATACACTTTTGTGGTTGGCTGGGCAGTACTTTTATTCCTGGCAAGTTTAGTTGGGGATTAATGGTCTAGGATGACTTCCCTAGCACATCAACAGTCTCAGCTGGCCTGGTTGGAATTTAAATACGTGGGGCATCTCATTCTGCATGGTTTTTATCTTTCGGGAAGCTATCTCAGACTTGTCACATTGGTAGACAGGTTCCAAGCAGTAAAAATAACAAGTGCCTAATTAATATTTTTTATGCTGCAAGTGAGAATACAGAATTTAATATTTCTCCTTAGGTCTTTCTTCTTAATTAGTTTTGGCTATCTAGATTCAGCAGAGCTGGTGTACAGGTTCTAAAGGCAGTCGAGAGCCTGATGTAATCCTCTAATATCAATCCTGACTGGGCGACTATCTGGGACCCCATCATCCTAATCATATAGTAAAAGTCGGCCAGTCAAAGTCTTCCATGATTTGGGAATATTTATTCTTTGTACACAAGAGTAGTTGTTGGGTGATGTGAGGCAATTGGGAGGAATCCCGTCTGGCCTTTCCACAGATGGGAGCCGTGCTGAAATTGCCAGAGGTTTAGATGGGGAAGCGGTAGTTTGACATTCACTTCTCTCAGCTGGTGAGTGAATGCCTTATTCTAGACAGATAGTTGGAGGATGGGCAGGAGTTCTCAAGAATCAAGACCTCCAAATGTAAGATATGAATCCCACCCAATCTCTTTGGCAGGTTACAGTCAGTCTAATCAACAAAGATTTCCTGGGGTAATATTTTGTTCCCCATATTACAAATGTAGTCAACCTTCAGGAATGTGAGAGCAGAACTGTGACAAAAACCCAAGACAAGCAACTTATAAGGAAGAAAGACTTATTTATTTGTTGCAGAGGTTTCTGCCCAAGGTTGCTAGACCCTGTCATTTAAGGCTGGGGTGACACAGTACATCATGCCAAAGAGTGAATGGCAAAGGAAGCCTGTTCACCTCCTAGAAGCTGAAAATGGGATGGGGGGAGTACCAGGGTCTCCGTGACTCTTTCAAAGGCATGCTTCCAATGACTTTCCTCTCCAAGGTCCCAACACCTAAAGGTCCCACCATCTTCCACTAGTGCCTAAACTGGTAACCAAGCCTTTAACATGTGAGCTTTTAAGGGATCATTAAGACCCAAGCCATATCAAGTACTCTCATCATTGATACATATATCAACTCAGTTAAATAATACATGTCTATGCCTGCTTATCATTTTTGACCATATTAAAGTGTTTAACTTCTGCATGAACTTTGTGTTCTATTCTAGGGAATCGTTATTATAATCTACAGGATATTTTGTTTAAAGTCCTTAAGCTAACTTATTGTATCTTCTTTAATAAATATTTATTGCTAAGCTGAATGAATTGTTCATGAATAAGAACAACTCTCTTAAATTACATCTCTTACATAATTTAGCAAACTGCTACAGAATGTTTAATTTAATATTTAAAATACATTGTATTGTTATTTTATATTCCATTGAAACAATATAAATCATTTAATAGATTTTTATAGATAATGTTGATATTTATTCATTAAAAATTCATGATGAGTGTTCCAGGGGAAAATGTCATTTTCATTTGTTACTTTATTTTCCAGGTATTACATTGAAATCTTGCTTCAGGAGTATAGATTGAGTGCTTTTGTTGATGTTGGACTGTACCAGTATAAAAGTGTCTATACTGAGCAACAAACGGGAGATGCACTAAATGAAGAGCAAGTTATCAAGTCCCAGTCAATGGTCATCCAGGAAGTACAGGTTAGCAAAGATAGTATTCAAAGGCTCTGGCATTCAAAAGGCTTTGGCTCTAAAGAAAGTTCTATTTGGTTATTAATTTCACTAGATAAGATGCTGTTTTAGGAAAATGGATAATTATTATTATGGACAATTTTGAGTTATGCCTGGAATATCTGCATTATAAACCCAACAGGCTGTTAGTTAGTAGGACAAATTTTAAGTAGTTTAAAATAGCATTTTCTCATTTGCAGTACAGTAATAAAAAGGCATTAAGTAGCTAAATTATGATTCTTTTAAAGTATATTTTCCTTAATTATAATGTACCAATAAAAACTTTTAAAATAATTTTTCTATATATTAAAGAGTTGGGTTTTTTAATTGAAAAATAGGTTATAACATTAGAAAACTGGGAAACAACTAATGCAACTAATGAAGTTCAGAAAATCACAGTAACCAGCCCATGTATGGAAGCTAACTTGTGTTCATTGTACCAATACAGATTAATCTATAACATGGAAAAAACTGGTAAGTTATAAATGGTAAGGGAGATGATATTGCTATTTAGATATAGATGTGGCTCTAATGTATTTGCTCTAGTACACTGCTATTGTCTGGAAAATATACTTTTAATAGTATGCTAGACAAAGAAGAAGAAAAATATTATGAAGAAAAGTCTTCATGCTGGGACAGAAAAGGCAGCTATATAAAAAGCAACTTTATGGTATGTACTATTATCTTCTCTTACAAGGATAGCAATAAATGTATATCTAAATGGATATGAGAATTTTACATATCTGATTCACTGGTGTAAGTTAAATTTATTATTACAGAGAAATGAACATTTTTTAAATTTCTTAAATTAAGCAATATATCTATGAAGCACTAATTCATTCAATAATAACACATTTATGTATTTTATATAAAATCTAGAAAAACAATTTTTGCCATTTCTGTTAAGTGTTTCAACTGGCAAATATGCATAAGTGCTCACAGCTTGCAAAACCACAATACCTATTATTATAATATTAAAATAATAAAATATGATCTTTGCTTTCAAAGATATAAACCAATTTAAAATCAATGCTATTGAACTTGAATCAATTTCAAAGCATAATTTCATTAAGTGAAACACTATATGGTACAGAATATGAGTGCTTTAAAAAGTTAAGTATAAGATCAGTTTTGGCTACAGTAATCCAGGAAGATTAAGAATCTGCTTTTTTTTCTTTTTCAATTTATCTAAAAGTCCTGCTGCCTGCTGATGCTTCTGCCTCTGTACTGCAATCAGCTTTAAATGATCTCTGGTCTCTAAAACCAGATACAGTTCAAGTAATAAGAACACAAAGTCACCAGAGTTATATCTACACAATAACCTTTATATCAACTAGAGGTAAGCTTGTGTTTCCATTTTTCTGCATATTGTTAGCCAATTTTGCCAACACCATTTGTTGATGAGGCTATCTTTATTTCAGTGTATGTTTTTGGCATCTTTGTTAAAAATCAATTGGCTATAATGTGTGCAGATTTGTTTCTGAGTCTTCTATTCCACTCCATAGGTCTATGTATGTGTTTTTGTCCCAATCCCATGCTGTTTTTATTACTATGGTTTTGTAGTATAGATTGAAGTCAGGTATTATGATACCTCATGCATGCTTTTTGTTGCTGAGAACTACTTTGACTATTGTGGGTTTTTCGTTGTTCCAAATAAATTTAAGTATTGATTTTATTATGTCTGTGAGGAATGACCTTGGTAATTTAATGGGTATTGCATTGAATATGTGAATAACTTTTGGAAGAATGGCCATTTTAATATTTATTTTGCCTGTCCATGAACATGGAAGATCTTTTCATCTTCTAAGGTCTTCTTCATTTTCTTTTTTCAGTGTTTTATAATTTTCTTTGTGGAGGTCTTTTACCTCCTTGGCTAATTTATTTCTAAGTATTTTATTTTTTTGTGAGATATACTATGTAGAAGTGTTTTCTGGATTTCTTTTTTAGTGGATTTATGGTTGGTATACAGAAAAGCGTCTGATTTTTTAAAATTGATTTTGTATCCAGACTCTCTGTTGAATTTGTTTATCAGTTCAATAAGGCTTTTGGTTTAGTTTCTTTGGTCTTCTAAGTATAGCATCATGTCATCTGCAAATAGTAATTGTTTTAGTTCTTCTTTTCCAATTTGTACTTCTTTGATTTCCTTTTCTTATATTATTGTTCTGGCTAGAGTTTCAAGTACTATATTTTGAAAGAAGTGATGATAGAGATATCCTTGTTTTGTTCCTGCTCTTAGGGGGAATATTCTCAGCTTTTCCCCATTTAATATGATATTGGGTATGGACCTATTGTATATTGCTCTTATGATGTTGAGGTATGTTCATTTTATTCTGATTCTCTGTAGTTATTTTTTAGCATAAAAGGATATTGGGTTTTGTCAAATGATTTTGTAGCATCTATTGAAGTGATCATGAACTTTTTATATTTGATTCTGTTTATGAATTCTGTTTATGAATTATGGTTGTTTATGAATTACATAGATAGATTTTTGTATGTTGAATCAACCTAGCATCCCTGGATGAACCCTAATTGGTCATGGTGTGTGATTTTCTTGATGTGGTTTTGAATGAGTGTTACTAGTATTTTGTTTAGCATTTGCATCTAAGTTCATCAACAATATATGTCTCTAGTTTTTCTTCCTTGAGCTGTCTTTTATTTGGTTTTGGTATTAATGTGATGTTGGCTTCATAGAATGTGTTTAGGAGAGTCCCGCTTCTTTCTGTTTCATGAAATAGATTGAGGAGTATTGGTATTAGCTCTTCTATAAAGGTTTTATAAAATGCACTTGAGAAACCATCTGGTCCTAGTTCTTTGATGGTAGGCTCTTTATTACTGTTTCAATCTCTTTGATTGCTATTTGTTGGTTTACATTGGTCATATTTAAATGACTATGGTAGGTATGTTTGTATTTTATTAATTGTTTTCTTAAAATTATTTTTGGAATTTAATTTGCAGGAGACTTTGATCTGCTGGGTTATGATGTATTTGAAGGGAATAATGTCACACTGGAAATTACAGAACAAACCAAAGGAAAGCCCAGTTTGGAGACATTCACACTGAATTGGGATGGGATCATTTCTCAGCCTCTTTCCCCATGGTCATCAGAAGCTGAAGTAAGCTACAGGAATGATCTTCTATGCATATCCCCTGCATCCTCACACAACATCCCTGGCCATTTATAGACAGACATTACTTCCTCAAATCTCTACAAATTTAGGATTTCACCAATTTACCAAAATTTATATATCATGAAAATTTTTTCTCTATAGGGAAACACAGAAGCCATCTAACACAATCACTCCTCTTTCTGGACAAAGCATCTCAAAGCCATGTGAGCTTTGTTCTGCCTCTGTGTCCTGCTACACACCCCAGCATTGCTCCTCATTCAAAATCCAACTTGTCATCTTTTAGAAGTAAAAAATATCCTTGAGGGATGTACTATAGTAAAAGCTTAGTGACGAAGCTTAAATGTTTAATTATTTCATTACATAGAAATCCTTCTAAATGTAAATGTTCCTCAAAGAATACTTAAGAAGTAGAAATACATTCTCCTGCTTGGTGTGGGGGGATGGAGTCAACCTACAGTGAGGAGAGAAGGGAGGAAACATTACAAGACACAGGGAAGGAAAGGGGAGTTCTTGGATCTATGTGAACAGGACTTAATGTTTCTACCTGTGGAACTACTTTTCTGAAAGAAAGAATGCTTGGGTTACTGAATCTTGACAACTACCTGAATAATGAGTTTAAATTACTATTTGTTTGATGTTTTAAGATTACCTATTGTTTAAAGACATTCATTCTAAGCAACAATTATTTTTGTGCCTTGGCAGGGATATAGATGTGGAAGTTATAGGGGACTCATAAATATGCACTAATTTATTTTTTTGGTGGTACTGGGGATGGAAGCCAGAGGCTTTCTACCTCTGGGCTATACTCCCAGTCCTTTTTTATATTTTATTTGGAAACAGGGCCTTACTAAGTAGCTGAAGCTGGCTTCAAACCTGTGCGATCCTCCTGTCTCAGCCTCCCAAGTGCGGGGATTACAAGGATGCGCCACCACGCCCGGCTTGCACTAATTTCTATATAACTCAGTATTATTATCATATATAGAGACATATATATATATATATATATATATATATATATATCTTTTTAAAAAACAATACATTGGAGAATATAGTCTAATTTTGAGTTGGTAAAATATTTTATTTGGAATGTACTTAATTGACACTATTTAGGCTTTCTTCTTTGCTCTTTTTAAAACATCACTAAACAAATATGTTTGTCTTGCATAACTGCACTAGTAATAGCCAATCAGATAAGCTGTTGTCATTTTAAAATAAAGCTCTTAAAAATCATTTACATGTTATTTAGATAATCATTTAATAATTATGGTTAACGTATGGGGACTTTAAATTCTAAGAGAATTACTAATACTATTAGAATTACTAATAGAAATACTTGTAGAACTTCTAATGGTCTAAGTCTTCATGAAGACGAAGTTACTATCATGCATATTGTCAATCTAGTTTCAGGTAACAGTGGAAGAAATGGTTAGCACTAAATGTCCACCACAGATTTCACATTTTGAAGAAGGATTTGTTGTGAAATACTTCAGAGACTATGAAACTGATTCTGACCTGGTATGGAATGTTTAATAAACTTTGAAACAGACCAAATAAAAATTCATATAAATGTTTAAATATGATTTTTTTGAATTAGCATGAATTCTTTTAATAATCAAAGAGAAAAAATAATTTCATTATAGATTTATTGGTAAGTCCTGTCCTAGCATCTTCTTACATTATAAAATGATTCATTTGTGAAAGCGATATTTCCACCACATATAAATTTACTTGGTCAATAGAAAGTAGACAAGCTGGGCAAAGCCAGATATGCACAATTACCAAGTAGATACTTTAAGAACAAGAAATATGTATCTTTATGTAGTATCTGTTCATCTGTAATCTCTTTTATTTGCCTATAAATTAACATGGTTCCAAAATATAAAATTCTTATTTGTTCCAAGAAGAATGTGGAAGTGTTAAGGTATGTGTATTTATGCAAATATTTTAATGCTATTTTCTGTACTTTAAAATTTTCTTTTAAATATTTTATTTTAAAATTTTATTAAAATATATAATCATTATTTAATTTATAATCATGCTCCAGAAGTAGTTATGAACCCATAGAAATGCATATCACATGATGCTTTGTAAGAATAAATTGATTAGTGAGGCAAAAAGGAAAATTTTTTTACTTAATGGGCAAACTTTCAATTTCATAAATGTTTCCATAAATGTAGGACAGCAGTCATGAGGACTGTAAAAGTAATTAACATTCTATTCTTTTCCTACTGGTTCTCCCATCACCATCCACACACATATTTGTGTGCTTTACCTAATCTTTTTTGATTTTTATTGGTGCATTGTAGTCATACATTGTGTGTGTGTGTGTGTGTGTGTGTGTGTGTGTGTGTGTGTGTGTGTGTGTGTGTGTGGTACTGGGGGTGGAATCCAGGGGCTTTTCTACCTCCAGGCTATACTTGCAGACCTATTTTTTTTTTATATTTTATATGTAAACAAGGTCTCACTAAGTTGCTGAGGGCCTCACTAAGTAGCTGAGGCTGGCTTAGAACCGGTGCGATCCTCCTGTCTCAGCCTCCCAAGCGCTGGGATTACAAGTGTGCACCACCTCGACTGGTAGTCATACATCTTAATAGGATAAAAGATGATGGAGACATACATGCACACATCATCCAATTAGCCCTTACTCAATTCCTATCCCATTCCCTCACCCTCCCTCATTCTCATACTTAGCTTAGTGATTGACTTTGATATATCTCTTTGTATTTTCCAGCGCCAGGGTCTCTCATGTCTCTGCCTCTGCCTTTTGCATATATTTTACCTTTCTCTGAAGTTCCTTGACCCTTTTTGCCATTTGAACAACTCCTGTTTATCTTTAAAAACTTCACTCATATATCATTTACTCTGAGTCATTTTTGACTTTTTATACGTGTTAGATACTTCCTTTTAGCTTTGACAATATAAACTTCTTAATTCCTTTATTCAAAACTGATAACCCTACATGTAGGGATATTGTTCTTCATCGCTTGAATTCTGAAGATAAGGAGAGACCTAGAAAATAATAAACATTAAATAAATATTCATTAAAGGAGTTTAATAAATATCCTTAACCAGCTGAAAGTATAGGAAAGGACTTGGGAAATAACCAGATAAAGGGATTAGGTGATTATGGATCTGATGACAGCCTTCCAATTTCAGGGAAAGAAAAGAACATTTTAACTTAACGTAGTTCAGAAAGCAGTGAGATCTGAAATGGACCTTGAAAAACTTGTCTGGGGATGTTGGGGAAAAAGCAAGACAATAAATCATACTTTCATTTGAAGTATTATTCTTTCTTATAGGAGCATATTAATAGAGGGCAGAAGACAGCTGAAACCGAGGCTTACTGTGGTCGTTATTCCTTGAAAAACCCAGCTGTTCTTTTTGACTCAGCAGATGTGAAACCAAACAAACTACCATATGGAGACATTTTACTATTTCCCTATAATCAGGTAAGCTCAACAAAATGATATGCTAATTGAATCTGGAAAACACCTTGGTAATAAAATTTCATGAAATTTTAAGACAAGGACAAGTGCTTGTCATGTGAAATCATGTCACATTGGGCAGGCGCCATGGTTCACATTCTGGGTAATTTAGTGGTTTCCTCTTTGGAGGATTCTCGGGAAGAAGCGTGTGTGTGTGTGTGTGTGTGTGTGTGTGTGTGTGTGTGTGTAGCACCATGTATCATGTATTCTTTTTTATCTCATAATCTTCCCACAAGTTTATATACTAAAACAATTATAGTGTATAATCTCTCCCAGTTTTCTTCATTAAGAAACAAAAAGGATAGTCATCATTGACCGATTTTGAGTGTTTAGTCAGGTTAATGAAAGAAAAGGATGAAGCTGTGCGTGGTGGCACACGCTTGTAATCCCTGTGCTTGGGAGTCTGAGACAGGAGGATCACAAGGGTTTGAAGCCAGCCTCAGCTACTTAGTGAGGTTTTCAGCAACTTAGTGAGACCCTGTTTCCAAATAAAAAAATATAAAAAAGGTCTGGGAGTATAGCCCGGAGGTAGAAAGCCTCTGGGTTCCACCCCCAGTACCACCAAAAAAAAAAAAAAAAAAAAAAAAGAAAAAAAAAAAAAGAAAAGAAAAGAAAAGAAAAGGATGATCCCAGGAAATGGTAGTTTTAGTATATGAGTATGTAAAACTAGCAAATGTAGCTTTATGCTTTCTCTTATGTTAAAACTCAAATGTGGCACATGTTCTAAAGTTCAAAGTTCTTAAAGTATTGCCAAATACTTAATCATTAAGGAGTTTGGGACCATTAGCATGGATATTTAATTACTGCCTCACAGTGACATTCATATTTAATTCATATCCTTATTAACCAACCTGAATGTTTACCTCTCCGTTCTCTTCATGCAATGGACTTTTAAGTTTACTGAAAAATTAAGAGTTAACATTCCACAGGGAGTGAACTGTTTTCAGTTTAAGGAAAGCCTGATCTAAGAAAATAATAAAGAATTAATCATTAAGCTGGGTATGGTGGCACAAGCTTGTAATCCCAGTACTTGGAAGGCTGAGACAGGAGGATCACAAGTTCAAAGCCAGTCTTAGCAGCTTAGTGAGGCTCTCAGCAACTTAGTGAGACTCTATTTCCAAATAAAATATAAAATAGATCTGGAGGTATAGCTCGAAGGTAGAAGGCCCCTGGGTTCAATCCCCAGCACAACAACAAAAAAAAAAAAAAAAGAAAGAGAAGAGGAGGAAGAGGAGGAGGAGGAGGAGGAAGAGGAGGAGGAGGAGGAGAAAAATTAATCATTAATTGTAATGTCACTTCAACTCCACTTCCTTATCTGTAAAATATTCCCTAATTCTTCTCTTACAGCTAACCTGCTGAACTTAATCATTCTCTCCTTTGTATTTGGTACAGATGATATGGAAAATAATAAATATTTATTTGTTAAATTTAATTGAGTTAATTTGACTTGTTAAAAACAATTTAATGGTAAGCTATTGCTACTTACTTCTTTTTTTGTATTTTTTATGCAGTTATGTTTAGCATACAAAGGATTCCTGGAAAATTATATTGGTCTAAAATTCCAATACCAAGACAGTGGCAAGATAAGTAGAAGCAGTGATACACAATTTACATATAACTTTGCTTATGGAAACAAGTAAGTTATACTGTGAATTTGAAAACTTATAGAACATAAGCTATAAAGAGAAACTTGTTTCTTTGCTGTTGTTTCTGCTATTGTTCTGCTTTGTTTTGTTTGGTGTGAGGGAGAATTTTGAATATACGGTTATAAATAAAATATTTCTGGTCTTTACACATGCTTCTTAAAAGAAATAGTTATGAGAGAAAGAAACCCATAGATTATAAAAACTAACCTAGTGTCTTCATCACCCATCACCACTTAAAAGATGAAACACTGGTAAGATAATTATACATTATTACATTAGTAAATCAAATGATGCTTCTAGCTACTGAAGGAAGGCAGAAAGAGATCAGCTTATGCCTTCAGCCACTGGATAAAAAAGTGCTTGGTTTATGTCAATACAAAAAATAAAATATGTTGATGAATGTATCAGGATAAAGGGAGAAAAGTTATTTTGAAATGATACTTGCTTTGCTAAAAGTTAAACACATAGAAATGCAAACAGGGAAATCTAAAGGCAGTAGCATAGTGAAACTAAAGAATGCTGTTTAATCATCATAATTCATCAATTCCACAGGTTAATTGTGGACTCAGCAGAGGCTACAACCACCCTCTGCCAGTAATCACTTAGATAGAAGCAATGCCCCAGGTGGAGGTAGTCCTACCCATGTTAGCTGGCAAAGAGCATAGAAATTCCACAAACAGAATGCTGTATAATATTACCTCATGACTAATTTGCTTCAGATGAAGAGTAATCCCATGGTAGATCATGATGAAGCGGAAGTCCTTCTTTGTGTTTGTGTGTGTGTGTGGGGAGGGGGTTACTGAGCATTGAAATCTAAGACATTCTACCTCTGAGCCACAGCCCCACCCTTTAAAAAAAAAAACTGGGGATGAAACGTAGGTGCAACTACCTTTGAATTAAATCTCCAGTCCTATTTTATCTTAATTTTTTAAAGAGAATCTTGCTAGGTTGATGAGCATTTCACTACTTGCTGAGGCTGTCTTTGAACCTGTGATCATCCTGTTTCAGTCTCCCCATTACAAGCATGAACCACCGTGTCCAGCCCATTTTTTTTTTTTTTTTTTTTGGTGGTGGTACTGGGGTTCCTGGGAACCCTTCTATCTCTGGTCTCACTCCCAGACCTATTTTATATACTTTTAAATTTGGAAACAGGGTCTCTAAAACCAGCGAGGCTGGCTCTGAACCTGCGCGATCCTGTCTCCGCCTCCCAAGCACGGGATTACAAGCGTGTGCCACCACACCCGGCCCATAAATCAGTCTTGAAGGGACATCTAAAGACGTGTTTGCTACCACCATTCTTCATTTGCTCTATTGAGTGGTGGAATCACAATTTTAGATTTGATGCCCACCACCTGTCTACATTTTCTTCTTCCACTGCAATATGATGTTGGGACATTATATAGATCTTATTTTTTCATCTTATTAAACTATCACTTATGATGTCAAATAAATAGGCTGCCCCCTTTAAAGTCTATGATTAATCTTCTCTGCAGTCATTTGAAAATATACTGCAATTGATGGAACCAGTGGATTGTTTTTACTCTAAATGTCACAGAATTTTTAAGCAAGGATGTCATAATTTTTGAAAAATATGCAATTCTGCCATTAAAACTATTCAGTCAAGGCAAAAAAAAAACCACTCTCCTGATTGTACTAGATATTTCTAAATATGCTTGTATATAGGTCACACAGTCCACCTACATCAAGTAGATGTATTAGAGTTAGGTTTTTTCCAATATAGTGTTTGTACTAAAAGTGCCATTTCCCCCAAGAATCATTTATAACTTCCTTTAAACCATGATATTTTTAGTTGTAAATCAAGTTTCAAAATTCAGTAAGTAGGTCGCCTTAAAAAAATTGAAATTTCTAGCCACAATGACACAGTGTGCGTTCATATAAGATGTCATTTGCAGTCTTTTTTCTTATAAAGGGTCCTGTTTTGTACATCCAATTTTTTATTCTGGATGACTGCTTGCATGGATGTGAGGAAATAGGAACTCTTACACACTGTTGTTGGGATTGTGAATTAGTACAGCCACCATGGACATCAGTGTG
The DNA here is from genome assembly GCF_963383645.1 of Muscardinus avellanarius. NCBI lineage: Eukaryota > Metazoa > Chordata > Mammalia > Rodentia > Gliridae > Muscardinus > Muscardinus avellanarius. Next base: position 31,378,246 of record NC_137789.1, on the reverse strand, counting down.
AAGCTTTCTCAAAAGATTAGAAATGGAACCACCATATGATCCAACTCTACCACTCCTCATTATCTCAAAAAAATTAAAGTCAGAATACTAGAGTGATACAGGAATATCCATGTTTATAGCAGCATGGTTCCTAACAGCCAAATTATGGACTCCATCAACAGATGGGACTCCGTCAACAGATGAGTGCATAAAGAACATGTGGTGTATACACACAGTGGAATTTCACCCAGCCCAAAAGAACAAAATTATGTCATTTGCGAGAGAATGGATGGACTAGAGAATATTATGCTAAGTGAGATGAGCCAGTCTCAGAATGTCAAGGGTTATATGTTTTCTCTCAGATATGGAAGTTGTAGAGAAAATAGGAAACAAAAGGGACTTTAGGTGAATAAGGAGAGAGACCAGTAGAATAATGGAAGGAGGTTGGGAGAGAGAGGAGGAGTGATAAAAGGAGGCTTTGAACTTCAACATGATGTATAATTACAATGCACCAATACAAGCATAAAAATTTGCTAAATTGTATTTTTTTTTCTTTTTTTGAGGTACTGGGAATGGAACCCAGGGGCATTCTACCTCTGAGCTACACCCCCACCCCTATGTTTTATTCTTTATTTTTAAACAGGGTCTCACTGAGTTGCAAAGTGCCTCACCAAGTAGCTGAGGTTGTCCCCGAATCGCGATCCTCCTGTCTCAGCCTCCCAAATGCTGGGATTACGAGAGTGGGGCACCACCATGCCCAGCTCAAGTGGTAATTTTTTTTTAATTTAAAAATTCTAAAATTATTAGTAGGATTCTACTTAGGCATTTTAAGTACTTGTGTTAGTCAGCTTTGTTAGGTTGTGACAAAACACCTGAGAAGAACAACTTAAAACAAGAAATGTTAATTTGGCTCAGGGTTTCGGAGTTGTCAGTCCATGGTCAGCTGGCCCCAGGGCTTTGGGTCTGAGATGAAACAGAACATCATGGTAGAAGGGTGCGGTAAAGGAACACGCTCATCTCATGGTATCCAGGAAGGAGAGAGAGACAGACACAGAAACAGAGACATACCAGGGACAAAATAAAATCTCCAAGAGCATACCCGCAAGGATCCACTCCCTTCAACTAGGACCCACCTCCTACAGTTTCCACCACCGCCCAATAGTCTGTTCAGCTATGAACCTATCAATGAATTGAACCCTTGATGACATTGGAGCCCTTTTGGTCCAGTCATTTCCCATATTCCCACCTCTGAACATTGTTGCACTGAAGACCAAGCCTTCCATACAGGAACCCTGGGGAGACATTTTATACCCAAACTACCAAAGTATTTTATTTTTTTTAATTTAAAAAGCACCATGACATAATGTAGCTCTGCATACCATTTTTCAAAACTGGTATGTGAAATCTAAGCTTTGATACTCTGGAGGTGAATGTCATGAATTTACCAACCGAACAAAGCAGTCACTTAATAACCACAGTGGAAAATGATGCAAAGATTAGTGTTGAACCATATTTAATTTTTTGGATACACTACTTTTCTCTGTTGAAAACTCTCACAGCTGAATTACTTAATTAAAATTAAGGGATTTCAGCCGGGCGTGGTGGCACACGCTTGTAATCCCTGTGCTTGGGAGGCGGAGACAGGAGTATCGCACAGGTTCAAAGTTAGCCCGGCTGGCTTAAGAGACCCTGTTTCCAAATAAAATATAAAAAATAGGTCTGGGAGTGTAGCCTGGATGTAGAAGGGTTTCCAGGAACCCCAGTACCACCAAAAAAAATTATGGGATTTCAATATAGTTAATATTTAATGGAAAATCTGCATTTATATTATACATTTAAAAGATGCCATGGAATCACTAATATCTATAAATAACAGCACATTTTGTTACTTAAAACAATAAAAAAAATGCTACTCACTGACCTCTTCTGAAAATACTATTATGTTCCAGCTTTCCTTACTAGCATTGGACTGATACTGTTCTATCTCTGCTGCCCCCCGGAGTCTGAACCAAGAGGCATCTGCCTCTGAGCTACAACCTCATTTCTTTTTATCTTTTACTTTGAAACAGGGTCTTGTTAAATTGCTGAGTTCTCCCCGAATTGCTAAGTTTGGCCTCAAACCTGAGATCCTCTTGTCTTGATTTTCTAAGTACTGGGATTACTAACATTACTATCTCTAGCATTTTAAACTAAAATAATTGACTCTGTTCTATTTTTTTTTTTTTTTAATGTGCTCTGTACCAAAATGTGTGCTTTACCTGTTGGTATAGAATGTTATTTTATACATATATGGCTTCTTCTAAGGCTATATATAAAAAACCCTATGTTTGTTTGCACATTAAACCTATTACTGAATGAAAGTTTCAGCCTGCTGTACCTTTTTATGGCTACACCTCTGTGCTAATAGAGTGCCTGTGTGTGTGTGTGTGTGTGTGTGTGTGTGTGTGTGTGTGTGTGTTGGGGGTGGGGAATAAGAGCTTTTATTCTTTAAAAACTTTAATGTCTTTTTATAGTGTATTTGCTTATTGCTAATCTATACACTGAATTAATCTTTTCAGCTGGACTTACACTTGCATAGATCTTCTGGATCTCATACAAACCAGATATAGTGGGACAAAGTTTTCTCTTCAAAGGATCAGTTTACAAAAAGCATCAGAATCACAGTCCTTCTATGTGGATGTGGTTTACATTGGACAGACATCTACAATCTCAACATTGGAGGGTATGTTGTATCATTTTATGTATACTTTTATCTTTAAAATCTTATAGTAAGCAGGGCATTGTGATGACACTCGTAATCCCAATACTTGGGAGGCTGAGACAGGGAGATCACAGGTTTGAGGTCCTCTACAATTTAGTGAGACCCTGTTTCAGAATAATGATGTATGAGTACAATGTACCAATACATGTTTAAACAAATACAACAAAATAAAGAATAAAAAATAGCACTGGGGGTGTAGCTTGGAGATGGAATGCCTCTGGGTTCAGTCCCTGGTATTGAAATAAATAAATAAATAAACAAATCTTATAGTAAAATCTTACCATAGAAATTATTATGTCATTAGTATAGAGAAAAGTATTAATTTCTATATATTAAATGGTCTATTCTTTCATTTCAGTACTATTATGATTTAATTTATTTTTAGTGGCTAGGGAAAGGTGATTATTTTAAGGACTAATGTATTCCTAATGTAAACTTTCTTATTATAGCAAGAATTAGCTGTATATCCCTAAATTTTATTCTTTATAAATAAATACATCATGGCAAGCATTTTCATATTATTTGTTTTATCTTCAAGAAACCTATCTAGTTAGGAATACATTCCTATAGTTCCAACCTTTGACATTATCATCTGTTTAATAAGGTTGCACTGATATTTTTCATGGCTTGAGTGTTAATAGTCTTAGCATTTGTTTTAGTCATGTTTTCTTTGTTACTGTGCAAAAAACACCCGACAAACACAACTTAGATAAAGAGAGATTTATTTGGAGCTCACATTTTCAAAAGTTAGTCCAGAATTGTCTGGCCCCAAGGCAGAGACAGCTTGGTGAAAGGGCTTTAGGGAAGGGCGGAGGAGCAAAAGCTGTTTTCACCTCATGACATCCAAAAAAGAGGTGGAGGTAGAGAACGGGAAGGAGGGGAGAGGAGAGAGAAGAGACACCAGCGATATATACAGTTTTTAAGTCCATGCCCCCAGTGATCCACCTCCTCCAGCATTTCCACCTTTGGGTTGGCTGCCTTGTCTAACACATGGACTTCTCTGGGGGACATTTTATACCTAAATCATAACAGCACTGTTTTTCTAGTTTTGTTAATAGACTCATACATGCATGAGATATGGTAATAAAATAATAAAAATAAATACTCAATCTTATCTGCCATTTACTTTATATTTTTTTTAGAAATGCCAAAGAGAAGACATCCAGCATTAGCAAATAAAGGAATATTTTTACAACACATTCAGGTGAATCAGAGCAAAATAAATGGATCAACTGAGACAATCCAGTATTCTATTACTATGTCTTCATATAACTGCGGTCATAATATACCCATGATGGCTGTAAGCTTTGGGCAGGTAAGCCTAGAATTTTACAAGTTACTATTTCCAACATTCATTTTGATGTAATAAATTTTATTAATTTTTGAAAATTAAGAATATGTATTAAAAGTAAAATAGATTTTTTTTTCACAGTACTGGGGATGGAACCCAAGGGCATTCTACCTTCAAGCTATACCCTCCAGCCCTATTTTTTATTCTTTATTTTTGAAACAGGGTCTCACTGACTTGCAAAGGGCATCACTAAGTAGCTGCAGCTGTCCACAAACCATGATCCTTAGCCTATCAAATGCTGGGATTACAAACGTGCACCACCACGCCAGGCTAGATTTCTTAATTTTTGAAAATTAAGAATAAGCCGGGCGTGGTGGCACATGCTTGTAATCCCAGCATTCAGGAGGCTGAGACCGGAGGATCGCAGTTCGTGGACAGCCTCAGCTACTTAATGAGGCCCTCTGCAACTCAGTGAGACCCAGGTTCAAAATAAAGAATAAAAAATAGGGCAGGGGTGTAGCTCAGAAGTCAAATGCCACTGGGTTCCATCCCCAAACTTGAAAAAAAATTAAGAATAAAATAGATATCTGAATATATATATTTTTTTGTTCTCAGGATTAAACCCAGGGGCATTCTACCTCTGATAGAATATTTCCCCAGTGCTACTTTTCCTTTATTTTGAAACAGGATATAAGTTGTAGAGGGTCTCACTAAATTGTAGAGGCTAGCTTCAAACCTGAGATCCTTTTGTCTCAGTCTCCTAAGTACTGGGATTACAAGTGGCTAGACTGATTATCTTTAATAGAACAAGGCAATTATTCTCAGAATAACATGACAACTAGGAAATTGACATTGATACAGTCCCCTAATAAACTTTATTCAGATATCAGTCCACTGATTTTGTGGGTGTGTGTGCATGTGTGTGTAGTTCTATACAATTCTATTGCATGTTCAAATTCATCTGACAACCACAATAGTTCCACTTTAAACATCTCTTGTATTACCTTTACATAGCTACCAGAAATATATGAGTAATACAGCTTCTACACAAATTTTTCAGCATTTGTTATTATCACTATATTTTTTTTCATTTTATTCACTCTGGTAGGTTATGTAGTGGTTGCTTATGTTGCTTTTAAGTTGCATTCTATAACAGCTGATGGTGAACAGCTTTTTAGGAGAACTCTCTATTCATTGCTAAGGCTTAGCACTCATGTATCTTGTGTAAAGTTTCTACTTATGTCTTTTGCCCATTTTCTAATTAGATTGTAATTCTTTATTATTGAATTTTTAAATCTCTTTACATATTCTAGATTCAAGTTCTTTGTCAAATAAGTGAACAAATATTTTCTCCCAGATTATACATTGCCTTTTTATCCTTCTTATAATGTCTTTCATATGGCATAAGATTTTAGTTTTGATGAAATCCAATTAATTAATTGATTTCCTCTTATGAATGGTGCTTTTGGTCTCAATCTAATAACTCTTCGCTTATCTCTAGGTCCTGAGGATTTTTTTACTTTGTCTAAATACCTTGTGGATTTGAATTTTACTTATGATCAAGACCTATATTGAGTTTATTTTTACATACAATATGATTTTAGGATGAGATTCATTTGTTCACCTACAGCTCCAGTTGCTTTCACGCTACTCATTAAAAAACTATCTTTCATCAAATTACTTCTTTACCTATGTGAAAAATCAGTTGGGTGTGTCTGTGTGGTTGTATTTCTGGGTTATTTATTCTGCTTTATTTTCTGTGCATTGATCCTCTCATGACTACCACACTGTTCGAGTGCTGCAGCTATGTGTAAGTCTTAGCAATAAGTAGAGGGTCCTTAATTCATTTTCCTTGTGCAGAAAGTACCTTAGCTATTCTAGGTTTCTACAAAGAGAATCTCGCTGGTATTTTGATAAGATTTGCTTTAAGCCTGTAGATTATTTTGAAGAGAATTGAATACTTCCAATTCATGAACACTGTTGTGATTTTAATTTTAACATTTATTTAGTTCTCTATTTACTTTTTTTTTTTAAAAAAGAAAACAGCACATTTAGGTTAGATTTCCTTTGATTGTTTTTGTCGGAATTTTTCAATATTCATATCAGATACAGAGTACATTTTCTTGGATTTATATGCATTCATTTTTCTTTGAAACAATTTTATTTATTTATATATGTTTTTATTAGTGCATTATAATTACACATCAAAATGAGGTTCAGAGTGATAGAAACATACATTTTAAATGGAATTTTGTCTTGAATTTTGGTTTTCACATACTCATTACTTATTCTTATAAATGTAATTGGTTTTTGTGTGTTGATCTTGTATCCTGAACCTTGCTGAACTCAGTAAATTTTTACAAAGTAAATACACTCATGCAATCACCATCAAGATCAAGGTAAAGGAAATCATTAGCTTCCTGAGAGCTTTCCTTGTATCTCCTCCTTGTCATTAGATTGCACACCCCTCAAACTCAGATAAGCAATATTTTGACTTCTACTAACATTAATTAGTTTTTTTCTGTTTTTAAATTGTGTATCAATGGAATCATAAGAATATATTCTTTTTGTATCTCACTTCCTTTATTTAATATTGAGAAACTCATGTTGCTATATGTAGCTGCAATTCATTCTTTTTCACAATTGTACATTATTCCATCATATGAACATGCCATAATTTATTCATTCTTTTGATGGACTTTGCGTTATTTTCTTTTAGGGACTTTTATGAATGAGATTGATATGAATATTTTTGCACTTAGGTGTGCTCATTTTTACATCCTCTTAAATTCTACAAGATTAAACGATAACTCTGAGGGACGAGACTTGGAAGAATACCCTTTTCACAGTTAGAGTTACAGTCTAAGAATTTCTATAGCCTGTTTTGCTTCTGAGAGTTGATTAGCACTCCATATTTAACAAGGATTTGGTGAGGGCGGTTCAATCACTCTACTAACTGCGTATCTAAGTCCCCATATGTTATTTCTCCAAAAAGGTTTCTAGTTTTCTGATTGTCAATGTTCCTTCTTTGATGCCCCCAGTTGTGTGCCTTGTACTTTGAGCAGAGCGCCGGCTCAATTTATATATTTGTTCCTTGAGTGATAAAGGGTGCATTCTGAATTAATGAGGTATTACTGTGGTTCCAGCTGATTGCCGCACAAATGGCTGGCTTGACTTTTGGCTCATTATTGCAGCTGCACAGGCGCAGCCCGTGTTGATTTATGGGACCCTCAACTGTTCTGAGGAATCCTGAATACATGCGGTTCATTTGTGTCTTGTCACAGGACCGTACCATGGTGAAATAGAAAGCATGTTAGCCATTGTTGGGTCTAATCGTTTTATCAATATTTATTTTGGAAACTAGGTGATCACGAATGAGACAGAGAGCGAGTCTGTTTACAGAGGAAATAATTGGCCGGGGAAGTCAAAGATTCATATTCAAAGAGTTCAAGAAGCTTCTCCGCCTATAAGTGGCAGCTTTGACATTCACGCTTATGGACATACTCTCAAAGGTACATGAAAAATGTTCAGAATATTGGAATATACACATACATCTGCCTAATCTACAAATTGCTTAATGCTATTTCACTTGAGAATCACTACTACTTATAGCTATCTTTACATTCAAATGTCTAGTCACACAGTACTGTGTGTATATATAAATATGTATATGTTGCATATAATAATATATTACAAGTATACTATTTATTATGTATACCATATTATTGCCAACTAATTAACAACCATAATGCTTTTTTTTTTTGTGGTACTGGGGTTCCTGGAAGCCCTTCTACCTCCGGGCTACACTCCCAGACCTATTTTTACATTTTTATTTGGAAACAGGGTCTCCTAAGCCAGCGCGCGCAGCTGGCTTCAAACCTGCACAATCCTCCTGTCTCTGCCTCCCAAGTGCGGGGATTGCAAGCGTGTGCCACCACGTCCAGCTACCATAATGCTTTTATAAAAAATTCTTCTTTTACTTTTAGAAAAGAACTCACCCACCCAATGGCAATTTTATTAGTAATAACTATTTTTTATACCAATAACATAAAAAGTCTGTAAAAATGTAGAAAACTTATAGCAGTACTTTTTCTGTAGGTGAATAAAATGATTTTCGAAAGTCATACACTTTCATAAAATATACCTTTTTAAAAAAATTATTAATTACTAGGTTAACCAGAAAGAAAATGATATTACTAGGCCAGGAATGGTGATGTAAGCTTGTAATCCCAGTATTCAGGAGGCAGAGACCAGAGGATCCCGGTTTGTGGACAGCCTTAGCTACTTAGTGAGGCCCTTCACAACTCAGTGAGATCCTGTTTCAAAAAATAAAAATACTAAAAAATAAGGCTGGTGTGTAGTTCAGAGGCACATTGCCCCTGGGTTCCATCCCCAGTACTACAAAAAACTGATATTATTAAGATATAAAAATTGGGAATTGAAATAGTATTTTTAAAGACAACTTTAATTGAATCATCTGTACCTGTGCTATCCAATATGATAGTCATGAGCCACATGTAGCTATTAAATATTTAGAGTGTACCAAGTGCTACATATTGAAGTAAATAATACTGAAATATTATTTTAACAGTTGAAATAGCAATATTTTAATATTTTATTACATTTTATTAAAATAATTGTACTTGTTTATTTGTGTGTGTGTGTGTGTGTGTGTGTGTGTGTGTGTGTGTGTGTGGTGCTGAGGATTGAACCCAGGGGCATTCTGTCTCCAAGCTATAATCCAAGCTCTATTTTATTTTTTGTTTGGAAACAGGGTCTCACTAGGTTGCTGAGAGGCTTGGTCTGTTGTTGAGTTGGCTTTTAACCTATAAACTTCCTCTCATCCTCCCAAGTACTAGGATTACAGGCATATGCCACCATGACTGGCCTAATTTTACTTTAAAAAATTACTAGTACTAGAAAAATTCTAAATTGTGCATATGGTTTCCAATGTCTACTGGACACTGCTGATTTAGACAACCATAAGTAAATGTTTTGGCATACTAATTTCTTTCTTATGTGATACTGGGGGTGGAAGCCAGGGGCAGTCTACCTCCGAGCTACACCCCAGCCCTATATTTTAGTCTTTTTGTTTTTGAAACAGGGTCTCACTGAGTTGTGAAGGGTCTTGGTAAATAGCTGAGGCTGTCCAGGAACCTCGATCCTCTGGTCTCAGCCTCCCAAATACTGGGATTACAAGAAGTATGGCCAGTTTGGCATACTTCTTCTAATGGTATTTTCCTATGTAAATATCCACAATGTATTCCTGTTTTCTTCATTGCCTCACTCTATGTGCTAGGTTCCATTCCCAAATGTGTATTTTTATTTTATATGTATGACTTTCAGGTTATTATCTGTAAAGTGAATTGATATTAAATGTAAAAGTATTTGACCCAGGGTAAGTTTGGGGTACACTAGTCCTGTAATTTTTGTTGCCCAGAAACATATACATTCTTGGCACAGTAAGGTACAAATTTCGTTTTATCACATTGGAGGAGGAAGTGTGGTTTACAGGTGATACTCCACGGTATGTGTTTCATGTACTTCAAAGATGGGATATGGTTTGTAACTTTTGACTCCTGCTGCCCCTGCCCATCTGTGAGCGCAGGCATCCCTGCTGACGTGTCAGCTCCAGATCTGCAGTTTGCTCTCCAGAGCCTGGAGGAAGCGGGGCAAGTCTCAGTTGCACGAGAAGGAAGTTGTGCTGGATACTCCTGGAAAGTCACGTGGAAAAGCGCGTGTGGAAAGCAGGATCTTCTTCAGGTTCCCTTGTTTGGCTTCTGTTTTCTTCAATGTGTTGCTTGCTTCCTTACATCCTGCTTTCATCTCAAGACACTTGGAGACTTTTATTGGGGTCTCTATTTTTGTGTCTGTATGTATGGTACTGAGGATTGAACCCAGGGGTGTTCAGCCTCCGAGCTATACTCACAAACCTTTTTATTGATCCATTGATTGTTGTTGTTTTGAAACAGGATCTCACTAAGTTGCTAAGTTGATGAAACTGGTCTCGACCTGCAATCCTCCTGTCACTACCTCACAATTACTGGGATTACAGGCATGTGCTACCACGCCCAGCTGGGTAAAATTTTTAAATGAAAATTACAGACTAAATTTTTAAGGCAATTGGACCAGAAGATTGTTTTATATTACGTTGCCCCTATGTACTCCTTCATGAAGAATTGGTACTTTATTTCATCCCTATGGAAAAAGCTCAGGAATGTATATATATATGTTTGAAGTCCCTGAACAGAAGTAGGAGAAATACCTGTAGGAACAGTACCAGAACCAAATCCAGGTGTACTTTGAGGGATGGGCACGGAGAATCAGCTTCACTGTCTATAATTCTACCACTAAAGCTGTATCTTGGGGCCTTGAATACTTTTGTGATTTTATTTGTTTCGCAGTACTGAGGATGGAACCCAGAAGCATTATGCCTCTGAGCTACACCCCCAGCCCTATTTTTTAGTCTTTTTGTTTTTGAAACAGGTCTCACTGAGTTGCAAATGGCCTCCCTAAGTGGCTGTCCTCGAACAGTGATCCTCCAATCTCCACCTGCCGAATGCTGGGATTACAAACTACCATGCCCGGCTTATTACTTTTGTGATTTTATATATGACTGATTGAAGTTGAGGGAGTTGTACCTTAAACTCACAATAGTTACCTTTGTTTAATGTGGGAAAGTGTGGGAGAGACAATTTAGATCTCAAGCATGTAAGGAGAAAAGTCTAGAAGAGATTGGCAACCAGATAATCAAGCACTAAAAATTAATGCTTTCTAGAGATGATGGAGTCAGAGGGAATAGTCTCTCCTGTGTGCCATGGTGAAACTGTAAATTAGAACAACTTTGGGGGAAGATAATTTAATTGTATATGAATATAGATACCTACTGATTCACAATCTCATTTATATAACTTCATCCTACTGAAATAGTAATACAACTGTGAAATGATACAGGCACAAAAATAGTCACTGAGGCATTATTAGTATCAACAAAAAAACTGGAAACCCAAATCTTATGTCAGAAAATTAGTAAGACTCTAAGAAACTTAGTGAGTCTGTTTCAAAATAAAAAAATAAACAAAAGTACTAAGGATGTAGTTTAGAAGTAGAATGCCCTTGGGTTAAATCCCCAGGAAAACACACATTACACACACACACACACACACACACACACACACACACACACGGTATGTTAAAGAGAAAAGTTAAGGATTCAATTTTTTAGTTATTCAACAATAATTTATCAAAGTAGTCACATTCAGAAAAAGCACACATTTAAGAAAACCAAATTTAATTAATGTATTTTCTTTAGTATTATGTTGATAATTATAAAATTTAAGTTAAAAATAAATGAATAAATATATCAAAAATTTAAGTTAGTTGTTATAATTTAACTCATGGTTTAATTAATAAAATGTATGATCATTTAATGGTCAGTATTTTTTTAGATTATTCTCATTTTTAAAGAGGCCCATTTCTTAAAAAGATGTGATTAAAATAGCTTTGATTTTCTATATCTTTTGGCTCTTCTTATTTTCACCCATGGTTAAATTAAAATGTAACGTGCGTGTGGTCATATTATCATACCCTTCTAGTAAAATTATTTGTGTAAAAACAGATTAATGATTCCAACATTACTGGAGAAAAGGCTAACATGACAGTTACAAAGGTAAAGGAAGGTGGCTTGCTCAGACGACAGGTGCTTGGAGACCTACTTCGCACACCCAACCAACAGCCACAGGTATTTTTTAAAACTCTTCTCATATGGTTTAGCATAATTTTAAATATATAATTAATTTGCAATATGTTAAAGAACTGGTAAAACAGAAGGATTTAGCTTTCTATTTTCATATGAACATTTGTGTTAACATTTGATCAACTCAGTATATTATTTTGTGACTTTTGGACAAATTGTCTTTCATATGATAAAGTAATGAGTTTTAAAAATCTATCTACTGCCAGAATTAGAAAATATATTGTTTCATTTAATCTTTAATGTAGCTCTCTGAAGTCAACATTAATATTGCCATTTTGGTCATGAGGAAATTAAAGAATTGGGGTGACTTTCTCAAGAGCAACTTCTATTTCTCTCCACAGCAGTAACTCCTGACATCATATGCATTTACTTTTTTTTTCCATTTGTAGTTTTATGCAACTCTTTATTCCACTTTTCCCAGCATGTAAATTGGGGGATGGCAGAAATGTCACTTGTTTTACTTAATGCCATATTTCTTAGATCCCTGGTATTTATGACTGGGCCAGATACATAGAGAGCAAATTTGCTAGACAAAGGACCAAAACCAGCAAGCAAATAAAATTCCATTTGCTCTAATTCTGCACACACTCTACTGACCCTTGCAACCTTTTTACCTACGCTACTAGTTCTACGTTTCTTTAATTAAAGGTTGAAGTCTATGTCAATGGAATTCCAGCTAAATGTTCCGGTGACTGTGGGTTTACCTGGGACCCTGTGGCTACCCCCCTCGTCTTGTCCACCAGCCCTTCTCAAGGTAACTTCCTGCTTTTTAACTTGGGAGTATGAGGTGAAAGGTTATTAGCAGAATGTAAGCTCAGATAACAAACTTGTATGAGTGTGAGTCATCTTGAATGATAAAAATGAGCTGGGCATGGTAGCACACGCTTGTAATCCCAGTACTTGGAAGGCTGAGACAGGAGGATCATCAGTTGTGGCCAGCCTCAGCTACTGAGTGAGGCACTCCACAACTCAACTCCTTACTCAAAATAATTAATAACCTGAATTGCCTTTTGTCACTTTATGATCAGCATAAAAATTATGAAAAGTATAACTACTGCTATAAAGCATTCTTCCTTTACTAAGAATTAGTAGCTGATAATGTTTTGTCATATGTACAGCAAATCATCCATTTAAGAAAGAGAATATTATAGGGACATCTGAGGTACTCTTAAAGCACCATCCTAGTTCTAGTTCTCCTCACAGCTCCCTAGAGGCAGTCACAATAATTAATTTTATGTGTATTCTCTCATGCCATTTTAATGCTTTTTGTATGTAACACACACACACACACACACACACACACACACACACACGCACAGTAATTCTGCCAAATTTTTAAAGCTTATGAATGACATAATAAAATGTAAATATCATTTTGCAAATTAATTTTATTATTCATAATACAGTTTGGAATGTATCTTATTTTATGTACATCTAATTCATTGCTTTAAAGAATTTCATCAATATATCAATTTACTTGTTCCTCTATTAATAGACATTTATATTGGTTACAGTTTTTTTATTTTACAAATAAAAATATACTGAGCTACCTTGTATAAACATTCTATTGTCCATATGCTAGCACTTTTTAAGTTTAGACAGAAATTCTGGATAATAGTTACATATTTATATATTCAATATACTAGATGATTTAATTGCCTTCCAAAGCATCTGTACTACCATCAGGTCTAAAAGCACCAGATTCCTCATGTCCTTACTAATACTTGGAATTATCTGTTTTCTAATTTTGGCCAGTCTGCTGAGTAAAAAAGTTATCATTGTTTTAACTTGTCTATTTCCTGATTAGCAATAGACATGAATACATTCTATGTTTCTTAGACATTATAATTATTTCATATATATGTATGCATAACTATATATATTAAATATATATGTATGTATATATATGTATATATGTGTGTGTATATATATATGTATATATGTGTATATATATATATATATATATATATATATATAATTTGTCAATCAAGCCTATACACTTCTAAGAATAAATGAAAACCCTTTATGGTTAAGATGCTGGGCCAGCAGATGTAAACCCAGGCAATCCCAGGCACTTCAGGATGTCTGTCACTCTAGCCAGAAGAATCTTATTTTTTTTTAATAAGAAGTATCCATGCTGCTTATTCTATAATTTTTCCTTTTTTCATGAATTTTGAGGTCAAGTGTGTCATATACTAACTTACTCTATATAGACGTCTGCTTGGTTTCTTTGCCATTTTATATTTTTAGGTAGATAATTCTTCCCACTAATCTTTCTCAACACAAATTCAAAATATGAAGCAATATTCAATGGAAAAAATGCTGTTGCCAAATAAAGGTCTTTTCCCACCTGCATACTTCTAGGATGATTGTTTATATCTTTTAAAAGATCAGCTTATTTTTCTCCAAGGAATATCTGATTTTTATACCAAGAGATTCTAATTGTTTAAACTCATCACTTCCAGGGTCCTATGAGGAAAGCACAGTTCTAACCATAGCAGGCTCTGGATTCTCTCCTACCTTTGCTGTGTCAGTCTACGTTGGACCTACTAGCTGCTCTCTTCTTTCTGTAAATGGTAGGTTCTTTTAAAAATGAAACCCGATTGCTTTTATCTAAGAGAAAGTGGAATCAAATAAAGAGAAAGCACTATTACAAATATGATTATCTTATACTGTGCCCTATGAAGTCATGAAATTAGCACCTGTTCTGGATAACACCTTATCTTTTGATTATGATCACAGTCTAATTATTTCACTGTTTTATTATGTATTTATTCCATAACATTTGATCTCTCTCCCTCCCTCTCCCTCTCCCTCCCTCTCTCCCCCATCTCTCTCTCTCTCCCCCATCTCTCTCTCTCTCTCTCTCTCTCTCTCTCTCTCTCTCTCTCTCTCTCTCTCTCTCTCTCTCTCTCTCTCTCTCTCGCTCTCTCTCTCTCTCTCTCCACAAAGTGATCTTTCTTGTATTGCTATCCGCTATCCCAGGGTCACAAAAATGTCCAAAGTGCTACTGTAGGACCTCATTGTCTTTTCTGCCTATATTGACAGTGACTCAAGAGGATGTAGCTGTCTTCCCCCTGACTTCTAGTCCAACAGAGCCTCTCTCCAATGATCCAGAATTTATAGATTATTTATATTTTTCTTGAGTTTGGGAGAGCCATAATTACTTACCTAAAAGTTACCTACCAGGATCCTAGATATTTTCCTTAATTTAAACAGATTGGAGTTATGTAAGCAAATCCACTTACTAAATTATTTCTGTTTTCAATTTAAATCTTTTATGCATTCTTGAGACCAAATAGTAAATATTATCTCTGTAATTGTTGGTGCACATAGAATGTTCTAAAAAGATGCAAAGAACATATTTTCACTTAGTCTTTAAATCATTTTTATTGATAGAACCTAGTATTTTACTCAATTTCAAAGATAATATGTTGGCAAAAATTTTAAAATGATTAGTATAAATGAGATTACAAATCAGAATTTTAAAAATTATGATGGTAGCTTTCTTTTGGCCACAGTGGCATCAGGAATAAATGGCTTATTTTGCTTCCATTATTGGTTTTCCTAATTATTTTCTAGGAATGTCTAAATCATAGCCTCAGGCAGTTTGTAGAGATTTTACCCCTTATAATTCCCCTCTCCCCATTAATATGTGAGTATTCTCTTTTGGATATATTTTTGGAGTCTAAAAATGAAGGTCAATGTTAATATTTGCAAATTCAAAATTTAGTAATTTTCATCTGGGAAACCCATTTGCTTTATCATTTTCTTCTTTTTATGACAAGAAAATGAGATCAAGTGCCAGATTCTGAATGGAAGTGCTGGACATGTCCCAGTTGCTGTGTCCATAGCTGATGTTGGACTAGCACAGGCTGTAGAGGGTGAGGGATTCCACTTCGTTTATCAGAGTCAGATCTCACACATCCGGCCTGATTCTGGAAGCCTGGCAGGTAATAGTTAACAGTTCTCAACAGAGAAAATCTCATGCATTTCCACAGTGCACTGTGCCCTTACTAGTATAGGGCAAGGGAAAGGAATGCAAACCTCCCTTCTATAACACAAAGGAGAGTCTCCTTTCAGAAGGCACAGTGATTAAATGGCTGACTAATTCTCTTGTTTCTAATGGAGTACAAGTCAGGGTGGCTGCTTATACTTACATCTTAGGTTATTGAATTAATATCATCAATTATTACTTGTTTCAATAACAAGCTCATTAATTATGTCAAGATAAGATTTATTAGTTATTATTCTACTTACCAGCTGCTCCACTTGTATCCATAGTCTCAATGGAGCTACTTGACCCAGAAAAAGTTCCAGGAACAAATTGGACAAAGAAAGGTTGACAAAAAGAATAGAGAGAAAAATAACACATTTTTCTTCTTGCCCTACCTCATTTCCTTTATATTTTGTTTTTACCATGCTTGGTTTTAGATTTTATGCTTTGATTTTGCTCTTTTGGGTGTTTTTAAAAATTTTACCTCATTATCTTTTATTTTTTTCTTAGATTTCTTTTACTTAAAGATATTAAAAGCGGGGATTTGGCAAAAGTCAAATCAGTCAAGTCACCCTCATTCCCCATCATGGAATGATTGAGTAGAAACAGCATAATTTCTCTTTAGAACCAAAAAGGCACTGTGGAAAGTAGCAGTTGCTACTACTGATGCCCTAAACCGATTGTGAGTTGCAAGTCTGTGTTATCTCATGAAAACATTTAGTCCATTCCTACATGATTCCAGGCTTCAGAGCTGAGACTTGGGTCTGTGATGGTAACTGTGCAAGAATCCAGTCTGGTGCTTGTCAGTACCTTTCTTGGATGACTACATAACTTTCATCATGAATGAGCTAGATGCTACCAGTATTTATTTTTGCTTTAGTTGATCTTAGTTTTGCCTTTGTTTTCTGTTTTTCTTATAAAGGTGGGACTCTACTGACCCTATCTGGATTTGGCTTTAGTGAAAATTCAAAGATTTTAGTTGGAAATGAAACCTGCACTATGATTGAAGGAAATTTGACTAGGATAACCTGCAGAACACCAAAAGTAAGGCCTCTGAGTTCGGTCATGTTTTTTCTCTAAGTCTGAAATCTTAGAAACTAGGGAACATCTAAGCAAACGTTTAAATGAATGACTATTTCTGAGAAATTGGAGTTATCGTTATGCTCTTTAAGACTTCTTTCTTCAAGGCCAGGCATGGTGGTGCACACTTGTGATCCCAGTACTTGGAAGGCTGAGACAGGAGGATCGCAAGTTTGTGGCAAGTTTTCTTAGGAGCCCACATATTGAGTCTTAAAATCTGGAATTGGCTCAGCAAAAGATAGAACAATATGATTTACAGATGAAATATAACAATTACTATATTTGAGAATATTCCAAGAACAAAGAGGCAAAACTTTTATCTAGTGTTTTATCCTCAATCAAATAAAGAATCACTTGTCTAGCACATCTCCACTACATTCCTAGGACCTCAAAGTCTGATGAAGATGTGTTTAGATTGGTCATAGAACCTACAAAGTCACTATCGATGTACCTTATCTTGAGAATTCAAACATGTAACTTATAGGTGGCACCACTATTTTCTAAATATCTGAAAACTAATTTTGGTTTGTGACTTTGAAACAAAACAACTTCAGAAATGTATTTGTGTGTGTGTGTGTGTGTGTGTGTGTGTGTGTGTGTGTGTGTGTTATCAGAGATGGAACCCAGAGGCTTTGTACCTCTGGTTTACACTCTCAGAACTATTTTATACTTTATTTGGAAACAGGGTCTCACTAAGTTGCTGAGAGCCTCACTAAGTAGCTGAGGCTGGCTTCAAACCTGTGTGATCATCCTGTCTCAGCCTCCCAAGTACTGGGATTACAAGCATGCGCCGCCACACCTGGCTCAAAAATGTATATTTAATAATTATATTTCTTTCAGCCATTGGATTTCTATATATCAACATTTAATATTTCCTAATTATTTTTTTCCAATCATTTTAGAGAATTGAGGGCACAGTTGATATTTCAGTTATTACCAATGGATTTCAAGCCACAGCAAAGGATGTTTTTAGGTATAATTGCTTACAGACTCCAGTTATAACAGATTTTAGTCCAAAAGTACGGACAATTCTAGGTAAGAAATTCTTCAATAAGATCAGTCACTTGACATATACATAGAAACTACTTCCCAAAGTCTTTCAAGGCATACTTTCTTTTGCAATTTTATCTTTTAAATGAACTTAGCTTTTTCTTATCTTAAAGATTTATTTCTCTATGTATAATTTTACTTTAAACATGGGAAGTAGGGAGAAAATATTTTTTAAAAAAGCAGTTTCTTGTCTTTTCTTTGGGAAATAAACATGAGTTAATCATGCCTCCCATGGCAACCATCAACTCTTTCCTTTTGCCTCTGATAGCATTAGGATTTCTTAAATCTAATGAAAGGTTAATGGGTTGGCTTACTTAATATGCAAATTTCACATTTGATAATAAATTGAACCTTTCTGCAAAAGTTTTGTTTTTCTTTTACAATAATAGGAGATGTTAATTTAACGATTAAGGGTTATAATTTTGGAAATGAACTCGCACAAAACATGGTGGTGTATGTTGGAGGAAAAAGCTGCCAGGTTCTTCACTGGAACTTCACAGATATTAAATGCCTTTTGCCCATGTTGTCTCCTGGAAAACACGATATCTATGTAGAAGTCAGAAACTGGGGTTTTGCATCTACAAGGTATAGTAATGAATACAAACTTGATAGAGTTGTGGAAAATTCCAATTGATCTAGTAGAATTGGGATACAGAAGGAAATAATCATTAACTTATGATATATTAGTTGTTTTCTTTACCTTTTTTTATAATTCCTCTTGCCACAATTGTGAGAATTTTTTAAGGTACAATATGACATTTGACACTAAGACCAGTGCCCTTCCAATCAGGTTGTAAGGGCTGGGGTGTAGCTCAGTGGTAGAGTGTTTGCCTAGCATGCTTGAAACCTTGGATTCAATCCCCAGTACTGGGTAGAAAAAAGAATGGTGTTCAGATTCGGATGTAAAATTCTCTGGGCAACTAAGTCTATTTATATATTATATTTTATTTATTCAGGAAATTTCATGTCAAGCAGTTTCTTGGGGACAGAAACTGGTTTAATATGAATTGGATTCACAGTAGATAATAAGAGGGGCATGCTCCCTGCATTGATGGTGACTACAATTTGTTGGAGAAAAAGATTTTAAACTGAATGACATGAGTAACTTAATCATAAATGTGAAAAAAACTATGAATAGGATGTACCAAATATTCTAACCATATATAATAGGAGCTAATTTATCCTGAAAAACAAGGAAGGATTCTTTGAAAAGGTAATAAGACAAGAAATGAGTAGAAGCTGGCTAAAGGGTAGGATGGAGAGAATCCTTCTCCAGTTCTAATAGGGATATGGTATTTTTTTCTCAAACTGTTAACTGGCAAAAACATTTATTTGTTGTGTGAGGAAAACTTGGTTGGAATATTCAGACAAAGAGAAAGCTGAAAGTTAGGGATTAAAAATAAAGCAAATAAGGCTGATGTCAGAGTGGAAGGAGAGACAACCACAGCTAAATCTTGTAGGCAGTAACCATAACCTCTTGACTCTATTCCCTTTCCAATTCACAGAGCGTAGCTCACATGAGTCCTAGAAGAGCTATTGGCTTGTGGTTGGCTGGATGATAAAATGTGCAGAATTGGCACCTTAGACACTATATTTAGGTGGTAGTTGGAGAAATACCAATTCAATTATATTGAGGAAGTTAATTTAAGGTTAACACAAAGGTTCACTGGAATTTTCTGCCTGTGCAGTCATGGTAAGAATCAGAATGTGAGACTCCAGCTCTTTGTGTCAGGTCAGAAAAGCTGGGTGTGGTAGCGTACACTTGTAATCCCAGTACTTGGGAGGCTGAGATAGTAGGATTGTAGGTTCAAAGCCAGCCTTGGCAATTTAGCAAAGCCCTCTGCAACTTAGTGAGACTCTGTTTCCAAATAAGAAATAAAAGCAGGCTAGGGGAAGGATCAACTGGAGGTAGAATGCCTCTGGATTCAATCCCAAGTTGAAAGAAAGAAGAGAAAAAAAGAGGAGTGGGGAGAGAAAGGAGGAGGAGGAGGAGGAAGAGGAGGAGGAGGAGGAAAGGAAGGAAGGAAAGAAAAGCACTGTGTGTGTGTGTGTGTGTGTGTGTGTGTGTGTGTGTGTGTGTGTTTAACTAGAAATTGAACTCAGGGACATCATTCTACCTCCCAGCTACACCCTCAGCCAAGCCTCTTTTTATTTTAAGACAAGGTCTCATTAAGTTGGTGAGAGCCTCATTTGAGAGTCTCATTAATTTTCTGAGGCTGGCCTTGAACCTTCAATCCTCCTGTCTCAGCCTCTCAAGCACTGGTATTACAGGTATGCACCATCATGCCTGGCTAGCACTTTATAGTTTGATGATCTCCTAGCTGTTACATGGTCTGCAACAAAGCAAAATAAATTTAAAACTCTCACTGAAATAGAGGGAAAGGAGATTCTGATGAGTCTCAAACATAAAATGATATATTTAAATTAATTACAGAAAATTTTGTTGCTCATATAAGATGTGTGAAATTTTATTGCTACTTTTTTACCTATAGAGCTGTCCTTATATTTCACTCTAATGAAATATATGTTAAAGGATTTCTTATATTTTTGTAATCTGAGTTCTCATAATCATTTTTCCATAATAGCTGATAACCTTCCATCTAATGTGCTTCTGCTGTTAGATTTTTAAAACTCTAATTTCAAAATAACTAACACGTAGCAGCTAACCAAATTGAGGTGCTATTTTCTAGATTATCTCACCTGAAGAAGTAATGCCTAAGTACATATAGGTTCAATTATTTCTTCTTCCTAAGGGAGTCATATCCTTTCAAGACGCCAACAGTATGGGCCTATGGGAAGAGAGCTCCTTGAAAAATTGTTTCCTTTTTCTTTTTCAGAGATAAGTTAAATGCTTCGATACAGTATATTTTGGAAGTGACCAACATGTTTCCACAGAGAGGCTCCTTGTATGGTGGGACTGAGATCAGCATAATGGGATTTGGGTTCAGCACAAAACCAACTGAGAATAGTATCCTCTTAGGTAAGCACTGAGTGAGTGAGTGAGTGAGGGAGGGAGTGAGTGAGTGCCGTTACCATACATCCCGCTTAAAGGATGGTGCTGTGGGTCCTAAGCTATAACACAAATACTCCCAATTGTGCATGCTTTACTTTTCTATTGCTATAAAATTTAAGCGTATTTGGTTAAGGGGATAAAGAGAAACTGAATAACTGCTTCTGAACTTTTGATTTTTTTCAATAAATTAATAATGTGTACTGGGCATGGTGGCTCACACCTGTAATCCCAGGATTTGGGAGGTTGAGGCCAGCCCCAGCAACTTAGTGAGATGCCCAACAATTTAGCCAGACCTGTTTTAAAATAAAAATAAAAACAGCTGTGGGTGGGGGGTTGTCGTTCAGAGGTAGATTGTTTCTGGGTTCAATCCTCAGTATATAACAATAATATATGATAATAAATGTATTTATTAATAAATCACTCATTAATTTTAATAAATAATTTAATAATGAATAAGCAATAAGAAAGCAATTGATTTTAATAAATATAATTTAGTATTGATAAATTATTTGTTAAAATTATTATAATTAAATCTATTTATTATTTTAATATACTAATAAATATAATTAATTAATGATGTGTATTTCATATGTACCAAACACTCAAAGAAAGAGATCTCAGTTTGGAAGAATAACCAGTATATGATTACCATCAGAAACAAAGTATCAATATCCTACCCTATGACAGACCTTTTGTAGAGCCTTGACTATTTGCTAATTAATAGCTCATCTCTTCACAAGAAATATTTTTAAAAATTCCAATCTATATTATTTTCAGGTTCTTTCCCATGCAATGTTACAGCATCATCAGAAAATGTCATAAAATGTACTCTTCATTCAACGGGGAATGTATTCAGAATTACCAACAATGGAGAAGATTTAGGTACCAACCAATATTTATGTGTTGTAAACCAAGAAAGCACTTTACCCTGGAATTAATTTGATTTTCTACTTATCCTATACTTCAAATTATTCAGAGAATAAGTGTTGTTATCTCTTTTATAACTTGTCAGTAGCACACGTGTGACATAGGAATTACATAAGGAGGGAATGAATATTACATCTGAGTTGAGAGGTTAGACTTTGCAGCTCCCGTGCGTGGGAACCACCGTTTGGTCTTATTGCAGTACAGGATTCTCTAAATTACTGTAGCTTATTATTGGTCGTGGGTGTCCAAATGCATATTCAAGTTGAAATTATATGTTGTGTCTAATGGTACATTATAACTATACCTAAACATGAGGTTCTTTGTGAGATAGCTGAACATACATATATGTCCATATCCTTCAGAAAATTCTAATTTTTAAAAAATTGATCATGGCTTTTAGAAACGTTCCATGTACTGTTTCACAACAACCAATTATTGAGTCTCCAACTTTGCCTTAACTGTGTCTTGATCATCACTTTTAGAGTTCTATGATTGATTTCTTCCTCATCTCATTCTCTTGCTTTCCATTACTCTGATTTATTTTTGTCAGATGCTTAAATTATGTACATAATAAAATTTGAAAATGTTTGTTATAAAGTTATTTTTACTAGTGACTGTAAAAATATGGTGGTTTTAGCATTAATTATTAAGAAACTTATTCCTTTCCTTTTTTCTTTTAAAATATGACTCGATGCTTGCTCTCAGTACATGGATTGGGTTATGCTTGGTCACCAGCAGTCTTGAATGTATCTGTGGGAGACACAGTGATATGGCGCTGGCAAGCACATCCATTTCTTAGGGGGATAGGATATAGAGTGTTCTCTGTCTCCAGTCCTGGAAGTGTAATTTATGATGGCAAAGGATTTACAAACGGAAGACAAAAATCTTTATCAGGTATTTTTCTACTTTATTGAATTTTGTATTCTGCCTCTTTTCCCTAGATGTAATAAAAAGACATTTTGTTTAGATTTAACTACTTTTACAGAAATAATGCCTGCAAATGCACAAAATGGTTTGCCTGGCATTTTATGTCTATAGTAAAAATGTTATAAATAAGGGTAATCAAATTATTTTGAATATATTTAAATAATTACTGATATCAGAAATGTATTTATTGGTTCTGTGATAATTGACCAATTGACAAATACAGCAAAATATAATGAAAACATGTACATATATATATATATATATATACATATATATGCACACATACATATGCATACCTACATGCACACATATTGTAATCTCACCAATCTGGTAGCAAGTGGTGAACTTCTATTGTTTGGAATCAACTTTAAAATCAGTAATTTTTGTGGGACAGCTTATGTAAACTGTGGCTTTTAGATTGCTTATTTTGTTCTATATACGTAACAACATATTGTTCTTTTGTTATTAATTTTTCATTGCATGTTGAGTTTTTCTTTAAATTTGACAAATTATGTCAGTCTTGTCATGATTCTCTAAAACATTAATGCTGGATCTTGTCTTTCTGGAATGTAATTTCATTCTACAATATAGTTCTTTTATAGCCAGCGAGACATTTTCTTACTATTTCCTGTCGAAATATCAAACGCATGAAAAATAAACTTGTCATCTGCATGTGCATTTAAACGATCATTTCACATTTCTCCTCCCCCTCTCAGAGATGCATTAATTGCTTATATTTATTATGTACAATCTTATTTTATGGCAGGTTCATTTTCTTACCAATTCACTTCACCTGGAATCCATTATTATAGCAGTGGGTATGTTGATGAGGCTCACTCCATTTCCCTCCAAGGAGTCATTAACGTTTCACCAGCTGAAACCAGGCACATCCCCCTGCACCTGTTTGTGGGAGGCAATGAAGCCACGTATACTCCGGGTAAGATGGTTAAAGAGAGAAGCATGGCTCAGGGGGCCCAGGTTTATGTGACCTTTCTGGGATACGAGTCAGATGGCGGAATCTGACCTCCTCCTGTATTTTACTACCATGTGACCTTAAAAAGGTTTGAATAGCCCTGAGGCTAAAATTTCTTCTCTAAAACAAAGATGGTGTTAATGTCTCTTCGCCAGCCTCCCAGAACTCTTGTGGGCTTCAGTTAAAATCTAAGTGAAAGCCGGGTGTGGTGGCCCACGCTTGTAATCCCCGTGCTTGGGAGGCGGAGACAGGAGGATCGCGCAGGTTTGAATAGGTCTGGGAGTGTAGCCCGGAGGTAGAAGGGCTTCCAGGAATCCCAGTACCACCAAAAAAAAAAAAAAAAATCTAAGTGAAATGAAAGAGTTCTGACACTCAGCATGTGTCTGAAAACTCACTGAAATGTTATGTGAGCCAGGTGCAGTGGTGCACACCTATAATCCCAGTGCTGGAGAGGCTGACACAGGAAGATAGCAGATTTGAAGCCAGTACACAGTAACTTAGTGAGATCTGTTCAAAATAAAGAATAAAAAGGACTGGAGGTGTAACTCAGAGGTAGAACCTCCATGGCCTCCATGACCAGTAACACACACACACACACACACACACATACACAATCACACACACACAGATGATGCTATAGCTAGGTTTTCCTCATGGGATCTGGATGTGGACAAATTGAAAAAAATATTATGTTAGATTTCACTCTTTTCTCTTTAGTGTACAGTCTTTATCCAAGTCTTTAATATCTTTGTCCTGCCTGGCACCTCTTGTCATTTAAGAGAAAGAGAGAATTTACCAAAATTTTAAAACTACCTTCATCAAAATCAAGAGTTTGCAATCTGAGATTAGTTCTTTTTTCAAATATTATCCGTGCCTTACAGGCAGTTCTTTTGTCTACAGGAGGACCTGAAGATTTGCACTGGGGAAGCTCTGTAGCGGACTGCCTAGCAACAGGACCCCTGTGTAGCCTGAACAATACCAAGGTTAAAAATTCAAGCAGGTTGCTCTTTGAGCTTTCAAGTTGCATTTCACCATCTATAAGCAGCATCACTCCATCCACCGGAACAGCAAATGAATTGATAACAATTACTGGACATGGCTTCAGTAATCTCACATGTGCTAATAAGGTAAGAATGTAAAGCTCTCCTTTGAACTTCCACCTACTCAATAAAAAAGATATTTTGCCATGACCTTGTAATTTATTTTTACTGATTTTATAAAATATAATTCACACACCATATAATTCATCCCCTTAAAGTATACAATTAATAGTGATAGATTTAATTTTATTTTCATAGAGTTGTGTATCCATGACCATGATCAATTTTAGAACATTTTTTCTCTCCCTCCCTTCCTTCCTTCCTTCCTTTCTTTCCTTCCTTCTTTCTTTCTTCTCTTTTTCTTTCTTTCTCTTTGTCTTTCTTTTCTTTTTTTTCTTTCTTTTTTGTGGTACTGGAGATTGAACCCAGAGGCATTCTATGTCAGATCTACGTCCCCCAGCCCTATTTTTTATTTTTTTATTTTTTGGTACTGGGGTTCCTGGAAGCCCTTATACCTCTGGGCTACACTCCCGGACCTATTTTATATTTTTGAAACAGGGTCTCTTACGCCAGCGCGGCTGGCTTCGAACCTGCGTGATCCTCCTGTCTCTGCCTCCCAAGCAGGGGGATTACAAGCGTGTGCCACCACGCCCAGCAGCCCTATTTTTTTTAAAATAGAATCTCACTAGACTGATGAGAGTCTCTTTACTTGATGAAGCTGTCCTTGAACCTGCAATCCTCCTGTCTCAGCCTCCCAGGTGCTGAAATTATAGTCGTGTGCCACCATGACCAGATAGAACATTTTCATTACTTTAGAAAGAAACCTCCAAACTCTTAGACATCGCCCCCCAGCTGCTCCACCCATCCCAGCCCATGGCAATCAATAATCTACTTTCTGCCCTTATATATTTGCCTATTCTGTACATTTCTTATAAATAAAATTATGTAATATGAAGATCTTGGTGGCTAGCTTTTTTCACTTAACAGGTTTTCAGATTTTATCCATGCAGCACTTTATTTCTTTTTATGGCTGAATAATATTCCATTGCATGTTACCACACTTTATTAATCCAACTATCAGATAAGAGAGGGGCATTTGGGTTGTTTTGGCTTTCATGTTATCATGCATAATGTAGTTATGAACATGCATGTACAATCATAATTTAGTCTTAAAGTTAATTCAAGATATGTCTTAACCAGCTTCCCAAATGAAGTTCATGAATTAAAAAGGTTTTCACAGAATTGGCTTTCTGGAATTATATTTTTTGCTAAGATAAAGTGTAAGTTTATATCAGAACAATATATTGACTTGTTTTGTTTCATTGTCATTTCACTTTCAGGTCACTATTGGTAGTTACCCCTGTGTTGTAGAAGAAAGTAGTGACAGTTCTATTAGATGTCATATAGACCCTCAGAACTCAATGGATGTTGGCATCAGAGAAATTGTCACTTTGATTGTCTACAATGTGGGCACTGCTATCAACACTCTGCCCAATGAACTTGATAGGCGATTTGTGCTTTTGCCAAACATTGACATGGTGTTGCCAAATGTGGGGTCGATCACAGGAATGACAAGAGTGACAATAAAAGGCTCTGGATTCACAGGTTCCTCTGCAGGTGTCGAAGTCTTGATGGGTCATTTCCCATGTAAAGTTCTGACAGTGAATTACACAGCTATTGAATGTGAAACATCCCCTGCTCCCCAGCAGCTTGTATACATACGTCTTCTAATACATGGAGTACCTGCCCAATGTCAGGGAAACTGCAGCTTTTCATATTCAGAAAGTACCACTCCTTACATAACAGGCATCTTCCCAAATTCTATCGAAGGATCTGTAGACGTTCTTATTGAAGGAGAAGGCTTTGGGACTGCTTTGGAGGAAATTGCTGTCTTCATTGGAAGGCAGCAGTTCAGAGCACTAGATGTTAATAACAATAACATCACTGTTCTTCTGACTCCTCTCCCCGCTGGGCTGCACTCTCTTAGTGTCCTGGTGAGAACTAAAGGTCTGGCTCTAGGAAACCTGACTGTCAGCAGCCCTGCGGTAGCATCTGTCTCACCCACATCTGGGAGCATCGGTGGTGGAACTCCCTTGGTGATCACAGGCAATGGCTTCCACCCTGGCAATACCACAGTCACTGTT
The DNA here is from genome assembly GCF_963383645.1 of Muscardinus avellanarius. Taxonomy (NCBI): domain Eukaryota; kingdom Metazoa; phylum Chordata; class Mammalia; order Rodentia; family Gliridae; genus Muscardinus; species Muscardinus avellanarius. The sequence continues at coordinate 31,351,308 of NC_137789.1, read as the reverse complement.
GGAGAGGACCACTGTCGAATTATTTTTGTCAACTCCAGTGAGATCCAATGCAGCACCCCAGCAGGAAGAGCTGGAGAGACCAGTGTGGCGATCTTTGTTGATGGGACCCCTTACCCACCCTTGCCATTTACATATTCCCTGGAGGATACTCCATTTCTCAGAGGAATTGCCCCAAATAGAGGTACTTCAAAACCTACCTGCCTGTTTATTATTATCTTGCTGTCACATTATCAGTAGTATTTATTCCTGTAGAGTCACCATTAGTATTCAAACATAATTATCAGGATGTATTTTTACACACTCCTACATAACTCATTTAATACATCGGTTCACATTCTGTGTATTCCTTATTTTGGAATTATTTTTTGTACATATTTGGTGTAAAAATTTTAGCCAATTTCCAGTTTCTGCTTAGGAAGAGTATTCCCACTGACTTGACCCACATTTGAAATGAGAGAACAAATAATAGGTAAGTATCTATGGAGCAAAATGGGTAATTTATGTAATTAATATTGATATGTCACAACTGTTAAAATTCCCAACGAATTGATCTTCCTAACACTGAGAATTTTTCAGAGTCTCTTAAGTCCATAAAACTTCAACTGGTCATTGTTAGTACAAGGATTCTTTTGAAGGAGATAATTGGCACATTCAGATGAAGAAAATGTTGTAAAAGAAGAGCTACTTAATCATTTATCATGACATGTTTTTCTAAGCTGACAATAGAACAAGGTGTCTTCTCAGTCCTTTCTCACTATGCCATGCTGCTTTTGAACATCTGGACGCTGTTGTAATGCTTATCACCTATGTGATGAATTCCTCAGAGGCAGCTGCAGTGTAACGGTTAAAGCACAGCTTTGCTATCAGGTTCAAATCTTGGTTCTACTTCCTAATGATGAAATTTTGGGCAAGGTTTCCTTTTTTGTAAATTATCAATGTCCTAGCCGAGTGTGGTGGCACACGCTTGTAATCCCAGCATTCGAGAGTCTGAGACAGGGGAATCTTGGTTTCAGAACAGCCTCAGCTACTTAGTGAGGTTCTCTGCAATTCGTTGAGACCTTGTTTCAAAATAAAGAATAAAAAATAGGGCTGGGGGTATAGCTCAGAGGTAGAATGCCCCTGGGTTCCATCCCTAGTATCACAAAAAAAAAAAATAGGAGTAAATACCAGTTTTTTATACATGCAGGCATCTATCTTATAAAAATTATATCGTTTTATTCATGAAATTTATTTTAAATTTAAATCAATTTATTTGAATCAATTTATTCATGAAATGTACTTATAATAGTACATTTGATAAAATTCATTTACCTTGTAAAAGGTAATGTTTTTGGTCTACATCACTGAGAAATGTACTAGGTTTGATATAAATGTATCAGGTAAGATAAAGTCTCTGCATTCAAGTGTACTATTAAATTTTTCTTTAATACATCACGCCTGTTCCTTTAGAAGCAAATGCTAACAATAGAAGAAATAACATGTCTCTATATTTGTAGTCATTGCAAATAATGATTTTTGTTCCTTATTCAATGAACCATCTTTCTTCCCATCTCTCTCTTTGAATTTCTCATTTGAAATAGTGTATATGAAGTATAAGGGACTTGTAGACAAGTGAAATCTAAGCTCTTTTATTTACTGGAGAGACAGCAATAGATGGCACTAAAACTACACTGTTCTGTTTGAAAGGTGAAATGTCAAGCAAAATCTTAAATTTAAGACACATAAAATACTTTTAGCAACTATTCCTAAAGTGAAATATATAATTAATTTTCATAATCTTTATAATACTGATTATTTTTATGATAGTGATTATTTTAATTTTTGATAATCCTCACTATGGTCAATTATGTGGTAATATGGATATTCTTGAGTTGAAATTAAACTCCTATTTAGCTCAGCATTTGTAACAAGTTGCAGAGATTATTTATTATTCATTTAAAATTTAAGTAAATGTGTATTCATCTAGATGGCCTAAGAAAACTTCCATATGTTCAACACCGTCAATATACATTCATCAAAAGAAAGAAGCAAAGAAACAAATAGATTGAAATTCTTTGTTCTGTGTACATTCATTCAAGGCCTTAACATCAGCATTTACCTACAAGTTTTCAAATTAATTGCCTTTTTCTGAACTTACTATCGTATACCTAATTATTTACATATCATAGTTAGTATCAAGTCTTAGCTGTTAAAATATTTGAGTTAATAAAAATATAGTTTATTCTCAAAAAGAGTTTCTAATATTGGGGGTAAGGGAGGAAGTACCAAGAATAAAAAATAGTGAGCCTCATCCTTAAAATATACTCCAATCCACCATGTCTGCTCAGACATTCATACTTTCTAACTCTAGGTCTTCCCTCTGTTCCCCTCCTCTCCTCATTGCTAGTTTGAATTAGTAACTTAAAATTTAGTAGAATGAACAAAAGGGCTGGGCAATAATAAACACTGAGATAAGTTACTTATCTCAGTTAATATACAAGAGACTGCCATGCATGTTACAGACAAAATGTATGTGACATGGCATTTATGGTAATCTTTATATGAGTTTTAAAGCACTGGATATAATTTTATTTACAGAAGTATAAAGAGGTATGGCTTTTAATGCATGCATACGTATTCGAATTTAGATATATGTTTATATGGTTTACTTTATTTAAGGTCCACCAGGAACTGAAATTGAGATCACTGGCTCTAACTTTGGTACTGAAAGATCGGAAATTTCAGTGATGATAAATGACATTCCATGTAATGTAACCGTGGTCAGTGACAGTGTGCTGCAGTGCCTTGTGGGAGACCAAGCTGGTGGCACTTTCCCAGTGAGGATGCGTCATAAGACCAAGGGCTCCGCCGTGTCCACTGCTGTGTTTGAGTACCCTCTTCTAATTCACAGCATTCATCCACGTCAAGGTATTCATGCATGTGTGGGAGATGTATACTGTTTTAGGAAACACATCCATTCAGAAAAAAAAAAACACATATTCTTTGAACACTGCTAAAATGTGTGCTTCCTATGGCACATTAAGATATTTTCCTTCACTCATCAAACAAATGCACATGCAATAATCTTAATCACTCTAAAATATCAGGCTAATGCCTTAAATATCTCTTAGTACTAACTAGTTCATTTATCATTTAGTCCTATTTAAAAGGCTATATATGGAATTTTAAAAAATAGTGTTTAGCCATCACTGACATGTATTTATTTCCAGAAAATTGTGTTGTTTTTGTGTGTGTAGAAGGGAGTATTGTAGTACTGGGGGTTGAACTCAGGGGCATTTTATCTCTACACTACACCTCCAGCTCTTTTATTTTTTTGTTTTGTTTTGTTTTGTTTCAAAACAGGGTCTCTCTACATTGCTGACAGTTTCATTAATTTCTGAGGCTAGCCTTGAACCTGTGATCTTCCTGTCTAAACCTCCCAAGTACTGGGATCACGGGCATGTTCCACCACATCTGGCAAAAAAAATATATTTTCTTTTCTTTTTGTTTTTTTCTGGAATGAAGGATTAAACTCAGGGACATCTTATCTGTAAGCTACATGCCCAGCCCTATATATATTTTTTTCTTTTAAACAGGGTCTAAGTTGCTGAGGCTGGCTGTAAACCTACAATTCTCCTGTTGTCTCTCAAGTACCGGGATTATAAGTGTGTGCCACCATACCAAGCAAATAGTATTTTTTCTAGTTGAAAGTTCTGTTACTGGTTAAAATCCGTAAGAAAGTATAACCAGTATACTCAACTAAAATTGTAACATTATGCTTATGTTTTAACTACTTAGAAATTTTTTGTTACATCTTCTTTTTAAATAAAATTGTAGTTTCTAGAAATAGTTTATAGCAATTACCAGGTATAGTATTTACTCAGTGAAAATTTTAAAACATTAAAATCAAAAGATATTGTTTTATTAGTATAATAAATTCAGATCTAAAAAACTTATTATTTAATAATAAAAGGGGTTATTTAAAGAGAAGCATTTTATTAGAATACAAAGATGTGGTATAAGAGGACCACAAGAGATAGTTTAATGTCTTCGGGTAGCTTTTTATTTATTTCTTAAGTTTTCTGCTGGTGCATTGTACTCATACATCTTGATGGCATTCGGGTGATAGAGGTACACGTGAACACAGCACTCATTGAGTCTTTCCCCAGTTCCCACCACACCCCTTCTTTCTTTCCACATTATTATCTTTAGCAGAACAATTGGCTTATAAAAGTTTATGTACGTCACATCCATTGAGGTGTCCTCCTCCTATCTCCTTCAGTTAGGACCTGAGGAAATTTTTCATTTAACTTGTATTGTATGGTTTTTAAATAAAGTTAAGCAAGTAGGCACACTGACGGTTTCCTTTTAATTCATTTTATTTCCCCCTTGTATTTGCCTTCACGAGGGAGCTTCGGTGGTGGCCAAATCATGACTGTGACAGGCACTGGCTTCAATCCACACAGCTCAACTGTATTGGTCTGTGGCTCAGGATGTGCAGTTGACAATCGACAATCTAATTACACAACACTGTTATGTGAGATTCCACCTAATAATGGTAAGTCGTGAGAAAAAATGCAGACTTTGAGAAATGGTTAATTTTTAAAAAGATCACAGTCTAAATTTCTTTCTTCAGTTTCATAGCTTCTTTGTAAATAATTCAATCATTTTTATGATTATCCTGGTCTTAAGCAATTTATTCCAAGCTTTGCTTTCTCAGTTTACAAATCTTGAAAGATTTTCAGTTTATGACATAAAGTAGGAGTACTTAGTTTCTTGAGTGTGCCAAACAGAGAAAATATCTTTAGTTCTTAGGAGTGTCTTAGGTTTCCCTTAAAAATAGAATAGTGTGATGGTTTTAAGTGTAAACCTGATTGCAAAGATTCAAACCCTAGCTTTGTGTCTTTGGGCAAGAAATTTAACCTTTTTGTGCCTTATTTTCTTCATCTATAACATGATATTTAATCACAGTAATGTACTTTGTAGGATTATTGTGAGGTTCATGCATGAAAAGTGAATTAAATGCTATCTAGAACATGATATGTGATTTGCTATTATTGCTTTTATTTGCATATATTAATGAGAACCTGATTTAAGAAGTCCCTGGATCTCAATTTTGCCACTTACTGTGAAACCTTAGTGAAGTAACTAAACTCTTCTCTGCTTCCGTTTCTATATTAAATGGAGAAATTATCAACCCTAATTTCATGGGTTATTGTGGAGTTTAAAAATCTTGTAATTTATACAATTAATTTGTGTGTGTGTGTGTGTGTGTGTGTGTGCACACGCACATGTATTGTGCTGGGGATTAAACCCAGGATGATTCTACATCTGATCTACACTCCCAGCCCTTTTTATTTGAAAACAGAGTCTTGCTAAGTGGAGAGCTCTGCTAAATTGCCAAAGCCAATTTGGGGTCTGCATTTCTCCTGTCTCAGCCTCCCAGTACTGGGATCACAGGCATGCACCACCACACCAGGCAAATGCAATTAATTTTTTAGTTATTATTTCATAAACTTTGAGAAGGTACTTACACAATGAGGCTATTCTAGATGCATAAAGAATATGTTTTAGGGCAAACTTTTAAGAAGTAGCAGAATTTGATGAAGCTTTTCTGAATACTTTTTGCTTCCTTGACATTTTAAACAAGGAATATTGAAGAAATTGTAACCTTTTTACAACCAGGCTGCTTTTTTTTTTATCATTTCAGCCCTGGAGTTTGCATCCTGATAGAGTGTGCAGCAATGCTGTTGAGATTTGGCGAGATTTCTAGGCTGCTTTTTTTAACTCTTGGGTTTCTGTAGTCTCCTGTCCCCTATCTTGCCTTCAGAGTCACTCCTCACTAGTGTCAGTGTATTGATTTAACAATTCCTCCTCACTTGCCATGTTGAACCCTTCCTTTAGGGTTAGAAAACTAAGCAGGCATGTCCATAAAATTGTGGACAGTAAGAGGTTCCAAGGGAGACCATGCACAATATCCCTGCTGATAATGTGCATGGTCTGTGGAATGTTTTTGCTATTGCTAGTGAGTTTAATTTTTTCCCCTGCTGCCTAAGTATATTAGAATGTGATCATAGGAAGAAAGGGTGATGTTATTGAAAATAAAATAAATGATTAAGGGCCCGATGGCAGAACCATGCTCAGTTTGACCCTCTTGTCCTAGGCAGTGAACCTGACCAGGCCTGTGAAGTGAGTGTGGTCAATGGGAAAGAAGAGTCACAGTCCACGACCCTATTTACATACACACTGTCCCTGACTCCACTCATTACTGACCTATCTCCCAGGAGAGGCGGGACAGCAGGGGGCACCAGGCTTACGGTCTCAGGATCCGGATTCAGGTACAGTGCGTGCACACACACACCACACACACGTGCACACGGAGGCATGTCTCCAGACTCTAGCAGCTGTGCTTTCTCTGCTGCTTAAATATAGCGGCAGAATGTGCACCTTTCTACTCACAGGTCACACTCGAGGCACAAAATCGCACAGATATTTAGCAAACATTTATTGAGTACTTCCTCCATCCCAGCCACTTTCCTACTGTCAGAAACTTTCTGCTTTATCTTAAAAGATGTCTTTTATCCAATAGAGTTTTGTAAATGTGATAAAAATTTTGAGTAGACAAAATGATACTTGAAGTTTCTTACAAAGGCACTTATTTGGATACCAACAAAGAATCTCTCACTAATTTGAACCCAGACTCTTCTTCCTATAATACTGAAGGCTTACTAGCTAGTGCAGTTGCAATTCCTGACCTCTTCATCTCCTTACCCAACAAATATTTCAAAGTCTTAATAGTGAAAAAAAGAAGTGTTGATCTGTACTCTCATAGGACGAAATCATTACTTTCACAATAACACATATGAATAAAGGGATTTGACAATATGATGTAGAAATTTGAGAAAAATATTTATGTTGTATTTTTCATTTTTTAATTACAGCAAACATACACAGGATGTTCGTATCACTATAGCTGAAGCTGAATGTGATGTTGAGTATTCCAACCAGACACACATCGTCTGCATGACCAAAGCCCATACTCCTTCTGGGTGGGCTCCAGTTCAAGTCAACATCAGGGACATCGGCCTGGCCAAGGGGGTAACAATGCTCTGAGTACACTAGTCTCAGCCATATAAAAACTAGCATTACGGAAGGTGGGCTCATTGGTAATGGATGTTTTACCATAATATCTACAGAAGTTAACTGAACTGTGGCCATAACAGATGTAAATTTATGTTGTTTATTACTAACATTTTTATTATTTTAGTTTTTAATTATTCTGTAGAGTAATAAGCAATGGGCTATTTGTTATCATGAAATAAGCTAAGAGAGAGCCATCACATATTTAAAGCTATATATTAATAATAAAATGAGCAATTAGATTTCTTTCTTTGAGAAATTGAAAAAAGTCTGATAAATCTTCCAAATGTTAAAGTCTTTCATGCTCTGTTCCAGGGAAATGCCAACTTCCTGTATGTCGATGTTTGGTCCTCCAGCTTCTCATGGGGAGGAAAATCCCCTCCAGAGGAAGGATCACTTGCTGTCATTACAAAAGGACAGATCATTTTACTGGATCAAAGTACCCCTATTCTGAAAATGTTGCTTATTCAGGGTAAATTTCAGGAAAAAAAAATCTGTATATTAGGCTCTACCTATGGACTCTTTTCCTATGAAGTTAATTTAATCAAGTTTCATCGAATTATGTATTTAATATATAGTGTAATGTTGTTTTCTAAATTAGGCACCATAATCTATTTGCGGTTATATTATTTAGTGTGTTGCAAGCAGTATTCTTTTAACAAGATAGAATAGAAAATATCAGAGTTATTGGATACACACGGTTGTGTCTTTTAGTTAGTGTTTCATGACTCTTACGTTTCAGTAACAGCAGGGAAAAGGTTGAGCATGCCCATGTACTTCTATTTAATTGATTACTACAGTAAATAACATTTCCCTCTTCAGAAGCACCAATATGGTGGATCCCAGGAGTTACAGAATTATAGCAAAGTGTTAAAGTCTATCCTAAATGACACCCTGTCTCCTTTGGAAGCCAGAAAATCACCTTTCCTATGAACCTGCTTTCAAGTTACCTGGGATTCTCTCTGTTCCTTGAATTCTCTCCCAACAACAAAAATCAACAAAAACAAAAAATCCTACAATTCTCTTCCTAGTAGAAATAACCACAAATATTACAATTACATAAAAAGTAAGATTAAGTAATAAGAGTAAAGTGCTTGTGGTTTTAGTACATAAATTTTGCCTTAACAATTTTAGCCGCTCAAAGAATTTTGTAATTATACTATTTTAGACTTCTAAATAATTCTGTAATAATAATTATGTAAGTTATTAAAATATGTAAAGTTATTATGTAAAGTTATTAGTCTTTAGACAAGTAAAGTTTTACTGTCTACAAATCTACATCAATCTCATAAAAATGCAACTCTGGATATTCTTAGTAAAGCTAATCAAGCTAGAATTACTGCTAGTACATATTAGTGGCTAAAATTCAGAGCTAATGTTAGCTTTATAATGTTTTCTATAAACATGCTTTTTCATTTTGTTTTATATATATATATATATATATATATATATATATATATATATGTTTGGTGGTACTGGGGTTCTTGGAAGCCCCCCTCTACCTCCGGGCTACACTTCCAGACCTATTTTTATATTTTTACTTGGAAACAGGGTCTCTTAAGCCAGCGAGGCTGGCTTTGAACCTGTGCGATCCTCCTGTCTCTGCCTCCCAAGCGCGGGGATTATAAGCATGCGCCACCATGCCTGGCACCTATTCTTATTTTATATTTCAAAATCCTCTATTTGTAGAATTCATTTGTGTAAGAGCACTATTTAATAGCATTTTAAAAAAGCAAATTGTTAAGGGAAAATAATCTGCCCTAGAATTTGTTTTTCTATTTTATTTGAAGTTTTTATACTTTTATGTTACCAAAGAGTGGAAGCAAAGTGACATGCATAGAGATCACAGTCCAGGGATGAGAAATTAAATTTTAATTTATAATTTAGTAGGTAACTTTGAATGATACTTTTTTTATGTTTAAAAATCTTATGCTTCATAGGTGGAACTCTAATATTTGATGAGGCTGACATTGAACTTCAGGCAGAAAACATTCTAATTACAGATGGAGGCCTTCTTCAGGTATGCAAGAGAATATGACATATGATCATTGTTAATCTCTTTTTTTAAAAAAATGTGTAAAATGGAGAGCTAATTATGCTAATGCCACCTAAGCTTGTCTTTTTAAATTTTGTTTCTTTTTTTGTGTGGCACTGGGGATGAAACCCAGGGCCATTCTACCTCCGAGCTACAATACCAGCCCTATTTTTTATTCTTTATTTTGAAACAGGTTCTCACTTAGTTGCAAAGGGTCTCACTAAGTAGCTGAGCCTGTCCAGGAACCTCGATCTTTCTGTCTCAGCCTCCCAGAATGCTGGGATTATAAGCATACGCCACCACGCTCAGCTTAGTTTTCTTATATTAGTATAAAAATTTACTTTTGCATGATCAGAATTGTGGATTTTAAAGCCAGTGCAGTGGCACACACCTGTAATTTTAGGAGTTGGGAGGCTGAGGCAGGAAGATGACAAGTTCAAAGCCAGCATGGGCAGTTGAACCAGACTCTGACCCAAAATTAAAAAAAATAAGATTAAAAGGCTATGGGTGTAGCTCAGAGATAGAGTTCCAACAAGTTCAATCACTGGTAACAAAAATAAAAAAAAAGAATTGTGGATATCAAATTTTAATTTTCTGAATGATCCTGGTGAAATGTGAAATCTCTTGCAGATCGGGACAGAAGCATCCCCTTTCCAACACAAGGCAATCATTACCTTGCATGGGCATTTGCGATCTCCTGAGCTCCCTGTGTATGGTGCCAAAACACTGGCCGTGCGAGAGGGAATTCTGGATCTGCATGGTACTAAGGCAGAGGCTGGCTTAGTGAAAGCCAGCCAGGCTTCTTGTTTCTTTAAACAACCTCTGCTTGCCCCTCTCGCCTTCTTTTTCCTACCCTACTATCAAAACTCAGAAACAAGGTCAGTCACTTTTCAGTGAGGGCCATCTCTACGGATTTTCTCTTACCCACTTCCGTCCACTTTCAAGCCTCTTTTGTCTTGTTTTGCACTTAGCACAGTACATTATGAGTGTTTACTTCCTTCAGGAAAAGGCATTGAATCTGAAAACAGGAGATTTTGTAATTTCTTACATATGTATCTGTAAATGGATTATTTCTAAATCATATCAATAAATTTGTAGTTGTACTTTTCCACAGCTATATTCCAAAAATTGTCAACAAGTAAAAATAATTTTTGAAACCAAATGCAGTGGTGAACACACACCTGTAATTCTAGTACTTGAGAGATTGAGACAAGAGGATCATGGGTTCAAGGCCAGCCGCAATAACTAAGCAAACTAGTGAGATCCTATTTCAGAATAAAAACATAAAAAGGGCTGAGAGTGTAGCACAGAGGTAGAATGACCTGGAGTTAAATTCCTAGTACCAAAAACAAAAGAAAAAAATATTTATTTAAAGGGAAGTATGATGTGAATCTTATATTGAAGTCTTCTTTATTGCAATAATCTATGCCTTTTTATAAATTTAGAATGTCATGAACAGTATACTTTATTTTGACCATAAATGACCTAAATTGTTATAAGCACTACTATAAATTTCTTAGAAGTTTACACATTATTTACCTCCAATTTATCAGTTTAAGCAATTCCTGTCAACAAAAACAAGAAAACAGGCCTCTGCCTATTTTATCAGTATGAACACAGCACACTTATGTTTCTATAAAGAAGATTGTTATAAATGAAGAAGAATTAGTTTGCGTGGCAGAAGGATTCTTTTTAGTTTTGTAGAATCATATATTATACATCTAAAGCATTCTTTCCCGAGATAAGCATTCTTCACATTTATTTTTTGAGACAGGGATGAAGTCCTACGGTAGAAAAGAACCTTCGCAGAATTGATTTAACCTAGGGAAAGATTCAAATTCGTAAAGTCTCAGTAATCTACAAAGTACATTTGAAGAAACGTTCTGTTTGTGTGTTGGTGCCAGGTCTGCCTGTTCCCGTGGTCTGGACGCGTTTGGCTCGTACTGCTAAGGCAGGGGAACGGACTTTGATTTTACAAGAAGCAGTAACATGGAAAGCAGGAGATAACATTGTAATTGCCAGCACAGGGCACAGGTATGATTTTAATTTAGAACAGAGATTTGTTTTTCACTGTGTAAAAAAGGGAGACTTCAGAAGGTCCATGAAATTTGGTTTAAAATTGAACCATTTAGTAAAGAAACATGGATAGGCAAATACATGTGTGCCAGATGTTACCATTTGGAGAATCACCTGTGTGCTGACTTTTCAGTGACTGCATTTACAATAAGGAAAAATACAAATCTGAACCTATAAAATAAATATGTACTAATAAAATATTTTTTCTAACCTGGTAAGGTTGCCATGTAAGATTTAATTTTAAATAATGCATTTGGCTAGTAAAGTCATTTGAAATCATCTGATTTTGAGCTTTAATTAAGTACATTCATGAATGTAAACATAGAGATGAGCTTTTTTTGTTTGAGGTTACCAACAAATATGATTGAAAGCAGCTAGTAAACCTTTCTTATCTTATGGTCTTCCCAGTGGCTCTCCTGGAACAAAATTGTTAGTAATGACTGAGGAAAAGTCATTAGGAAAGAAATCATTAGAAAAGAGTGGTGGTTAACATGAACTTTTAGGTAACTGACATTTAAAAATTGAAACTGCTTATGACTCTTAATTTTGTTTAGTTATATATTTTAGAAAATAAATAAAAGAAAAAACACTAATATAGCTACCTTAAATATGACAGGGAGTAGAGATAAGATGAGTCCTAATTTTGCTTTCTTGTTAGAATTATGGGTCATACGATTGGAGATGGTTATGCTTATCAAGAAGCAAATAGTGATTAATGTTAAAGACATGACTCGATTTAAAAATTAAAATTTCAGTTTGCCATTTTCAAAGTTAAAATAATATTATAGATGTTAGAAAGATTTAAACATATACTTAGATTTGTAACTGCCCTTTTTTCTGCCTTAGAAGAAATTTTAATTACACAATAGCAAAATATAAAAGCATGAAAACCATAGATCTCATTAATAGAATAGAAAAAATCATTTATAGCTTTTCAATATGAAATAAAAGTCTTTAATTTAGCATAGAGCTTTTTAAGTTTTAAGAAATAAAAATTAGAGAGTTTCCACTAAATATAACTCATTGTTTACCATTTCATTGGTAAATCCTATCTGAGAATTTGTAAAGCCAGGGGATAAGCAAATGACTTCTCAAGTCAGCCAGTCTGTGTCCATTCCCAATAAAACTGCTTACCAGCTTTGGATCCATATTATTCCATCTGTAGGGGTTAAATCAGCGATGAGTACATGTTTGTACACACAAGTTTTTTACCCCAATAAGTTGTATGAATATAATGCACCAATAAAAAAAAATTTAAAAAAAAGAATTACAATGTGATCAGTATCTATCTCACAGAATTATTGTAAAGATCAATGAGTTAATATGTTCAAAGTCCTTAGAATAGAACATAGCTCAAAGTAAGTTATTTACAAGCATTAGATATTACTACAAAGAAAGGAAATATTGTTTAGGTACATAGAACATATACGAATGCCTTTTAGAACTCTTTTCTAAAGCAATTGCTGTAACATGTGGATCCAGGGCAGACCAGATGACACCCGTTTCCCACACCACCTGTGAGATCTTGTACCACTGACTCATCCTCTTCTCTATCTCTCCCTCTCCTCTTCCTCCACAGTTACCTCCCAGGGTCCTTTGAGAATCTAGATTTCTCTGAAAATCCACTGTCTTGAAAAACAACTTTGTTGTTCTGTATCTCCTAGCTTCTTTTATCGTTATCTTTTTTAAAATTAAATTGCTCAAATATTATATGTTCATTTCAATTATTTTGTTCTTACTATCCTTTTTTAGTTTTGCCCTTTAAATCTTTAGTTTTTTTCACAAAAACTTTCCCAGTGAACTCCCTATTACCATTGTTCTTAATTTTCCACACATCACAAATTCTTTGGCTCTGTCCCTGTCATATCTTCCTAACAGTTTTCCCTGCTCTTGGTTGAATTTGGATCCTCAATCCCTCATACTGTGAATATTATGTCATCTTTATTTAAATTTTTATTGGTGTGTTGTTGTCATACATCATAATGGAGTACAAGGCGGTAGAGGCATACACGCACACATCACTCATGTAGTGCTTCCTTAATTCCCACCCCATGCCCTCCCCCCTCTCCTCATGTTTGATTTACTAATTGACACTGATATATTTATGAATGTACAGAATGTGCATTAGAGAATTTACCTCTTCTCCCCTCCCATCCTCCTCAGTTAGGTCACCTTATTTGCTCATGTATAGTATCTCCTTTTTGTCTATAGTTCCTCCTATGACCCTTTTTCTCCCTAGCTTCTAAGTATTAGGGAGAACATCTGATTCTTTTTTACTTTTTGTGACTGAATAAGCTCACTTAGCATAATGTTCTCCAGCTCTATCCCTTTCCCCACAAATGATGTCATTTTGTTCTTCTTTACGGATGAGTAATATTCTGTTTTGTACATATCCCATAGTTTTATAATCCATTCATCTGTTGATAGACATTTTGGCTGGTTCCATTGTTTGACACATGTGAATTATGCAGCTATGAACATAGATACTCATGCATTAGTTTGGTAGTTTGGTTTCCATTCTTTTGGGTAGATACCCAAAAATGGTATCTACCCAAAAAATGTTTTTGGCCACTTTGTAAAAAATCAATTAGCTGAAAGTTTGTGGACTTATTTCCGAGTCTTCTATTCTGCTCCATTGGTTTATCTGTCTGTTTTATGCCAGTACCATTCTGTTTTTATTACTATGTTTTTGTAGTATAGTTTGAAGTCAGGTATTGTGATGCCACCTGCATGGTTATTATTGCTAAGAACTACTTTGCCTATTCTGGGTTTTTTATTGTTCCAATTGAATTTCATAACTGATTTTTCTGTCTCTGAGTAATAACTTTGGTAGTTTAATGGGTATTGTGTATAATCTGTTGATCACTTTTGGAAGAATGGCCATTTTTATAATATATATTCTGCCTATCCAAGAACATAGACAATCTTTCCATCTCCTAAGGTTTTCTTCAGTTTCTCTTTACAATGTTTCATATTTTTTTGTAGAGGTTTATTATCTCCTTGGTTATTTTATTCCTAAGTATATTTTGTGGAATATCCTAAGTAGATGGATTTTCTGGATATTTTTTCGGTGAATTTATGGTTGACATACAAGAAAGTTTTTAATTTTTTAAGATTGATTTTGTATCCAGATACTTTGCTGAATTTGTTAATCAGTTCTATAAGCTTTGGGTTGAGTTTGGTGGGTCTTCTATGTATAGTTTTTTGTCATCTGCAAATAGAGATAGTTTAGTTCTTCTTTTTCTATTTGTAGTCTTTTGATTTCCTTCTTTTGCCTTATTTCTCTGGCTAGATTTTCAAGTACTATATTGAAAAGAAGTGGTGATAATGAACATTATTGTCTTGTTCCTGTTTTTTAGGGGAAATTCTTGCAATTTTTTCCTGTTTAATAGGATATTGGCTATGGGCCTATTGTATATTGCCTTTATGATGTTGAGATATGTTCCTTCTCTTCCGATTCTCTGAAGTGCTTTTAGCATAAATGGCTGTTGGATTTTTTTCAAATGCGTTTTCAGTGTGTATTGAAATGATTAAGTGATTTTTGTCTTTGGTTATGTTTATGTGATTAATTACATATATTGATTTTCATATGTTGAATCAGCCTTGCATTCCCTGGGATGAACCATACTTGGTCATGCTATATGATTTTCTTGATGAAATTTTGAATAAATGTTGTATTTTGTTTAGCAGTTTTGTGTCTAAGTTTATCAATGGTATAGGCCTATAATTTTCTTTTTTTGAGCTATCTTTACTTAATTTTGATATTAATATGATGTTGGCTTCATAAATGTATTTGGGGAAATTCTATTTCTTTCTATTTCATGGAATAGATTGAGGAGTATTGGGATTAGCTTTTCTATAAAGGTTTTGAAAAATTCACTTGGGAAACCATCTGGTCCTGGGTTTTTGTTTGATAGTAGGCTCTTAATTGCTACTTCAATCTCTGATTGCTATTAGTTAAATTTTCTTTATTTTCTTGGTTCAATTTAGGAAGGTTGTATGTGTTTAGAAAATTGTCAATTTCTTCTATGTTTTCCATTTTGTTAGAGTATAGCTTTTCAAAGTGGTTTCTGATAATCCTCCTGCTTTTCATGCTCTTGGTGGTAATATATCCTTTTTCATCTCTTATTTTATTAATTTAGATTGATTCTTTTTTTGGTTAGTTTGGCTAATAGTTTATCCATCTTGTTTATTTTTTGAAAAACTAGCTTTTGGTTTGTTGATTTCCTATATTATTATTTTATTCTTTAATTCATTGATTTCTGCTACGATTATAATTATTTTCTGTCTCCCACTGGCTAGTACACACTTTGTGGCCCAGGATGTGGTCTATTTTGTAGAAAATTTCATGATCAGCTGAGAAAAAATGTGTCTGATGTTGTTGGGTGAAATATATTCTATATATGTCTAATAGTTCCATTGGTTTATGGTATTCTTTAGGTCTGAGGCATCTTTACTGACCTTTTGTCTAGAAGATCTGTCTATAGGTGAGAGGAGTGTTGAAGTCTTGAAGTATTATTGTATTGGGATCTGTGTGTGACTTAATGTCACAAAGAATTTGTTTTGTTTATGAAAGTGGCTGCACTTATGTTTGGGGAGTAAATGTTGACTATTGTTATTTCCTCTTTCTGGAGTGTCCCTTTTACCAGTAAAAAATGACCTTCTTTGTCTCTTCTGATAAGCTTGAGCTTGAAGTCTTATTTGTCTTTACTTGTAAGCTGTGTCTTTACTTGTAAGGTGTGCTTGCAGACAGCATAGCATATAGATGGATTTTAGTTTTTAATTCATTTTCCTACCTTATTTTTTTATTGAGGCCATTTTATGTTCAGTTGATTATTGATAGATGATTTTTAATTCTTAATATTTTGAGTTTTAGCTTTCCTTTGAGATAGTGTTCTTTGCTTAGTCATTTATTTGATGGAAATTGTTTCATTGGTCCTGGCATTTTTTACTTATTTCTTCATTGCAGTTAATTTCTTTGAGTATTTTTTTGTAATGCTGGTTAGGAAGACATAAATTCTTCTTTTTATTTTGAAATGAGGTCTTGCTAAATTTCTGGAGCTGTGTTTACACCTGAAATCCTCCTGTCTCAGCCTTCCAAGTACTGACTGATCCTTACAGTTTTAACTAAACATTACTTTTGAATACTTTTTGAAGCTTTTACAGTTCTGTGGACAAATCTAACACTTGTAAAATATTTAATTTCAGCCAGGCGTGGTAGCACACACTTGAAATCCCTGTGCTTGGGAGGTGGAGACAGGAGGATCATGCAGGTTTGAAGCCAGCCTCGCTGGCTTAAGAGACCCTGTTTCCAAATAAAATATAAAATAGGTCTGAGAGTGTAGCCCAGAGGTACAATGGTTCCATCCCCAGTACCACCCAAAAATTTTTAATTTAATTTAAATAGATCTGTAAAACATTCATTTTTCATAAGAAAGAATAAAATACCATATTCAAATTACTCTTTAGAATATTGCATGACATAAATTTTTTTTCTTAGTTCACAAATAAAGTGTTGAAATAGCATCAAACAAATATGCCAAATTAATAAATTATACTGCTTCATTTTAGCATAGAAAGTTATTTCTTATTGTTAAAATTTTACAGACACAGTCAACGAGAGAATGAAAAAAGGACAATTGCATCTGTGTCAGCTGACGGCATAAACATCACACTGAATATTCCACTGAATTACACACATTTGGGGACCTCTGTCACACTCCCTGATGGGACTCTGTTTGAAGCAAGGGCAGAAGTTGGAATTCTTACAAGAAATATCTTAATAAGAGGATCTGATAATGTAGAGTGGAATGAAAAAATTCCAGCATGTCCTGATGGGTTTGACACAGGTAATTTTGGCAGCTATCATGTGACTGGTATAATCATGCTACACATTTTCAAAATTTAACTGGTTTATATTGAAATGCATTATTTCAGTTTCAGCTTGCAAATCTGCCTTGTAAATATCAGTAAGCATAGAAATTTGAAAAAGTGTTTTTAAGTAATATTCTGAAAGTGTTTTGTAATATATTGATAAAAATAGTTAATTTTGACATTAATGGGAGAAATAAGTGTGCTTAGATTCTGTTGATAAAGTCTCTTTTTATACTTATAATTTCTGGGTTTTTTTTCTGGTATTAGGGATGAAACCCAGGGGCCTTCTACCTCCAGGCTATACCCCCAGACCTATTTTATATTTTATTTGGAAATAGGATCTCACTAAGTTGCTGAGACATCACTAAGCTGCTAAGGCTGGCTTCACACCTGGGCTCCTCTTGTCTCAGCCTCCCAAGTACTGGGATTACAAGCATGCACTAAGATGCTTGGCTTATGATTTTCTATTATGTGTTTAGATTAGGCCTTGATGATTATAGACTTACACATAATTAAGAAGCTGTATCATTTAAATTTACCAAGAAAATATAGCAAGCTATATCTCATGATGATCTGTTTAACAAATTTTTGATTTATCAATGCTTTTCCTCTTTTCCAAAAATCTGCAGATCAGTATGTATGAGAGTGGTTTCATTCTAGATATATATTTAAACTAATAATCCCCAGGCAGATAATGGACAGATGGAAAGGTAAAGAGGTAGATATATAGATCTGAGCCTGTCAGGATAGGCAAGACCAGACTTTCTCAACTTTTAGTACTTTGGAGATATTGGCTCAGTCTTCCTTTGCCTGGGGCTGTGTCCTGTGCATTGTAGAACGTTTGGCAATATACCTGGCCTCTACTGATTGAGTTCTAGTAACACTCCCCACAATAATGTCAATTAAAAATTATTCCAGATATTGCAAAAATGTTCCCTGAAAGCAAAATCATCCCCAGTTAAAGAGCCACTGAACTAGGTTATGCTCTGTTAGTAAACAAGCCCCAAATCTCAGTGATTTGAAATGATAAAAATTTATTTTTTTAGTTATGACATATGTGTCTAGTCCAATATGGGTCAGTTGGGAGACTTTGTTCATTATAATCGTTCCAGGATTCAGGCCGATGGAGGCTCCATCTCAGCATGAACTTCCATAATCTAAGGCAGAACATGAGATGGCCAGAGGGTAGAATACCAACAATTAATTGCTTTAGTTCTGAAGTGATGCCTGTCTCTTGAGATTATCTTGGCTACAGCTGTGTGCATGGCTGTGCCTAACTTCAAGGGAATGAGTTTGGGGCAAGCCTTTACATATCCAATAGAAGAAAACTGGGTATTTGTGAATCCTCATGATGTTTATATGCAGTAGAAAGGATGGTGTATCTTATATAACTTTTAAATGTTGTATGTAATCATTAATATCATTATAATCCTATAAGGAGTTAAATGATAATAGATACAGCTTAGATAATATCCTTGTCTTCAATGAGAAGTATAAAGTAAAGCTCATTGAATTTGATGTCAAATGTCCTTGATATGATTCAAGTTCATCTGCATCGAGTCTCACAGTGTTCATGAAACCTAGTTTCAAACTATTTCCTGCCTTGCCTACTTAACTATGATTTTAAGATCATGAGACAAGACACATATTCTGGTGCTATCCAAGTATAAGACTGCATTATTTGTATTAGTACCAAATTTGTGGGGGCAAGTTTGAAACAATAAGTCAAAATACCTTTACCAGTATTCACTCAACCACTCAAATATTTATTTAATATTTTCTCTAAAAATACCTAAGTAAGTACTTAAGCATGTGCAAAAGTGGACAAGGTCCTTTCTTTTCTTACCATCTAGAAGAGGAGATGATGTGGATGCATGTAAGTATGTTCCAGAAGTCAATTGAAAGAAGATGTGAATAAAAAGGAGCCATTAGGCATGAAAAGAAATTTTTCTTAATATAATAAAGGTATTGCAACATGGTCTTTCTTTTATGATGCCCAAAAATATTTTTAAAGGTGAATTTGCAACACAGACATGTCTTCAAGGAAAGTTTGGAGAAGAAATAGGAAGTGACCAGTTTGGAGGTTGCATTATGTTGCACGCTCCTTTACCTAGTGCTAACATGGTAACTGGAAGAATAGAGTATGTAGAGGTAAGAGTCATCATTGTTAAATCCCAGTTGTCCCTGCAATGAATATGTATTGAGTGCTTGCTATTTGGCATACTCTACTCATAATCCAATAGGAAAAACATAAAAGTGAATAATTTTAACACATCCAATTATTTACCCATTTGATCATGTCAATTTTTGTTTCTCTCTTTTTCTCACACCACATATCAACTTCATTAGCAAATCCTATGTTCTCATCCACAACATGGAAGCCACTCTCTTCTACCTCCACCTGATCCCAAACCCAAGACACCATCACCATCAGCTCTTACCTGGAAGACTGTGATTTTCTACTAACTTGTTTTCCTGCTTCCATCCTCATTCCAATGGAGTTTCTACACTGCAACTTAAGTAACATTTTAAAAGCATAATTCAGACCTTTTTACAGTCTTATTCAATACCTCTCAATAGATTCTTGTTACATCTAATATGGAAAGTTCAAGTCCTTCTTTAGGACTCACATGACTGACCCCTGGTTGCCCTCTGAATTTGCATTCTATGACTCTGCCTCTAGCTCATGCCACGCTGGCCACATAGCCTTCCTTGTATGACCATGTTGAGCACATTTCTATTTTAATTCCTTCCATACTCTGCTTGGAATGCACCTTTACCAGTTACTTGCATGGTTCTCACTGCCATTTCCATCAGGTTTTTTCTTATATATGTTCTCACCACCTTCATTTGAAATTGCTGCCCAAACCCTGCTTTCCTTCATTTACTCCAACTCATGTTATCTATTTTTGTATTTTATTTTTTCAATTTTTAAGTTTTATTGGTGCATTATAGTCATACATCATGATGAAGTCCAGAGTGATAGAGGCATACATGCACACAGCACTTGATATCTATTTTATTTTCAACCTCTCCCTCTGCAACATAAACTGAATTATTTCAGAGATTTTGTCTGTTTCTTTGCTGATTCTTCTGTAGTGAGAACAATGCATGTTATATAGTAGATTCTCAATGGGTTATAAGTTGAGCACAAAATTTAAAAAAGTGTAAGCTATTACAAAGATTTAAGGAGATCAGACAAATAAATATGCAAGCTATTACTGACATTTAAGGAGGTCTTCTACATCTTATTAATATTCAGTCTGTATAACTACGGCTTAGCACAGGTCTTTGCAAACATTGAATAGAAGGGGAAAGAAGGAAAAAAGGAAAGAAGGAAAAAACTGCATAATCCATACACCCATCTTGGACACACATAGACTGCTTAGGTAGTGACAGAATCAATCCCTCCAAATTTTAATATTCTCCTCTTCTTAAGATATATAACATGCTTGTAACACCTGAGATATGAACTGAGTGAATTGTCAGTGTCTGTATATTAAACTTTAGTAATAGTTTTTTTCTGTTTTTAGTGGAAAATTAAAATGAATAGATGATCTAATACTTTCCATCCTTGAAATTATATTAAACACACACACACACACACACAAACACAAACACATATTGGCATTCTCTGTATACAATTATTACATCATAGGCTATTTGAAAGAACACACAGAAGAGTGGTTAGTAAGAGTACCTTCTCTAAAATCAGGCCAACTTAAATGGAGTTTTGTGACTGTGAACAAGATACTCGGCCTTTATAAACTTTCATTTCTTTACCTGTAAAATCAAGTTAATAATCAGAAAAGACTTCATAGGATTATGGTAATGACTGTCATTAAGAATGTAAAAATGCTGTACAATATATGACACATGGCAAATATTCAGCATGTTAATTTTTATATGACAACCAAAGTAAAGGGGAAAAGTGTCTTTTAAGTAATTTTATTTTGTAAAACACTAAAGTTTAATTAGAGACACAGAGATAAAGTAGAAGAGTCTAAAATGTCTTTTGTTCATTTATTTATTCATCCACCCATTCATTCATTTACTTTCCAAGTAGGGTCTTTTATACATTGTGTACATAAGGTAGATTGAGAATAAAATAATACTTTCAAATGATAAATAGGAATACTATGAAAGATATTAATGTATTAATAATTACCATAAATTTGGAAATTATTTATAAGCAAAAAGAGCCAGGCAAACTCTAAGACTTATGTGGATTATTAAGTTTATCTGATTTCTGGGCTCAACAGATATTCCATGCTGGCCAGGCTTTCCGATTGGGACGATATCCAATACATTGGCACCTGCTTGGAGATTTACAGTTCAAATCTTATGTAAGAGGCTGTGCAATTCACCAAACCTATAACAGAGCCGTTACTATCCACAACACACATCACCTTCTAGTGGAGAGGAATATTATTTATGATATCAAAGGAGGAGCATTTTTTATAGAAGATGGTATTGAACATGGCAACATTTTGCAATATAATTTGGCAGTATTTGTGCAGCAAAGTACTAGTCTTCTGAATGATGATGTCACCCCAGCTGCATTTTGGGTCACCAACCCGAACAACACCATACGGCACAACACAGCTGCTGGGGGCACACACTTTGGCTTTTGGTACCGAATGAACAACCACCCTGATGGACCATCCTATGACCAGAATGTTTGCCAGAAAAAAGTTCCTCTTGGAGAATTCTTTAATAATACTGTTCATTCTCAAGGTTGGTTTGGACTATGGATCTTTGAAGAATATTTCCCTATGCAAACAGGATCTTGCACTTCTACAGTGCCATTGCCTGCTATCTTTCATTCACTCACTACTTGGAATTGTCAAAAAGGAGCTGAGTGGGTCAATGGTGGAGCCCTGCAGTTTCACAACTTTGTGATGGTGAATAACTATGAGGCTGGAATTGAGACCAAGAGGATCTTAGCTCCTTATGTGGGAGGGTGGGGTGAAACCAGTGGAGCAATGATTAAAAATGCCAGAATTGTTGGTCACCTTGATGAACTGGGAATGGGGTCTGCATTTTGCACATCCAAAGGCCTGGTTCTCCCATTTAGTGAAGGCCTGACTGTGTCTTCTGTACACTTCATGAACTTTGACCGACCCAACTGTGTAGCTTTGGGAGTGACATCCATCACTGGAGTTTGTAATGAGAGATGTGGAGGTTGGAGCACAAAATTCATTGACATCCAGTATTTTCACACACCTAATAAGGCCGGCTTTCGATGGGAGCATGAAGCAGCACTGATTGATATGGACGGTTCACTTACAGGTAATATGGCTTTTCAATGGTGATTAGAATATATTGACAATCTATTGTGTTAACACAGAGTTGAATTGTTAAAGCAGATTCACCAAATTACAGATCTCAGCCAACACCAAACTTACTAATAAAAAAGAAAACAGGAGGGCCAAGAACTGAGCACTGATGAGACATTCTTTTCAAAAATAGCCCCAAACTGTCAAGAGCCAAACTCCAAATATGCACTTTAATATTTGCACTTTAATTTCAAAATTAATTTTGAGCAATATATATAGGAACATTGATCAAAAGAGGAAGCCATTTCAATTTTAGAACTCTGTTTTATGCTCAGTTAATTGTACCCATAAGAAACTACTTTCATGATGACATAAATTCTCCTGCCAGTCATGCCCCATAGACAGATAAATTCCAGGTTTATTTTTATAATCCAGACATTCTAGATATAACCTTGCTAGAATAATTTTAAAGATGAATAAAAAGGAATAAGTGCCAAGCCTATTAACTCTTTTCTTTCTAATTTAGATTCTAAATTTGGGTTTGTTCAAAGAATATATTAACTCATAAAAAACTTTAATACACATTGAAATGTAAGCTTTCTTAGTATTGGAAGTCCAGGGTATGCTACATTTTCTGAAAATATTCATTGTTTCTAGAATTTATTGTCTTTAAAAATTGTTAAAAATGTACATATGTGTTACTTTAAATACTTTTCAAGAGAGAGCTAGTTGACAGCTAAACCTATGATTTACTTTTGGGAAAGTCTGAAAGATAACAGAACATTCACCTCAATATTCATATGGACTGAGTTCTCAGCTGTCATCGATGACATCTGTCTCCTAATTGTTTCTTTTAAGAGAGTGAACATTGGATGCTTCTGATATATCAAGTTTTGTATACACTTCTTGTTTTACTTGATTCAACTTAAATGTTTAATGTTAGTTGGCAGCCCACTGATGGAGAGTATAGGATCTATGGTCAGACTGCCTAGATTTGAATCTCATTGTTTGTCCTTAATCAAGTTACTGGTGTACTTCCCATCTTTTGCCTTAACTCTTACTTATACTTCAGATCCTGCATTTTAGGCACATTTGTAGAAAAGCCCTCTGATGGAAGAGTCTACTGCAGAGCCTCTGTCTGAGGTCCCCTTGCTTCCTATAAACAAACAAACAAAATGTAACAAGTTTTTTTACATTGTATTGGTAATACTATGGGTCACAATACCTACACATTATCGGCCAGTTTTATCTTTTTAAGTTTTCTAATATGAACTAGAAATAGAAATCATGATGCTTATGTTTCTTTTCCAGGGCACAAAGGGTCCACTGTCATTCCACATAGCTCCTTGCTAGACCCTTCGCACTGCATTCAAGAAAACCAGTGGAGCATTGGATTCCCTGGATCTGTCTGCGATGCCTCAGTCAGCTTCCACCGTTTAGCATTCAACAAGCCTTCCCCAGTAACTTTACTTGAAAAGGATGTAGTTCTTTCAGACTCTTTTGGTATGTGGATTATAATAGTTTAAACCACTGGCTTAAAAATGTCTGCCTAAACTTTTGTCATCATCTTCTTGATTTGTTACTTGATGTTTGAAACATTTCAAAAAACATAATACTTATAACACACTCAAAATGAACATTTGAGATATATTGAATAAATGCATGAACCAGAATATTCTGTCGATTAAGAAACGTCCAGATAATATTATAAGAGAAAGCAGGGAAATTGGCATAGCTTTGGGGAACAAGGCAGTAACAGTATGTCAGTGTCCCCACCACTGAAGACAAAGGTTTATTATGTTTCCTGATTGAGGTGGGTTATGGAGCATTTCCTAGGTCAGTATCTGCATAACATCAACAATAACTGTTGATTTACTAATTTGTACTAGTAAAGATAGTCCACCTGGAACATCAGACGTGTGGCATCATTACCAACGAGGTTATATTAACTTACTGTCATTATTCATCATCCATTACTCACTGTCCATATTCTTTTTTTTTTAACCAATCAAAAAGAAAGTTAAGTGGGAATGTGATAGGAATCTTGATCCTCATATCTCTGCAAGCTTTGGTTGTTGCACTGATCTTTGCATTTTTTCCCACAGGAATCTGGGATTGCTTTTAGTTTATTATTGTGTTAGTATCCCATTACTATGTTTTTAAGGTTTCAGTCAACCCACCATCAGCTTACCTATGCTTCTGGGACTGTAACAGAGCTGCTCATCATATCAGGGAATGAAAGAGCAAAGCCACACACCCCATGGTTCACTTTATGGCCAGGATGCAAAAGAAAGAAGAGACTGGGTTCCCTAATCACACCCTCAGTGTTGCAAGTATCTCCCAGTAGGCCCTATTTCTTAAAGTTTCCACTGTCTCCCAACAGCACCATTCTGGGTACCAAGCCTGGACCTTTTGGGGAAAGTTTAGATTAAAATCATAACATTTAGCTTGGTTAGGGTGAGGGGATATATTTCCACATAGTCCTTCCTACCAGATTTGCCCTTATTCCATTAGACAGGGAACCAATGTGAGAATTCTTCAAGTTACTAAGTTTATCCATTTATTTTGTACCTTAACTAGCCTACTATGCCTGGCTCAAACCTATATGTCTATCTCTTCATCATTCCACCCATCCTATTTTTCTATCTGTCTAGAAATCACTGATGCTTCTTGACTTATGATGGGTATACCTCCTGAGATATGTATCACAAATTGAAAATATATCAAGTTGAAAATGCATTGAATACACCTAATGTACTGGACATGATAGCTGAGCCTACCTTACCTTGAACATCCTCAAAACTTACATTACCCTCTAGCTGGGCAAAAATTATCTAACCCAAAGCATATTTTATAATAAAATATTGAATATGTCATGTGATTAATTATGTAACATTATAATGTTCAAAACTTGTCAATTTGAACCATCATAAGTCATGGACAAGCCAAGTATGGTAGTGCATGCCTGTAGTCTCAGTACTTGGGAGGCTTAAGAGAGAAGAACAGCAGATTTGAGGCCAACCTTAGCAACTTATCAAGACCCTGTTTCAAAATGAAAAAAAATAAAAAGGGATTGGTGGGGTGTAGATCAGAGATAGAATGCTTTTGAGTTCAATCTCAACACCAAATTTGAATAAGTCATAGACCATCCATATTAGTTAAAATATTTATCTACAATTAATTCTCTCTAACAGTGTTATAATAGATTGGAGATTCTGAAAAAGAGAAAAAACATTGATGAATCAAATATTTGTTAGACAAAATTATGTCGTTATCAAATATAACTTTCTACATATTCTGGGTAAATCTAAATTGTGTAGCTTTTTAACAACAGTTTGTAAAACTATACTCATCAAGGTGTGATCCAAACACACACAGTAAGTTTATTTCATAAACTCTCACTCTACCTGTTGGACCATATTAGTATAGTAGCTTTAAAATGGCCACAGGTTCTTCCCTCTAAATGGAGTGGCCCTTGATCTCGAAATAGATCAGGACATGAAAAACAGTTAAGAATTTCCACTTGAGTAACTTGAGTTAGATTTCTCTCCCTCAAGCCCTCTATCAACTTTCTTTGTATACATAGCATGTAAAATATCACCTTAGTGTGATACTCATCCTTTTCTTTTTTAAGAATCCTCAAATAAGTCAGCTATTATCACATATTTCTGCAGGTCAGAACACTAACTATTTATCTGGATATTAGTTATTGCACTAATGAAACCTATATTTATATCTGTCTTAAACACTATCTCCTGCTACTTTGAGATCTCATTATTTCTACCGAGATCTTAGAAGCCAATTTTATAAAGTTGCCTCAACCACCATTCAAAGGATTAGAGGATTTTGATTGGTTCAACAGATACAAGGAACAAATAAAAAATCAGAATTTAAGAGTGAATTAACTTCTTAAAAGAATGGAAATAAAATTACGTTTATGTCGCTATTTAATTATATTAATGTATTTAAACATTTTTGTCTTCATATTTATAATTATCATCATCTTTTAATATACAATTAAAAGATACACTTTCCCTAAGGAATATAGTTTCCATTTCAATTCAAAATACCAAGTGAGAAAGCATTTTATTTTCCAATTAAATATAATAGTAAACATTGTGGCTTTCAGTTAAACAGAGACATTTTGAACATTAAGTATTGAAATGCCTCTTTAGAGACTTTCATACACTAAATCAGTATTTTACATTTTCATTTGTTCACAAAAGAATTTCATAAAGGTAGAGATTATTATTATTTACTTATGTTATGCTTTTCTGCAGGAACAAGTATTATTCCCTTTCAAAAGAAACGACTGACTCATATGTCTGGATGGATGGCTCTGATTCCAAATGCAAATCACATCAACTGGTATTTTAAAGATGTGGATCACATAACCAACATATCATATACATCCACATTCTATGGATTTAAGGTAAGCAATGAGCTATAAAACCTATTGTCTGATTATTATAATTGCTTCTCTCTTAAACTTAGCTTAGTTCTCATCCTTATAATCATTGTTAGGCCCCAAATGCCCTTGTCTCACAAATGGATCTATCAAAGTCCTACATGCCCTTCATGACCCATTCTAGAGCTAAGAAGTAAAGCAAAAGAGCCTTGCTTGAGAATCAGAAGTAAGCAATCCTTCCCACATTACTGCACTTGTTCTTCTGTTATTATTACCATAAGAACTTATATTTACTCAGTGTTTATGATGTCTCAAGTACCTGGTAAGAGGATATTATTTGTATCATGAGCTAAGCCAAACATAAAAAAATTATTTATAAAAAACAACACTTATTATTTAGCTCTATTTGGTTTGACATTCTGTGAATATTTACTTTCTATTTTTTGTTATTTTAAAATTTTTTTTATTTGTGCATTTTAGTTATATATCTTAGAGGCAAAATTGTAGAGGCATACATGCATAAATCACTATTTGGCCCTTCCCCAATTCCTACCCCATTCCTGCTCTCTTCTCTCCTTCTCATTTTTGGCTTAGTGATTGACTTTGCTATCTAAACAAAAAAAAAAAAACTTTTCAAATGAAGTAGAAGCCCTGTATGATTTACCCTGATTTCATTCCCCACCTTCTATCTCTAATGAGAACCAGTATGTAAATTGTTTTTTTCTCCCATATATGTACTTCTACTTTTACTACATATTTGTACAGCCTGAAAATCTATGTCGTGTTATTTTATTTATTTATTTATTTTTTTTAATTGGTACATTGTAGTCATATATGAATCACATTGGAGTACAAGACTTGAGAGGATATACAAGCACACATCATCCAATTAGCTCTCATCCAGTCCCCACACCATTCCCTCCCCCTCCCTCCATCCCATGCTTGTTTGGTGATTAACTTTGATACATTTGTTTATGTACCTCCTGCGTTTTAAAGAGGCTCCATCCTCCCCTATTCCATACCCTCTGATTGGTCATGTTAGTTGCTTCACTATAGGGCCCTTTCTATAGCTCGAACTCTTCCTGTTGCCCCTTTCCTCCTAGTTATTCCTGATTAGGGGAAGCATCTGATTTATATTTTCTGCAATATTTCTCTGTGCATGCCGCACTGCAAGTACCGATCCCACTCTTGATGGCCCCAGTAGTGGCCTGGCTACCCGGTGAACTGATCCAGACCTCGCTGGCTCAAGCAGTGGCCTTGCCTCATGGGAGGCCCCAATTCTGGTCTCGCTGGCCCCGACACCAGCCTAACCCCTCAGCTGGCTCTGATCCCAGCCTCGGAGGCCCCAGCACCGCCCTTGCCTCACGGCAGTTCCGATGATGGCCTCGCTGGCCCCAGCCCTGGTCTAACCCCTCGGCAGGCTCCGATCCGGCCTCGGAGGCCTCAGTAGTGGCCTTGCCTCACGGAAGGCTCTGATGCCAGCCATTGGCCCCGGCACCGGCCTAACCCCTCGGCAGGCTCCAATCCCAGCCTTGGAGGCCCCAGCACCAGCCTAGCCTCATGGCAGGCTCCGATCCCGGCCTCGCTGGCCCCAGCACCAGTCTAACCCCTCGGCAGGCTCCGATCCCAGCCTCGGAGGCCCCAGCACCGGCCTTTCCTCATGGTGAGCTCCGATCCTGGCCTTGCTGGCCCTGGCACTGGCCTATCCCCTCAGCAGGCTCCAATTCCGGCCTTGAAGGTCCCAGCACTGGCCTTGCCTCACAGCAGGCTCCAATCCCGGCCTCACTGGCCCCAGCATCGGCCTAACCCCTTGGCAGGCTCCGATTTTGGCCTCGGAGGCCCCAGTAGTGGCCTTGCCTCACAGCAGACTCTGATGTCAGCCATTGGCCCCAGCACCAGCCTAACCCCTCAGCAGGCTTCGATCACAGTCTTGAAGCTCCAGCACCAGCCTTGCCTCACGGCAGGCTCCGATCCTGGCCTCACTGGCCCCAGCACCGGCCTAACCCCTCAGCAGGCTCCGATCCCAGCCTCGGAAGCTCCAGCACCAGCCTTGCCTCACAGCAGGCTCCAATCCCAGCTTTTCTGTGTCCGTCGCCATCCTCACCCCTCAGCATGCTCCAATCTGAGCACCCTCTTCGCCCAACCAATTGTCCCACGTTCTCGAGGGTGTGTGGTGGTAACATTCTGCCTCTGGGGTTATTATTTCAAAGTTTCCAGGTGTAATGCATCAGATCTCTGCCTCCCCTGAGTACTGGCCACTGCCATTGCCACTGCCTCTACCATTTCAAATCCTTCCCAGTTTCTTTTTCCACTCTGAATGTTGTCTAGTGTTCCTAAGCATGTATGATGGTAGCATTCGACATTGGTGTAATTTCTCCAAAAAAATAAGGTTGGTAGGATCCGATTTCTGCTTCTCCTGAATACACTGCCATCGCAGAGACCACTTTTTTTTTTTTTTTTTTTTTTTTTTTTTTTTTTTTGCTTTTATTATTTTTTTTATTTTTTTTTATTTATTTATTTATTTTTTTTTTAACAATTTTTTTTATTGAACATAAATAGTATACATTTACACTATATTTGGTGCCCTCTCCCCCCGCCCCCGTTTTCTCCCCCCCCCCCACCAATGGTTGGCCAGGTTAACCATGTCTTATTCATAATTTTACACATGTTCAGGTGAAGATGCTCCTTAATCAAGATCGGCCTTTCTCCTCTCCTATCTTTCCATTAAAACTTAGCTAGTATTTCCCCTCTAATATCTGGGGTCCTACTGGTATCCTTTGTGTTTTCTAGTTTGGGCATATTAGAGGAAACATGTGTATCTTCTCCTTCTGTGCTTGGCTGATCTCACTTAACATGATGCTTTCCAGGGCTTTCCATCTTCTTGCAAATGATAAAATTTTGTTCTTCTTTATGGCTGAATAGAATTCCATTGTGTGTATTTCCCACAGTTTTGCTATCCATTCATCTGTTGATGGTGATCTGGGTTGGATCCATATTTTGGCTATTACAAATTGTGCTGCTATGAACATAGGTATGCATATGTTGCTGTATTTCTCTGAATTCAACCCTTTTGGAAAGATACCCAGGAGTGGTATAGCTGGATCATATGGTGGATCTATTCCCACCTTTCTTAGGAATCTCCACACAGATCTCCATAGTGGCTGAACTAGTTTGCACTCCCACCAACAGTGTAAAAGAGTTCCTCTTTCCCCACATCCTCGCCAGCATTTGTTGTTGTTTGATTTCTTTATGCTTGCTACTCTCACTGGGGTTAGATGGAATCTCAGTGTAGTTTTGATTTGCATCTCCCTGATGGCCAGTGATGAAGAACATCTTTTCATGTATCTATTAGCCCTTTGTATCTCTTCTTTTGTGAAGTGTCTATTTAGTTCATTTGCCCATTTCTTGATTGGGTTGTTTGTTTTGTTGGTGTAGAGCCTTTTGAGCTCTTTGTATACTCTGGATATTAGCCCCCTATCAGAATGGTGGCTGGTAAAGATCCTTTCCCATTCTGTAGGCTTCCTCTTTAGGTTATTGATAGTTTCCTTTGATGAGAAGAAACTTTTTAGTTTAATGTTATCCCACTTGTTTATTCTTGCTTTAATTTCCTGAGCTTTGGAGGTTTTGTTGAGAAAGTTACTGCCTGTGCCAATATGTTGTAGTGTTGAACCTATGTTCTCCTCTACTAACTTCACCGTCTCAGGTCTAATTTCTAAGTCTTTGATCCATCTTGAGTTGATTCCTGTGTTAGGTGAGATATAGGGGTTTAGATTCATCTTTTTACAAATGGCTAGCCAGTTCTCCCAGCACCACTTGTTGAAAAGGCTGTCTTTTCTCCAGCGTATGTGTTTGGCCCCTTTGTCAAAGATTAATTGACTAAAGATGTGTGGGTTTGTTTCTGTATCTTCTATTCTAATCCACTGGTCAGTATATCTGTTTTTGTGCCAGTACCATGCTGTTTTTACTACTATTGCTCTATAGTATAGTTTGAAGTCTGGGATTGTAATGCCTCCTGCGTGTTTCTTGTTATTGAGAATTGCTTTGGCTATTCTAGGTCTTTTCTTTCTCCATATGAAGTTCATGATTGATTTTTCTAGGTCTCTGAAGAATGTCACTGGTATTTTAATGGGAATTGCATTGAACCTATAGATCAGTTTTGGCAGAATGGCCATTTTGATGATATTTATTCTGCCTATCCATGAGCACGGGAGATCTTTCCATCTTCCAAGGTCTTCTTCTATTTCTTTCTTTAATGTTTTATAGTTTTTGTTGTAGAGGTCTTTTACATCTTGGGTTAGGTTTATTCCTAGGTATTTTATTGGTTTTGAGGTTATAGTGAATGGAATTGTTGTTTTTGTTTCCTTCATTGTGGATTCGTTGTTGGCATAAAGAAAGGCCACTGATTTCTTTAGGTTGATTTTGTAACCTGCGACTTTGCCGAATTTGTCGATCAGCTCCAGAAGTCTTTTGGTTGAGTTCTTTGGGTCTTCCAGGTAAAGGATCATGTCATCTGCGAATAAGGATAATTTCACTTCCTCTCTTCCTATGTGGATTCCTTTGATTTCCTTCTCTTGTCTGATTGCTGCAGCAAGAGTCTCAAGGACTATATTGAAAAGGAGAGGTGAAAGTGGGCATCCTTGTCTTGTTCCTGACTGTAGCGGAAATTCTTGCAGTTTTTCCCCATTCAATATAATGTTGGCTTTGGGTTTGCAGTATATTGCCTTGATGATGTTGAAGTACTTTCCTTCTATCCCAATTTTTTGCAGTGTTTTTAACATAAATGGGTGTTGGATTTTGTCGAATGCTTTTTCAGCATCTATTGCTATGATGATGTGGTTTTTGTTCTTGGTTCTATTTATGTGGTGAATAACATGTATTGATTTGCGTATGTTGAACCAGCCTTGTTTTTCTGGGATGAAACCGACTTGGTCGTGATGAATTATTCTCTTGATATAGTTTTGAATGCGTATAGCTAGTATTTTGTTTAGAATTTTTGCATCTATGTTCATTAAGGATATTGGTCTGTAGTTTTCCTTTCTTGAGGTATCTTTATTTGGTTTGGGGATTAATGTGATACTGGCCTCATAGAAGGAATTTGGAAGAGTTCCATCTCTTTCAATTTCCCGGAACGTGTTATGAAGTATTGGTATTAGTTGTTCACTGAAGGTTTTGTAGAATTCAGCTGGGAACCCATCTGGGCCTGGGCTTTTCTTTGGTGGAAGAATTTTTATTGCCGTTTCTATTTCTTTGGTTGTTATTGGTTGGTTTAGGCTTGCTATGTCCTCTTGGTTGAGTGTAGGAAGGTTAACTGTGTTTAGAAATCTGTCAATTTCATCCAGGTTTTCAAATCTATTGGAGTATAAATTTTTAAAGTAGTTTCTGATAATGTTTTGAATTTCTTCACTATCAGTGGTGATATCTCCTTTTTCATTTCTAATTTTGGTAATTTGAGTTGATTCTCTTTTTCTTTTGGTTAGGTTGGCCAGGGGTTTATCAATTCTATTAATCTTTTCAAAGAACCAACTTTTTGTTTTATTGATTCTTTGAATTGTTTTTTTGTTCTCTATTTCATTTATTTCTGCTCTAATTTTGATGATTTCTCGTCTTCTGCTGGCTTTGGGAATGGATTGTTGCAGAATTTCTAGATCCTTGAGTTGTTTCATTAGGTTCTTTACTTGGTGGTTCTCCATCCTTTTTATGTGGGCACTCAATGCGATAAACTTTCCTCTTAGTACTGCCTTCATGGTGTCCCATAGGTTTTGGTGGGTTGTGTCTCTGTTTTCGTTTGTTTCCATAAATTTCTTTATTTCTTCCCTAATTTCTGCTCTTACCCATTCGTCATTTAGTAGTGTATCATTCATTCTCCATGAATTTGAATACTTTCTTTCGAGTTTCCTGTTGTTGATTTCTACTTTTATTCCATTGTGGTCTGAAAAGATGCATGGGATTATATTACATTTTTTGAATTTGCTGGTATTTTCTTTGTGTCCCAGGATGTGATCTATTTTGGAGAAGGTTCCATGGGCTGCTGAGAAGAAAGTGTATTCTGTAGTTCCTGGTTGAAATACTCTGAAAACGTCTATTAGGTCCATTTGGTTTATGGTTTCCTTTAGTTCTAAAGCATCTTTACTCATCTTTTGCCTCGAAGATCGATCCAGTGGTGTGAGAGGCGTATTAAAGTCTCCCAGAATTATTGTATTTGGGTCTACTTGGGATCTTATGTCCAGAAGGGTTTGTTTTACGAATGTGGTTGCACCCACATTTGGGGCATAAATATTTACTATCATTATATCTTCTTGGTGTATTGTTCCTTTTAATAAAAGGAAGTGCCCTGATTTGTCCGCAGAGACCACTTTCAACACCGCCTTTCTCCTTGGTCTCCGCTAAACTCTCTCCTTACAGGTGATGTCCAAGATTCTTAACAATATAGAGAAAGAGCAGTCTTCCTTCGCAGGGAATTTTTCCATAAGTTCCAGTGCATTTGGACAAGTTTTGTCTGCATCTCCAGTGTCCTGGCATCTGCCACGGCTTTCTTAACTCCTCTCTGATATTTTTTCTTTTTCTTTTTCTTTTTCTTTTCCTTTTTTTTTTTTTTAAATAAGACAGTATATGTGGTTTGAGGAAGTAGTGGGATCAGGCACTCAGTAGCACTGTGACCTGGTCGGTTTCCCCATGGGTCCAGCGTGCTCCGCACTACTCTGCCTGGGGCCCAGAGTCCCGTGACCTGGGCCCCCGCTGGCGTGCCCCGTGCAACCCCCGCCCAGGACCCAGGGTACTGGGCCCCGGTTCCTCCAGGGGTCTGGCGTGCTACACGCAGTACAGACCGGGGCCCGAGTCCCGCGACCAGGGCCCCAGCTGGCGTGCCCTGCGCAACTCCCGCCCAGGACCCAGCATCTTACTGTGCCCAGTTTCTCCAGGGGTCTTGTAGTGTTATTTTAAATATTTTAAATATTATAGAAATCATTATAGAAATAAAAGCCTTCACAGACATATCTATAGAGAGAGATCCTTTCATTGTCTTAGCGATAGAGCTGGTATTGTTGCAATAGACATGTAAAATGTTAATAAATAATAAAAATAAATAAATGAAAAATTTTCATAACAGAATATGGAGGTTAATTATATTTCATTAAATTTAAACTAAGTTATGCCAAAGGTTAGGCTGTCAAACAAGCTTCATTTTCTGCAAACTTTTATAGGAAGAAGACTATGTAATTATATCACACAACTTCACGCAATCTCCTGATATATTTAATGTTATTGATGTTAGGAACGGTTCTTCAAATCCACTGAATTGGAATACTAGCAAAAATGGAGACTGGCATCTGGAAGCAAACACTAGCACTCTGTATTACTTGGGTATGCATTTATTAGGAAGAAGTGACTAACGTTTTATCTGAAGGATGAAAAGAATTACTTAATAGACAAATGTATTATACAATGCCCTGTATTAGCAAGACTTGATAAATATTTGTTGAATGAAAAGACTAAATTCTCAATTTATGCTGGAAAGGTCTTGAGTTTAACTAAGAGCTTATATGCTATTTTTGGAGACAACATCAACATGCTTACACATGGTCCCGATAATTTTATTTACAAAATGAGTGGAAATGAGTACAATGGAAACTAGCATAAATTTTGTTTCCATTTTTATTACTTAATTATTTTGGCAAATAAATTCTAAAGCATTCAGGTTTTTTTTCCTCAAAATATTCTTGCCATGTGTTTCCTAGTAAGAAATACATTTTGTTGGAATTTTTTCCATACTAGTCCATACATTTGAATTATGCCATTTCCATCTAATGTATATTTTTAAGTGCTATGATTTTATTTACATCCAAGTATTTCGATCATCAAATTAGTTTAAACCATTTCTCTTTTATTTTCAGTGTCAGGAAGAAGTGACCTTAATCAGAGCCAGCCCATTTCTGGGACCCTGGACCCTGATGTGAAAGATGTGATTATTAATTTCCAGGCTTACTGCTGTGTTCTCCAGGATTGTTTTCCTGTACAACCCCCATCAAGAAAACCGATTCTGAGGCAGAGACCAGCCACTTATAAGTATGCAGGCCTTTTCTTGTTAATACTCTTTGATGCCTCTAGACATAATCCTTTGCATATGTCACTCCTGGTGAGATAATGATGCTTTTCTGATGTACAATGCCTTATAGTTCACAAAGTATATCCCTTACTTATTGCTTTATTTGTCCTTCCACCCTTTTGAGAAAATGGAATTTATGAAAGTTACTTTCCACTTTTCTACAACATGAAATCTTACAAGGAAATTGGATCATTTATATGAGACAAAATTAGGGCACATCACAATAAAGATTTAATGGGAGAAAATCTGAGTGAAACTGGACAAGAAGTAAATATTCTGCAATTGAAATATATGCATAGGCATATATGTAAGTATGTGTAGTGTGTGTGTTGAGTATTTTATAAAATTGCAAATATTAGTTTGTCTCACTCACATTCTGTCACCCTTAAGACACCTGGTATAATGCTTTACCCTAAGGAAATGGTCATTAAATATATAGAGATAATTAATGAAAATATTTATCTTCTTTTTTCAGCTTATGGTCAAATGATTCTTTTTGGCAATCATCTCGAGAAAACAACTACACTGTACCCCACCCAGGAGCAAATGTGGTTATTCCTGAAGGTAAGTAGACAAATATAAATAATGAAAACCTTGTGTTTATGTAACAGCAATGGTATTATGGGACACGTGCCTCAGCAGCTAGGTTTTCACCTTTATACAATACACGTTGAAAAAGAGCAAAGGTGAAGAGATGGGCCCCATTGCTATGTCCCAGATATAAAATGCAATCTGGGTTTTACATGGGTTTAAACCTGACTATTAAGAATATCACAAACAAGACGTGGTGGCCTGTGCTTGTGGTCTCAACCAGAAGGGAGGTTGAGGGAG
Organism: Muscardinus avellanarius; assembly: GCF_963383645.1. Lineage (NCBI taxonomy): Eukaryota > Metazoa > Chordata > Mammalia > Rodentia > Gliridae > Muscardinus > Muscardinus avellanarius. The sequence continues at coordinate 31,315,585 of NC_137789.1, read as the reverse complement.
GAGAACTGCCTGAGTCCAGAAGTTCCAGGCCAGCCTGGGCAATAGAGAGATACTATGTCTCCCAAACAAAAGATAGAAAGGTCACAGTTACATATGTTTTAGGAGAGAAAGAAATCAGTCATTTTATGGAAAAGAGGATCATCAACTTCAAAACTATGACTTGTCAGTGTTTCATCATAGGCCACAGTCTATAGATAGCATTGTATGTCTTACAGTATTGTTTTATAGGAACATGGATTGTAGCTGACACTGATATGCCACCAATGGAAAGGCTCATTATTTGGGGAGTTCTAGAACTGGAAGATAAATCCAATGTGGGAGTTGCCTCACCTTACAGAAGAGTTGTTTTGAATGCTACCTACATATCAGTGCAGGTAAAACTGAAGTCTCCTGGATTATATCCTTCTCAATCAAATTCTAAGGTGTACATTTACTAAACTAATACCAAGTAAACATATTTGGTCAGTGCAAACAAAAATACAGTTGTTCTAGTCTACAAAAAGCAAGCCTCATGTGAATACACTATATTTCTGCTCTCCTTAAAATTGTGAATTAAACATCCCTAATGGAGTAATTATCACCAGGTATGGTAGCACATGCCTGTAATACCAGTACTTGAGAGTCTGAGATAGGTGGATCACAGGTTTGAGAACAACTTCAGCAATGTACCAAGACTCTCAGCACCCTTGGGAAACCCTGTTTCAAAAAAGGGCTGTGGAGTATAACTCAGAGGTAGAATGCCCCTGGTTTCAATTACATTCCCTCTCCTCTCTTCTCTTCTCCTCTCCTCTCCTCTCCTCTTTTCTCTTTCTCTCTCTTCTCTCTCTCTCTCTCTCTCTCTCTCTCTCTCTCTCTCTCTCTCTCACACACACACACACACACACACACACGCACAAACACACACACACACAGAGTAATTATCAAAGGTTTTTCCCAGTTTAAAAACACTTAAAATACTTGTACTGCTACTAGGTGGAGCTAAACTATGAGCTTGCTCCAACAAACAATGAATCCCTAGAAGTCTGGGGAAAGATATATAATTTAAGCTTTTTTTAAAAAAAAAAAAAAAAAAGAAAGAAAGCAGCCGGGCGTGCTGGTGCATGCTTGTAATCCCAGCATTTGGGAGGCTGAGACCAAAGGATCGCAACTCATTTAGACCCGGTTTCAAAATAAAGAATAAGCCAGGCATGGTGGCGCACACTTGTAATCCCCGTGCTTAGGAGGCAGAGACAGGAGGATCGCGCAGGTTCAAAGCCAGCCACGCTGGCTTAAGAGACCTTGTTTCCAAATAAATTTTAAAAAGTATACAAAATAGGTCTGGGAGTGCAGCCCAGAGGTAGAAGGGCTTCCAGGAACCCTAGTACCACACAAAAAATTTTTTTTTCAAAATAAAGAATAAAACATAGGGTAAGGGAGTGTAGCTCCCTGGGTTCCATCCCCAGACCTGCAAAAGAAAAAGAAAAAGAAAAAGAAAAAAAGAAAAGAAAAGAAAAGAAAAGAAAAAGAAAGCAAAGCTGGACATAGTGGCTCCTGCTTGTAATTTCAGCATTGTGGAGGTTGAGACAGGAGGATCCTGATTCGAGGACAGCCTCAGCTACTTAGTGAGGCCCTTTGCAACTAAGTGAGACCCTGTTTCAAAATAAAGAATAAAAAATAAGGCTGGGGGTGTAGCTAGGAAGTAGAATGCCCCTGGGTTCCATTCCCAGTATTGCAAAAAAGAAAAAAAGAAAAAAGAAAGAAAACCACATTTATTTTAAAAAATGGGTTTAGATGGAATTATGAAAGTAAGAGCAGACTAATAAACATGTTTCAGATGTTTGGAATAATCGCTTCATTCTTTCTTAAGTCTCATAGGGTCTTAAACATGTAATAGCTTAATTTTCTGTTATTTACTGTTGTTCATGAAAAAGAATTGTCTGACCAAAAACCCATAAGCATCATTAAAAAATAAATGTTTGGTATATTTTCTTTGGGAAAAAAATAAAGCCATAAACCTACTCAGTGCTGTCTTAAAGGTATAATATTTGGTCATATGGATGGGATTTGAGGTGGAGTAAAACTACAATTGAACTCCTATTTCATTGTTAGCTGGGTAACCTCAGGTAGGTTACTTGACCTCTTCCAGCATCAGTTTTTCACCTATGAAACAGGAATAAAAATACTAATTCATGAATTTAGAGGTTAAACAATGTAGTTAATATATGTGGACCTTTACATGTTATGTGAGACATTGGATCAATAAGCATTTAATAACTATTATTAATAATGATGGCTTATAAATGATATACCTTAGATGTAAATGTGAAGTTACATATACTTCGTATATGACATATTATATTCAAATACTGTGTGGCCTACTTAAACTCCAATGTTTTATTTCTTAGGAGATCATAGTTTTAGATCTAATTCTGACAGTAAGAAGATGCTGAATTTAAAAAATAATTTATACTTCCTATCCCAAGGTGAATAGGTAAAATTGAAGCCACTTTAGGTTACAATATATTTACTTATAAATTATTTATAAATAAATAAATATGTGTGTGTGTGTGTGTGTGTGTGTGTGTGTGTGTGTGTGTTACTGAGAATTGAATCCAGGGGCCTTCCACATCCAAGCTATACCCCCAGCCCTCTTTTTTTGAAACAAGGTCTTATTAAGTTGCAGAGGGGCTCACTAAGTAGCTGAAGCTGGTGACAAACCTGTGATGCTCCTGTCTCAACCTCCAAGTACTGGGATTACAAGCATGGGCCACCACACCTGGCAAGTTACAATATAACAAAGTACATTCATTTTTACTCAGGGAGACTGCCAGTGACTTCTGAATACCTTTTTTATGGTTATATTTTTTTCTGCTTAAGTTTAAAGCATGAACAATCTTCTGCTTCACTGCAGGGAGGTCGCTTGATTGGTGGCTGGGAAGATAACCCTTTTAAAGGAGAATTACAGATTGCCCTTCGTGGAAATCATTCTACACCAGAATGGGCTCTTCCTGAAGGACCAAATCAAGGGTCAAAGGTCTTAGGTATGTGTCCCCAGATACCAAAAGTGTCATGCCTGTTCTGAGATTCTACTTCATATACACAACACCAATGAATATAGTTCATGGTGGTATCAGGAACTATTATAGACATTTATTTATAAAAGGTCATTAAAAAGAGCAGATTTTTCAATTAAATGGTGTCACATTGCACCAGATAGAAATAGATGCATGTTAACCCAAAATATGATTGATTTCTCACAAAACTAAATTTGACAAGTTTCTGCATATGCATGTGAATATTGTTCATATGAATATTATTTCTCTGGTCTGGTTTTCTTCATAATCTTTCTTTTATATAAATAACAATACTTTTTACATTTTAGTGCTTTTCCCCTAAAAGTCCACTTTCTTACACACTGTTGTGACTACAGCATTAATAAATAACCTGTGGATCAGTGGAATCTACTCTGAATTATACAGTCACATCTGTGGCTGAACTTGCCTTTCCCGAGTACATTGACATACTGAGCATATTTCTGTTCAAGCCTAGAAAGCAAAGGACCTGAATGAGTTAATTTGGTCACAATTAATAACTTCTTTTACTAATACTAATTAATATTTATGTAGAAGACACAGATAAGCATGTACTACAATTGCCCTACTATACAATTCCTAACATTGGTACCTAGTCTCAGAAACTCATAGGGATTTAAGAATTTTTCTTGATGAATTGGTCAGTTTTCCACTAACAAATGTCCAGAGACAGGCAAACTCAATCTTAAATTTTTCTGTTTCAAAAATAACTCTTCAAAAACACAGATCAATATCAGGAAAATTATTAACAAAAATGTGTCTTTTACAATTCTACCCCCCTTGAGGAAACTAGCATTAGTGAAACATTTTTGTGTCGTCCCTTGTCTTTTTGTCTATACCCATATTTTTATTGCATATGGTAATTTGTGGTAATTATACTGTTACTTCTTTTAAAACATAACCAAGCTAAATATATTTTATGAAATTTTATTTTCAGCTAACATATTATAAGCATCTTTTCACATCAATACTTGTAGACAAGATTCATCTTTTTATAGAATATTACTCACCAGAACTAATGTAGTAAAATTCACTTCATCCTTCCCATATTAATGTACACTTGGTTTAATTCCAGTTTTCTAATAGTTCCAAACATTGTTGTGGCAAATATGCTTATTCATCCTTATCTATGTGCAAAGATTTGGACCAGATTATTAGAAGTGGTCAAAGATCGTTAGCCTTCTTTCACAACCCTAAATGGTTAACCTCAATTTGTCCTTTTCTTCCTTAAATGTTCAATCACTTTAAAATATACTAGTGAGTAGTTTCATTTTATACCAGCTCCTAACTCAATACTGGGTGGTGAGTAAATAGAATGATTTTCTTTTTCAGGGGTGTTTGGTGAGCTGGATCTTCATGGAATTCCACGTTCAATATATAAAACAAAGCTGTCAGAAACTGCAGAGGCAGGTTCCAAAGTCCTTTCTTTGACTGATGCTGTAGATTGGCAGGTAAGGAAAATATTGTAGGCATAAAATACTTATACACAGGTGGTCCACTTAAAAGTGTTTTTTCTCTGTTCTCATGAGCACTTATTTTCTCATGTGACTAGCTAGAGTATATATAATGTATGCATATATTATATACTGTATTGTATATAATGTAAGTATACACACACATGCACACACATATACAGGATTGAACCTAGGGACAGTCTACCCCTGAGCTATACCCCAACCCTATTTTATTTTTTATTTGGAAACAGGGTCTCACTAAGTTGCTGAGACTGGCCTTACTAAGTTGCTAAGACTAGCCTTGAACCTACAGTCCTCCTGTCTCAGTCTCCCAAATACTGGAATTATAGGCATCCATAAAGAAATGAATATTTTACAATGACCTTATAAGGGATAACCTATTGCAGGCATTTAAAAATTGTGGTCTCAACTTTCAAATTTTGCAAATAACATTATTTGTATGTGTATATCTGTATTAGATAAAAAATATGAAAGTTTTTATTTAAATAATTTTTATTACAAAATCTTGCAAAAGAGACAATGAAATTTTTTTAATACATCTTAACACTATTTTGGCAACCTCCCGCCTTCTGACTTGTGATTTTTACATGTTAAATATTTGGAAAGAAGGAAATTTTGAAACCCAAGGATATGCAAATAATGCCTATGTAAGTGAGAGATTTTGGTAGAATATAAATGGCAAATTGTTCATTTAGAATTCTTTATATCAATCATAGCATATTTATCTTTAAATACCTAAATGTACAGTTTATTCTTTCTGATAATATCATTATTGCTAATCAGATACAAGTTAAGTTAGAATTATTTAATAATTGTTACTAAGAAATATAAAACTGTTTTTAAATTGTTCTTGCATTTGACACTTAAATTTTTCTAAGGAAGGAGAAGAGATTGTGATAACAACCACAAGCTATGATTTCCACCAGACAGAAACTAGAAGTATCATTAAAATCCTGCACAGTCACAAAATTCTCATTCTCAATGATAGCCTTTCCTACACTCACCTTGGTAAGTGGCTCCTCCTTAACCAAATAGATACATAATTATAATGTCTGAAATGTTCATATTTTAGTGCTCTACTTTGTAATTATAATTCTTCTATTAAACACATCACAGTTAAACTACTTCTCAATATCTTTCCAAAAGGATTAAAATTATCATAGCATAATGATGCATACATATCCGTATTTATAACAACATAATTCACAATAGCCAAATTAGATGAGTGGATAACAAAAAGATGGTGTATATATGAACAATGAAACTTTACTCAGCCATAAAGATGAACAAAATTATGTCATTTGCAGGAAAATGGATGGAACTAGAGAATATTATGCTAAGTCAGGTTAGCCAGTCTCAGAAAGTAAAGGGTCCTAAAAAATATTCTCTCATATGTGTAAGCTAGAGAAAAAACATTTCTAGAAGTGGAAAGTGTAATTTAGGTCATTAAACTGTAAATGTGAAGATATTGTTTAATATGCTACCACATGTGTATAAAGAATTGTGGTTGATATGCAACATGCCACAGGAAGAACAGAAAATAATATCTGTGTGTTGCTAATCTCCTCGGGGTCTTGGGCAAGGTGTTTTTTTCCTTCATTTTTTCCTTATTGCAATAAGTTCATTTGCTGCACAACAGTGTTTTCATGTATAATTCCAAACGGTTGAACTACCTTCAAGATTTTTCAAGCAATAATTATAATTGCTGATTAAAATAATTTTGGTACAAATAGAATTATTTTTTGTTGCATTTCAGTTTAAATAAAAGAGTATCTTAATTTCAGTCTACCATTTATCTATGTGAAAGCTGTAAATCAAATCAAGTCATTCATGTTGACTTTTGACAGATAAGGAATTGATTAGCCTATGAACTACAAAGAAACTACTAAACACAGATTTTTCTCAGGGTTGACAATGATCTAGGGGTCTTTGTGTTGCAGCTGAAAGATACAATGTCCCTGGAACAGGACAGAGCTACACATTAGCAGCTGATGTTGGGATACTGAGTAGAAACATCAAAATAGTGGGTGAAGATTACCCAGGTTGGTCCAGGGACTCTTTTGGTGCCCGTATCCTGGTGGGTTCATTCACTGGAAATATGATGACATTTAAAGGTTGGTATATATTTTATTATTTATTCTAAATGAAATATAACATGATCTCTTCTATTTTTAGTGAGTTCTTAAGTAGCTTTCATTTTTTCATAGAATTACATGGAAGAAAGAAATTTACGAGTGATGATGTGATCCAAATATTCTCCTCTAGGCAAATTTCTAACATTATTAGCTATTCATTTTATCTTCTTAGATAATAATAATAATCAAACTAATAATGACCTTAGGTACCAGGCCAGCTTCTTGCTAAAAAAGGAATGATTATTACAATAAGAACAACAGGTGATCTGCTTTTTTTAAAAAATAATTCAACCATATACCAAAAATAGAGAAAATAATGTAATGGAATTTTTTTATTCTTTTTTATATTGGAGATTGAACCTAGAGACATTCTGTCTCCAAGGTACTGTTTTATTTGGAAACAGGGTCTCACTAAGTTGCTAAGGCTGGCTTCAAACTCTTTGATCTTCCTGTCTCAACTTCCCAAGTACTGGGATTACAGGTATGTGCCACTACGCCAGGCTAGTATAATGAATTTCAGTGACTATCATCACCTTCAACAATGATTTACTTTGTTTTATCTATACCACCACCCACTTTATTCAACTCCGGCATTCTACTGTAGCAATCATGTATTATTTTGTCTAGAAATATTTTAGTATGTAATTCTAAAGGATCTTTTAGAAAATGTCTGAAAATCAGATCTGAAATGTAGATATTAACCTTTATCATCAAATGATAGTTATCCAATTTGCCCTCCCTCTCTCACTTGTTGTCTATTTCTCTTTTTATTTCCTTTACATTCTCTTTATTTATATCAGGACCTAAATAACATGTACATTGCAATTAGTTATGAATCTTAAATCCCTTTGATTCAGTTCTCTTTCACAGGAATGGATTTATGAAAGAAGCTGGGTGATTTACCCTATAAAGTTTCAATTAACATGGAATTTAGTGACATCATCCCTGGAATTGAACTTGTTCCTGTCTCCTGTGTATTTCCTGTGCACAGGCTTTAGGACTAGAGATTCATTCAAAATTGGATTCAATTTTTTAGGCAGGAGTTGTTCACAGCCACTGGTGTATTTTTCTGGAGTAGGCACGTGATGAATTATTGTTTCTCCTTTTGTGCTGTTAGTAGCCATCAATGATCATTGCGAGATTTATTGAACTGCTGAGGTTTAAAGTAGATGGTACTTTAATTCTGCCATTACTTCTTTGTTTATAATCTAGATTACTTCTATAAAGAGAAACTTCCCTAAACAAATATTTGATGACCTCTAAGGACAGTTCATATAGAAAATACAGGGGTGAAAAATCCTAATTATCTCTTCCTAATTGGCCACTTTTCAAAATAACAAGTCGATTTCCAAGTACCCTCCAAAGGAGACAAGGAGTTTTTGTTGTGTTTCAGTAATAGTATCATGAGTTCATGAATTTAAACATGTTTGGGATGTTCTAATCCATTGTGATTATTAGTTGTATTGATATTCAAAATACCCCATTTTAGGCAGTAAAAAAAATTTCATATTGATGCCTAAATAATTTTATTAAAATTTATACTTTTATTGGTGCCCTGTATATTAATATATATTAACCTCTTCATAGTGAGATTCAAAGTGATACAAACATACATCAACATAGCACCTGGTGAATTTTCCTTCATATTTTCCCCGTTTCCCCTTTCTCCTCTCCAAACATGTTAGTGAGATTAGTAATGATACCTTCATGTATGGATATAACTTTATTTGAATTGCTTACTTCCTCAATCCTGGGCTTTCTCTTCCCCACCTCCTCTTCCCAATCCCCTACATTATTGAACTGATTTCTTTCCTCATTTGACTGACGTAATACGTTTACATCTTTAATTTATAATATGGTAAGTGCCTACTGTAATTGTTTTTCCTGAAACTTGGAATCAGTGGCTCCTCTTAGCAACCCTGGTTGTTCTTATTGGAAGGTGATGTTTGAATCCCATAGTCTAGCCAGGAGTAGGTCATCCATGCTTGGCTGAAACTTCTTCAGCAGGTCCCCAATATTCACATTATTTCTTGTTCACACTATTGCCTATCCCATCTTGTAATAGCTCTTATTTTAATAAATCTTAATGTTGAGCAAAAAAGATCCCAATTTCACTTCTATCTATTGGTCATAATCTGCCAACAGAAGCTTACCTGATGGTAATGATGGTGGTGGTGATTATGGTGGCTATGACACAAGATCACAGACACTGTGATGAACCTGTAGTACATATTGTCTCATTTAACTTTCATAATGCTATGGTGTAGATATTATCTATCTTTTGCCAGGTGTGGTGGCACACCCCTGTTATCCCAGCTACTTGTGAGGCTGAAACAAGAGGATTACAAGTTCAAGATCAGCCCCAGGAATTTAGTGAGACCCTGTCATAAAGTAAAATTAAAAAACGTCTTGGGATGTGGTTCAGTGGTATAACACCTCTGGGTTCAGTACCTACTACCAAATAAGAAAATAAAAATAAATATTATCCATCTTTTAAAACTAAGAAATGAGCTGGAGGTGGTGGTGCATGCTTGTAATCCGAGCATTCAGGAGGCTGAGACAGGAGGATCATGGTTCGTGGACAGCCTCAGCTACTTAGTGAGGCCCTTTGCAACTCAGTGAGACCCTGTTTCAAAATAAATAATACAAAATAGGGCTGGGGGTGTAGCTCAGAGGTAGGATGCCCCTGGGTTGCATCCCCAGTACTGCCAAAAAAAAAAAAAAGCAAAAAACTAAGAAATAGAAAGAATTCATAATTGAAAGGTTGATGCTGGTTTAATCTTGGATACTAATCTGTATTTGTCTGGTTTCAAATTTCATTATGAGCTCTCTTCCTATGACAACTTTTAATTGCTCCTATAAATTGTGTTGTGATATAACTAATAAAATACATCTATGGATACTGTAATCCTAGATAGCCTGTAGTAACCATTTTTCCTCTGTCTCTATCTTATTATCTTATGTTCTCTATCATATATTCAATCACTATTTCTTACATTTCAAGACAGGCTTTTCCCTTCTAGTACACATATTCTTTTCAAATGTATCCTATTAGAGATTAGTTTTTGAAAAAAGGAATACTCTACTAATACTCCTTTTTTCCAGCTCTGTATACATTTCCCTTTATATAGGAGGAGTAATCATAGTTTCTAACTCATAAGATGCTTTACAGAATTGAACTGCACACTGCCTGCTAAGCCTTTTAGTACAACATTCAACAGAATCATCTCTCGTTGGTTATTATTGCTATTGTTACCAGTCTATAAAATCATTTCATCACCTCAGTGGTACTCATGACACACTGATCAGCAGATAGTTAGCAGTATATATTCTGAAGGAGATTCTGAAAGATAATGCCCTCAAAAGCTCTTTATAGCACCAAAACTGAAATGTCAGGAAAATTATATCTCATGACTTATGCATGCATTCTCAACAGGAAAATATTACTCTCAAGGGAGAAAAAAATGGTCCTTGTGGGAAAAAATAACATATATTGCAAGAGGCTGTGATACTTCAAAGGAAAAATGTATATTAACAAACACATGCTGTATCTGTAATTAAAATTTTATCATTTTATGGAGAAAGGATGCTATAAGGAAGAAAATTGCCTAGAAACGAGGGACAATTGGAAAAACTGGGTCGGGATACTGCTTCTTCTGGATTAAATAAAGAAAAGCTAATGTGGTTCCCATGAAAACTGTAAATAGTTTTATTCAGCTTTTCAAAAATGTTTTATTCTGTTTGTTTTAGAAAATTTTCTTTTAATCTTCTCCTCCCGTAGGAAATGCAAGGATAAGCAATGTGGAATTTTATCACAGTGGTCAAGAAGGCTTCAGGGATAGCACAGATCCAAGATATTCTGTAACATTTCTTAACCTAGGACAGGTTAGTACTTTAATTTTTATATTTGTTCATAATACAGTATTTTATTTTCATCTAGCTTAACAAAGCAGCTACATCTTCAAATAGATAAAATTATAATCTAATGCAATAAAAATTTCTTGGATATCTTTCCCATTAACTTTTCAACATTTAGCAAGCAGTGTTGAATTCACTTATTTAGTGCATTTACTTAAGGTCAGTAAAAACAATAAGAAAAGTAAAAACCATAAGAAAAGTAACAGAATTGAAGATCTAAAATCACTGCTCACATCTCTATTTTGCAATGACGAAGAATAACAGTTGCTATTATACAAAGTGAATATTGCTTATGTTTCTCAATTGATAAGCATATCTATAAATCTGTCTCTGTAAAAGCAGAATAATTATTCTGAAAGGACTGATGACTTATGGAAAACATGAAAAAGTGTATTTCTCAGTAAAAATAAAAAGTACTGTTGTAGGTTTAAAGTGGAGACCCCTAACCTGCTCACTAACTCATTCCTATAGCCACATGAATCATGACACCCTTGCCAGAGTATATTTTTGTATCTAACAAATAATTCATGATCATCATAGAATAAACTTCTGAAAAAACAATTTTTGGCACTGTAGCACTTTATAGGTGACAATGAAAACATATATGCATTGGAATGCACTTAGGAATTTGAAAAATCTGCTTTAAATTAGCATTCTTCTTTGCTTTATTTAATTATAAATATAAGATTATGGAAATTTCCCAAGATCAAATGACTAGGGTCAGATGTGGTGCACACTTGTAATCCCAGTACTTAGGTGGCCGAGACAGGATGATGGTTGTTTGCAGCCAGCCTCAGCTACTTAGTGAGGCCTTTTGCAAGAGACCCTGTTTCAAAATAAACAATAAAAATAGAGTTTGAGGCATAGAGATAGAATGCCTTTGGGTTCAATTCCCAGTACCAAAAAAAAGAAAACTATTGGGAAATCATCTTCATTATGACAAAAGAAATTGACTATTGACCAAAATTTACTAAAAATCACTTCAATTTTTTAAAATATGTTTTAATTTATTTTGTAGATTCATGAACATGGCTCATCTTACATTCGAGGCTGTGCTTTTCACCATGGTTTCTCCCCAGCAATTGGTGTGTTTGGTACAGATGGATTGGACATAGATGACAATATCATTCACTTTACAGTAGGGGAAGGTATTATAATAATATTTTGGTCCACACAGCAGACCCTTCTGAGATAATCTTATCTGTTGATTCTAACACCCTGCAGCCCCACTAATCTTTCTGTGAGGATGGAAATAGCCCCTATCTGTGATGATACAGTAATCACTAAGCTACACACGGCTAATGAGGGCTTGAATTGTGGCTAAGTGTCACTGAGGAACTGAATTATTAATTTTAACAATATTTAATTGTGCTTAATTTACATTTAAATAGCCACAAGAGGCTATGGCTATCCTATTGGACAGTATAGTCCTACAATAGGAAAGAATTATTACCAGACTCTAATCTAATATGATTTATGTAGCCACTAATAATTCAAATTGCTATTGATACTGAGATTCTTATTGGGCCCTTGTCCTACCAAGTCAGAGAATGAAATCCACAGACACCAGGAAAGTGAAAATAGGGAGTTTATTTTAAAGGGGTAAGCAAGAGGAGAGGCAGCTCACCCATGGGGGCTTTCGGTGTTCAGCAAGGCCTTCTGGCACTGCCCGAGTGTAGCCCGGGCCACGTACCATTGATTGCACACCGCCTTTCCCCAGAGTCCACTCCATCCACCAAACAGAGTAGCAGAGTTAAAGTACCTATGCAGGGGAGGATGTCAAGAAAGTAGACAACATTGGTGCCAAGCATAGCGCTTTATGGATGTCTGAAGCCTCTTTATATAGATGTTAATCAAAGAGGAAAGTCCCACTTTTCATCTTGTTTTTCTTGACTTAGTTAATTTGTCATCTATGGCCCTTAATTCACTGAAATCATGACACTGTTTGTTCTGCATGTTTGTTTCCCAGTCTACACGTAGCAACATCCCATGAGTCTAAGGTTGGTGCACACAGATCTTTGGTTCCTGACATCTTGGCTCCTCTCCTCCACATTTAATTGTCTGATGAACAACAGAGCTACCTTCCTTCTTAGAGGGGGTCTGCAGTTTGTTTTGCTTAACCTTTATCTCCTGAGAGTCCCATTCTCTCGCTGCCTACCCAGTACCTAACTCCTCACTATGACATTTCAAATACTCCTCATGAATTAATCATGAAGATTATATACAAATGAATATTATTCTATTTAGTAATGTATATATAAATATGCATATAACATTTTAAGTACATTTTTCTTTCATATCAGTGTAAATCATAATGCAGATTTATTTGGTATATATAAAATTATGTGTTGATTAAAATCTGAAGTGTAATCAAAGAACCCTATTTAACAACCTTCCCACAGAAGATGCTAATTCAGGTATTGAAGGAGTAGAGGTCATCATCAAAGAGTTCAGAGGATTCACTTTAAAAATCTAAAAGGATCATTTGTCAGGCTCTAACAAGAAAGATTGTTTCACAAAAATTATTTTTAATCACAAGATCACACAAGGTTGTTTATATTTATCTGATAGTATTGATTGCAAATTAACGTATGTATTTGGGGGGGGATTTTTCTTTCCTTCTGCTTCTTTTTTTATTACAGGTATAAGAATATGGGGTGATGCCAACAGAGTCCGGGGAAATTTGGTTACACTTTCAGTTTGGCCAGGAACCTATCAGAACAGAAAAGATATAAGTTCAACTCTCTGGCATGCAGCAATTGAGGTAGAACAAATGTATAATTATGGAAAATTATAATCTCAATTTATATGGAAATTATAGGTTTCAAAATATTGTCAAAAGTTTTTTATTCCTTATTTAGAGACTGATGAACTAATGCAGCATTTAAGTTAAATGAAGGAGTGAATACACTTTTAAAAACATTTTGTGAACTTTGATAGGCACTTTTTTTCCTGTTACTATCTGTTGGCTAACTTTATTCTCTTATTTCTTTTCTTCCCCACTGTTATTTTTCCTTTTCAAATTCAGGGTCTCTTTGCTGCTAGTTGACTAAGTGTCTTGTTCATGTTCCTTCTTAACTCTCAGTTCCTCTCTCAAATGGAAAGTTAAAATGATAGAATAGACGATAGCATCTCTAAAAATCCCTTTTTCATCTAAAATTGTTGTGACTCTCAATGGGAGTTCGTGTATACTCTATCTGGTGTTACTAACTGAATCCATTTCATTTCTCATGAAGTTTCTTCAATTACTGCAGGTGTTTGTTTAGATATAGAATGAGATTACAAGCAAGAAAATAGAGAGTAAAGAGGTTCCGGCAAGAGTCAACCTCCCCTTGTTTTTATTTATCTACGCCATAGGAGCAAAAGGGAATAAAAAATAGTTCTTTTTCAAATATGGGATAGGACTGAGTTTTGTCTTTGTGTACCTGTTAATTATTACCTTAAGGTAAATTCTAAAAGCTGAAAATGAGTGGGTCAGAGGGGTTGAAAATATTCTCTATTCATCATGTATAGGTGTTACAGTGCAAACAAATGTCATTTACAAATCTCTAAAGCTATCTATAGCTATGGAAAGAAAAAGGCACGTGGTTTACATTTATGACTTCTGTTTGACTATATGAATCACAGGGGTGTTTAATATGCTTTAAATCATTGATGTTTTTTACTGTTTTGCTGGCAGGATACATAATAACTAAACCTTCTGTGGTCTGTACTTTCACTCTCACTTAGCTGTGGCTCATAAAATGAAATTGTTCAGTAATTACTCATCTCTTGTGCTAACCTAGGTTTTTAGTACAACAGATTTTAAGTAATAATGTCATTACTGAATCTGGTGGTTTACTCTAATTGCCCCAGTTTTCTTTTTCTCAATAAATTGATTAAATGATCAACAAAATATAACTAAAAACAGTGATGACATCTTTTTAATCTTTCTAGATGTTGGCTGATAACTCAAAAAATTTTCATCCACATCTAATGGATTTTGTGACTGAAATTTTTAAAATTCTCTTGACTACAGTTTCCTAATAAGAATATAACACCTGCCAGTGGTTTTTCACTAATAATTCAATGTAATTTCAATATTTCATTTGTGATATAAGTTTGAATGGGGTGAATAATTATGAAACTTTGCCTCCTGAAAGTGTAACTATAAAGTTTTTCACAAGTATGCTGTCATACACTTGCTCTCATTCTATAATTATGTAATAGCCTGACCCAGTATTTTCATTATCATTTTGCTAGATAAATAAAGGAACCAACACAGTCTTACAAAATAACGTAGTTGCCGGATTTGGAAGAGCAGGGTACCGCATCGATGGTGAAACTTGCTCCAGTAAGTTTTAATATAGAATCACCAAAGCCAGAAAATAACTTGTCCAAATTTGTTAGAGATAAATAATCATTATGTGTTAATCAGTGGTAGCTATTCCTTCTAGACACTAATAGAACTCAACAATTCTGATGATTTTAAAAAAAACATTGGGTCTAAAGAAAAATAGGTATTTAAGGAAAACTATGGGGTTTTTTTTCAACAAATTAAAAACTCCAATAGCTGCTTTAGTCCTTAATTTGTTTAGTAGTGAATCAATGAGTACATAGTCCCATGATCACTTTGTCTTAAAAGATAAAACACAGAAATGCTTCTGCTTTAATAGAATAAAAGCCTATTATCCATGTATTAGAACATGCATACATGTAAAAGTCAAAGGACATAAAGTTTTTTGACATCTAGTTCTTTGATATAACTGTCTATTAGATTAGTAAAGATCAAGAACTAGCCTAACATCCACTCCTTTGGCAAACTTGTGAAGAAAGAGGAAAATTTACACACGGTCTATTAAAGAAAAAAATGGAATAATTGCCACATGAGGGAATCTGACCAGATCTATCAACATCATTTACCTTGGACTTATCATTTGCACTTCTAGTTGCCTATTAAGTAATTGATAATTTTTAATAATTATTATTAAAATTATTTTCAAAATAATTTGATGATGTTATTCATCACAGCATCATCTGTACTAGCATACAGCTGAGAATTATCCTGTGTCCCTTAGTGGGAGACTAGTTACATGGAACCAAACTTTGGAATGCTAGGCTCCTCTAAACAGGAAGGAAGAAGAGCTTTGTATATGATGTGGAGAAATCTCCTGCATATTCTGAAGTGGAAGGAGTAGAATGGTATATATGATGTTGTTTTGTGTATAATCCTTTAATAAGGTATTTTGTGGAAGAAAATAAGAATGTCTATGGTATTTGTATTTACATAAAGAAATACTGAAAGTGTAAAAACAAAAATCATAGGTGAGTTGGAACAAGGTGACTAGGGACATATTGTTGTACAATTTGTCCTAACTCCTTGATTTTTAAACCATGTAAGTGAGTGAATTATTACCAGATCAAAAATAGTAACATTAACTATAAAGCTTCAGGTTTACCCTTTGAGAAACATAAAGGAAGTTAAATGAGATAAGACTTTCTCTGAAAGAGTATGTCACTTTTAAAGTTGGTTTAAAAAATCCAATGTAGTATTATATCCTAGCAGTTTTAATAAAATTTACATAACATCAGATTCACTTGTTTTTACTAGTATTCTACTTAGGGAGTTATTTTAAGATTGTTTGAATCCGAATTTTTTCTGTCAATTCAAAAATTACTAGAGTTGAGCTGATTTTATCCTTTTTTGTGTGTGTATTGGTGGCGCTGGGTATTTAACCCAGAGGTATTCTACCTTCTAGCTACACTGCCTCATCCCAAATTTATTTCTTATTTGGAAACAGGGTCTCACTAGGTTATGAGTCTAAATACTTGCTGAGGCTGTCCTCAAACCTGTGATTCTCCTGTCTCAGCCTCCGAAGTACTGGCATTATAAGCATGTGCCACCACATCCTGCTGATTTTATCCTTTTGTGGAATATATGTTGAAAGAATAAAACAATTTTGTCATCAGATTCCACTGATTTCTTGATATACACTCTTATTAAATATTTAAGTCTTCCATTACTTAGAGTGGCTTTTCTTTGACACAAACATTTAAAAATATGTAATTTCTCTACAACTTCTATGAAGTTATTTTTATGGTTTTATGAAAATCAAAATATGATCTTCAAATATGAATATTTACTGATCTGTGTAATGCCATTTAATTGATTCTTTACCATGTTGATATTACTAAGTAATTGAGTGTTTATAAGAAATCTGTGTATTTATGACAATTGAAATATAAAACATCAAAGAAGTATGGCTTAAATTCCTGTAATGTTCATTGATTTATCCAGTCCACCCCAGATGGGAGGCTGGAATGCTGGGAAGGAGACGGTGACTTATGCTGGGTCCAGGGAGGGGCCATGCTGGTCACGGGGCTGGCTTGTGTGGGCTCAGGGTGAGGAATGTAAGTATCTTCTAACGGAGGCACACAATCAAACTCAGCCAGGTCCTAAATAAAATATAAAACCCAGAGGACTGGGAAGATGGAAAATCAATAGAAGATGGAAGGGAATCAGATGCTAGGGATCCAAGCAAGACAGCTGGTGCTAAGGACTGGGAGGTGGTGATGTTCTTCCTGGGCAATCCTCCAATTTATGCATGCCTGGGGAGGGAGTTAAGTATAAGGTTATTGATTTGATTTGGACAGAAGTAAAACTTCCATTAAAATCCACTTTAATTATGCTATATATTAATCATAAATTCCATCTACTGAGGGTATTTGCAAGGCATCTTATGTGATTATTTCATTTTGAAACAACACTGAAGTAGGCACTGAGCCTTTTTTATTTTTTAATATACTTTTATTGATGCATTGTAATTGTGCATCATAGTGAGGTTTAAAATGATACGAGCGTACACGCACACAGCACTTGAGGATTCCCTCCAGGTCCTCTCTTCCCTGTACATGCTAGTGAGATTCCTAGTGATACCTTTATATATGGATATAGCATAATGAAAACTGTTTGGAGGATTGATGTAGGCATTAAAATGTTTTTGTGCCCAGGAAACTGATATTCTAGAAGATCATCTATACATCAGTTCAAGAAATATTTAAGAAGCACCTATCTCTGCATTGTTTCAAAACTCAGGAATATGGTGATTTATGAACTCAACATAGTGACTTCTCTCATGCAGCTTACATTCTAGAAGGAGGAAAGAAGTCACAAATAATTAACAAAATATTAAGTGAAGAGATTTTATTTTAGCGCAAAGTAACTGAGTTGCTATTTTGAATCAGGTAGTCAGAGAAAGCCTTATAAGGAAGTGACTCATGGCAGGAGTGGTGGCACAGGTCTTTAATCCTCAGACTTTGGAGGCTGAGGCAGAAGGATTGCAGGTCCCAGGCCAGCCTCAGCAACTTGATGAGACTCTATTTCAAAACAAAACAAAAAATAAAAAGAGCTGGGGGTGTAGCTAGTGTAACTTTAAGGTAGATTGCTCCTCAATTTGATCCTAGTATGAAAGAGAGAGAAGGGAGAAAATATTAAAACTATACATGAATTATAATGCTAATTCTCTGGTTCTGTACTTTCTTCTAAGGCCAGTCTAATCCCGTGGAAAGCTGGTTTGACAATGAGGCCCATGGAGGTTTGTATGGAATCTATATGAACCAAGATGGCCTGCCTGGATGTTCTCTTATACAGGGATTTACCATTTGGACATGCTGGGATTATGGAATCTATTTTCAGGTAAATGTGATGGAAGATGGTTGTGATTTATGTTCTTTTCTGATTGTCCTCAGTACTGTGTAACCCACTACAGATTGTATTACAGACCACAGAGAGTGTGCGCATCTATAACGTGACCCTGGTTAACAACGGAATGGCTGTTTTCCCAATGATTTACATGCCAACTGCAGCATCTCGCAAAATTCTCAGGAAAACAGTGCATATTAAGGTAAGAAATGAATAAGGAGAAAGAGAACTCTTTCTCTTTCTGAGAACAGTAAAACTATTGAATAAGAATAATCCTTAGCTGGATGCATTATCACTTGCCTGTTATCTCAGTACTTGGAACAGGAAGATCGCAGGCTCGAGGCCAGCCTCAGCAACTTAGCGAGGACCTGTTTCAGAAAAATAAAAAAAATAAAAAAGGCTGGAGTGTAGCACAGAATTAGATTGCCTCTGGGTTCAATTCCTAATACAAAAAAAAAAAAAAGAAAAGAAAAGAAAAAGAAAGAAAGAAAAGAAAGGAATAGTCCTTAATCCTTGACTTCTATCTCTACCTAGTCTGTACCTTCCAGCATTCACCAGTTTGTCCTCTTCTAGGAAATTCTTCCTCCTTATCTTCCCTCTCTCTCCCTACCTCTTCTTGCTTATCACCTAATAATCTTGCAACAGTCCATTAAATTTTCACTCTCTAAAGCCTTTTTTGAAACAGCATAAGTGCTAGTGACACTCTTTTCCTTTTTCTTTTCTGCTGTTCCCTGGGCACATTTCTGTCAATAAAACATACCACTTTCTTTTATATAATTATCTACACATCTGTGTTCCTGGACCCCTTGCTTTGCATATCATCCTGGTTGGGACAGCAAGAATACCTTTTTCATCTCTATGTAATGAGTGATCCGTGTCTAAAGTATGTAGTTCATGCTTTCCTACAGTAGAATTTACAATTACTCACTATCATGTTTTCTTTTAGGAAAAGCTCTGACTAATACACCTTGTTGGATTTTTTTTTAAATAGGACTCACTGATTGTAGGAAGTAGCCCTGAATTTAATTGCTCTGATGTCCTAACTAATGATGATCCCAATATTGAACTCACCGCTGCACATCGGAGTTCTAGACCTCCATCAGGTGAAAATTTGGAATATCAATGTTGGTGTTTGTATAAGTGCATATTAAATTTCCACTAATTTTTTCCTTTTCGTAAAAGGTGGGAGAAGTGGGATTTGTTGGCCTACCTTTGCTTCAGCTCATAACATGGCCCCCCGGAAGCCCCATGCAGGGATCATGAGTTACAATGCCATCAGTGGCCTTTTGGATGTCTCAGGCAAGTTTAAACAAAGTCTACTGTAAATCAATTAAGTTCTATAGTGAATACGTGAAGTCCTATATGACTAACAATGTTTTATTGTAAACAAAAACTTATTTAGGTAAATTTTTTTTTTTTTTGGTGGTACTGGGGTTCCTGGAAGCCCTCCTTCCTCCGGGCTACACTCCCAGACCTATTTTATATTTTTGAAACAGGGTCTCTTACACCAGCACGGCTGGCTTCGAACCTGCGCGATCCTCCTGTCTCTGCCTCCCAAGCGCGGGGATTACAAGCGTGCGCCACCACGCCCGGCTTAGGTAAATTTTTATATGGATCTTCTTAATATGACAAAAAAAAAAAAAGAAATCAGACATCAGAGTCTATTTTACAAATGGTTCCCTGGAAAAATGTTTAAATATTAAAGAACAACATTTAATTTTCCTTCCAAAACCACAGAAAAAATGCTGTTGTAGCAAGCTAATAATAATAAATTTGTATAATTTGTGAAAGTTATTTTATATAAGTAGGATTACACACGACTATGTCCTTTTTGCAACTGAAGAAACTTAAACACCTAATGGAATCCTCACAGCTATTGGCAAAGCTAGAATCAAGGTCAAAATCTCCTGAAACAAAATCCACTAAACCAGGTGTCCCCCTTAGAAATATAAAATAGTTATTCATAATTTAACAAAGTGAATACATCAATCAAACTCATTTGGCCTACTAACTACACTGTGCTATTTTTCTTTCAGTTTAGCAAGTCTCCCCTCTGTAATAATTTTACTCAGTGTCTTTTTGAACAAAGTAGTTTAATAAATTAGACATCTATGTTTTGACTTACCACCATAACTTTAGTTCCCAGAAATGTGAAACAAAGGGTCATCATTTTTCACTGTTACTTACAATGATGGATGGTATGCTGAAAGGACATTATATAACATGCTACATAGGGTTTAATTGAACAGATTTAGCTTTAAAAGAAAAAATATTCTGGAATATTATAAATATTAGATAACAATAAAAATGTCCTTGTAAAATAAAATCTTCTAAGTAATATTTCTTGAAGAAACATGAGTAACTGTTCTTTCATAAGACAGAATCCTAAAAGATGACATATGAAAGACAGTTGTATTCCCTGGAAGCAGAGTTTAGGCAAATATTTTTTTTCTTTTAACAATTTTTTTATTGAACATAAATAGTATACATTTAAACTATATTTGGTGCCCTCTCTCCCCCGCCCCCATTTCCCTTCCCCCCTCCCACCAATGGTTGTCCAGGTTAACCATGTCTTATTCATAATTTTACACATGTTCAGATGTAGACCCTCAATCAAGATCAGCCTTCCTCCTCTCCTATCTTTCCATTCAAACTTTGCTGGTATTTCCCCTCCATTATCTGGAGTCCCACTGGTATCCTTTGTGTTTCCTAGTTTGGGCATATTAGAGGAAACATATGTACCTTCTCCTTCTGTGCTTGGCTGATCTCACTTAACATAATGTTCTCCAGGGCTTTCCATCTTATTGCAAATGATATAATTTTGTTCTTCTTTATGGCTGAATAGAATTCCATTGTGTATATTTCCCAGAGTTTTGCTATCCATTCATTCATCTGTTGATGGTGATCTGGGTTGGTTCCATATTTTGGCTATTACAAATTGTGCTGCTATGAACATAGGTATGCATATGTTGCTGTATTTCTCTGAATTCAACCCCTTTGGAAAGATACCCAGGAATGGTATAGCTGGATCATATGGTGGATCTATTCCCACCTTTCTTAGGAATCTCCACACAGATCTCCATAGTGGTTGAACTAGTTTGCATTCCCACCAACAGTGTAAAAGAGTTCCTCTTTCCCCACATCCTCGCCAGCATTTGTTGTTGTTTGATTTCTTTATGCTTGCCACTCTGACTGGGGTTAGATGGAATCTCAGTGTAGTTTTGATTTGCATCTCCCTGATGGCCAGTGATGAAGAACATCTTTTCATGTATCTATTGGCCCTTTGTATCTCTTCTTTTGTGAAGGGTCTATTTAGTTCATTTGCCCATTTCTTGATTGGGTTGTTTGTTTTGCTAGTGTAGAGTCTTTTGAGCTCTTCGTATATTCTGGATATTAGCCTCTATCAGAATGGTGGCTGGTAAACATCCTTCCCCATTCTGTAGGCATCCTCTTTAGGTTATTGATAGTTTCCTTTGATGAGGAGAAACTTTTTAGTTTGATGTTATCCCACTTGTTTATTCTTGCTTTAATTTCCTGAGCTTTGGAGGTTTTGTTGAGAAAGTTACTGCCTGTGCCAATATGTTGTAGTGTTGAACCTATGCTCTCCTCTACTAACTTCACAGTCTCAGGTCTAATTTCTAAGTCTTTGATCCATCTTGAGTTGATTCCAGTGTTTGGTGAGATATAGGGGTTTAGATTCATCCTTTTACAAATGGTTAGCCAGTTCTCCCAGCACCACTTGTTGAAAAGGCTGTCTTTTCTCCAGCGTATGTGTTTGGCCCCTTTGTCAAAGATTAATTGACTAAAGATGTGTGGGTTTGTTTCTGTATCTTCTATTCTAATCCACTAGTATATTAGATATACTATTCTAATCAGTATATCTGTTATTGTGCCAGTACCATGCTGTTTTTACTACTATTGCTCTATAGTATAGTTTGAAGTCTGGGATTGTAATGCCTCCTGCATGTTTCTTATTGTTGAGAATTGCTTTGGCTATTCTAGGTCTTTTCTTTCTCCATATGAAGTTCATGATTGATTTTTCTAGGTCTCTGAAGAATGTCACTGGTATTTTAATGGGAATTGCATTGAACCTATAGATCAGTTTTGGCAGAATGGCCATTTTGATGATATTTATTCTGCCTATCCATGAGCACGGGAGATCTTTCCATCTTCTAAGGTGTTCTTCAATTTCTTTCTTTAATGTTTTATAATTTTTGTTGTAGAGGTCTTTTACATCTTGGGTTAGGTTTATCCCAAGATATTTTATTGGTTTTGAGGTTATTTGGCTAATATTAGTTATCTAAAAAAAAAGGGTGTTGCTTTGAGCTGTTAAGGGTCAGTATTCACTAAGATGATTGGAGATGGGTGTACTGGCTGGCATCCACTTCAGTCCACTCCTGAGAACACTGATCTGCTTGTCTTTTTTATGAAGTTAGTTATATTTCTCTATTCTACCAGGAAAATAATTCTCCAAGATTCTACCTGGTCCTAATTTTCAAGTAAAGTTATGAGGGCTGGTAGTCACATTGGCAAAGCCAGTCCCTAGATCACAGATGATATTTGTTCCTCTTCTCCATCATTATTTCTAAATTTCTTTCCTCTTTTGCTAACATTTTTGCATGTCAAAATGGCTTTCCTGGTAGAATAGTCCAGACTCTGATCCCTGATAAAATTAGGCCTGTTTCTTGTACTCTTACAGAAACTGTGATTCCTATACTTGCCCATTTGTAGCTAACACTGAACTGGCCATGTACCCCAGTGGATTGCATGATCACTCACTACCTTCCCTGTGTAGTAGTAGGCCTACCTCAGCATGGAGATCAGGGCCAATGAACACTCCTAGGTGGCACAAGCCTTCTTTGTCTGACAAAGTGACCGTGAGGTAGCCATGGCTTTATGTTTATTGGGTCCACTGGTATATGACTTGGTAGAAATACTCTCCCTCTGGACCCTATAACCTCCATATTCTTAGAATCTAAATTGTAAAATTGAGGGCTAGGGATGGAGTTCAGTGGTTGTCTTAGCATTTTCATGCTAAGACATAATTCAAAGGCCTGACCACATAATTTAGAGTAAGGAAGATGTATTTGCTCACAGTTTGGATATTTTGAGCTCAGTTTCTGTGAGTCCAGGGCTGTGGATCTCAGGGTATAGCAATGGGAAATGGAGAGAGAGCATAAGAATTCACTCTCACATCATGGAGGCCTGAAGCAAGAGTGAGAGCAAAGAGAGGAGGAATCATATATGATCCTCAAGGGCATGGCCACAGGGATCACTTTTTCCATTTATACCCTACCAGCCCGAGCCACCATCCAGATGTACTGCTAAGATTACAACCAATCCCCACTTCCAACATTGCCACCATGTTTCCATGAGGGCTGGAGGACACCCCAAACCCAAACATTACGGTGGTAGAGTGCCTGACTGTCATGTGTGAAGACCTAGATTCAGTCTCTATTACTGCAAAAAATAAAAATAAGTAAATAAAATCATAGGATTGGACGCACAGTTTCCCCACATGAATATCTAGGGATGATGGTATTTGACATATTGAGAGTAACCATATTTACATAAGGTTACTCTTACTCCTAGTTTTTAGTACCAGTAGTCTGTATTCTATTATTTTGTATATTTAATATCATAAAATAGCTGTTGGTTTTAGGTTAATAACATATTTTCCAGGTTGTTATTTCTAAACCTGGTACCACAGTTATACTTCCAAGAGACTATTCTACCACACTGTGAAGCTGACAGATTCCAAACACACTATGTTCTATTTTTGGAACAACTGCCCTACTGTGATTCCATTGTCATGTGCCCACCATTGTGCCCATTTCCCCAAACGTGGGTTCTTTAGTCCAAGGTGAAATTATGCAGAGTCCTATGTAATTACATCACTTCATGAGTCCTAGTATGGTAGAAATGCCTGAATCCCTGTAAGAAAGAAAAATTTATGCCAGGAATACATAGCAATACCAGTCAACCTAAGTTGTTACCCTTCCCAAGGTAGAATAAATATGATACAGTCTCAATTTAATTGATTAACTGGTTTTATGAGGAGTGGCAATGTTCTAAAGACTCAGCTTTGGTTTCAGCGCTTGAAAACTCAGGTCATACATGAAGTAGTAGAGGTAGCTTGATTCACTTTGCAAAACAGGAATTCATGCTAATGAGTTCACATAGCCTCCATCTGTACCACTAAGGCTACTCACAGTATATGCCTATTGTGAAAGAAATGGGGTAGGTGGGGACAGAGATCACTGACATCTGCTGAACAAATCATACTAGTTTTCATTTAGTTTTTCAGGGATCCTTTTGTATTGAATGCTATTTGGTAAGCAATAACATCTACTGCATTCCCACTTCCATGGATTTATCCACATGATTTTCCCTGCACTTCTAATCTGGTTCCTTCTAGGCTCCAAACCAACGAGCCAAATCACTCACCATCACCCTTGGTGTTTATTCTTACATTAGACCATTTGTCTCTCCAAAATAGATAATCCTGTGTAAAACCCCAAATTCCATCCATTAGAAACATCTTCCCACATCACGAGTTATTCAAAGGCACTTCTGAGAAAGGCTGAAACACAAGGAGCATTGTAGAATGGTTCCATTCCAGTATTTGCATTTTTATGTCTTTTAACCCATCTTTTGTTTTCCACAATATCCCATGAATATTCTAGCGACTTTACTTAATGTGGGTCATTGCTATTTTCAGGCTTTCAAAAGCCTTACCAGCAAGATATAAGGACGAGTGTATAATACCTGGGAATAGGTATTATAAAGGGCAAGAATCTTCCTCTTTGAAACCTCTGCATGAATTCAAGCAAGTGGGGCAGGGAGTTATCATCTAATAAGAGGGTGTAGACCAGTTATATACATTTAGAGCACTCAACACATTCTAAGTCTTCTTCAAGTTCATCTTCCCATATATCTTCATTCTAACTTAGCATCTCACTCTTTTTCTATCAGAGCCTTGACATTGCTATAAGAGACTTGCTAAACCTGGACTTCAGTTCTCTCTTAGGTTGCACGGTTCTGCTAATTTTGCAGACTAGGTCCTAATCTTTGCTTTGAAATTGCCATTGATCACCATAGCTTTCATTTTTTTCTTTGAAGTATCAATGCTAGTTAGCCATAGCTATCCACTTAGAGATTTCTTTTGACTACTGTTTGTCCTGTCGGACTCAAATCCCAAAGTAAATGGATAATCCAGAGCATAATCTTCCACCCAAATTACCCCTTATCCAGTTCACCACATAACTTACCAGTAGCTTCACTATAAACGCACACTAGGAACTATTGACACTCCACATACAACCAGTCTTAATTCCCATCTAGCCAGAAAGTCATCAGAACTCATCATCTCATCATTACAATGCAAGTGGTTTACTGAAGGAATGTTTTCAGGAGAAAGGTAATGAAGGAAGTAGAATAGTCAGAGGAAGGAGCTAAGCAGACCTGTGGCCTCAGCTGGAGCACAGCTTCTACCTGATGCTTCAAAGATCTTTGGAACATAAGTTACACCCCGTATTCATCCTAAAAGTCTCCCATATTTCCTCCCATGAAGCATGGCTACCCTACAATGGTGGTGGTAAGAAGTACATAATATCTAAGGTGAGGGAGCTCTCAAGTGGCCAAGGGCTTTTCTCTAGAGAAGTCACAGCTATATATGGTTTGCAGCCAGCACTTACAGGAGGAACTAGGGAATGGATATGGGGCCCAGTAAAAGAAGTCTAGGGAGGGTACTGGGAAATTTTACTAATACTCATCTATAAGTTCATGTTCATGTAATGAATCTCTTTTAAGGAGAAAATATAATTATGAAGGATATTAGATAACATAACTGATTCAAACATTTTTAGAGGTCACTTTTGGCTTTTTCTAATTTAGATTATTAGATTTTAAGTACAATGGAGATTAAGGTTACTTTGGATCCAATCAATTTTACCTTTTGGCCATATAATGTATGCAAATCCAAGAGGGCTAAAAAGTGTTTCAGTTAGCTTTTGATACATAACAAATCATCCCCAAACTTAGACCCTATAAACAATCATTGATTAGTTCATAATGTATATGGGCAGTTTCATCTTTGTTCAGCTAAGCTCTTCTGTTGTTATCACCTGGACTTATTCATTAGGCTGCCATCCATTCATAGACTAGCTATGGGCTGGTTAGTAAAAGGTAGCCTTACTTCCATGTCTAATGGTTGGTGCTTGTTGACAATAATGCTGGCCATTAGATAGGGTGATGGAAGTGATCCCAGGCTGACTCACATGTTGAAAGTCATGGAATTCCTTGAAGCATCAAGAGAGAGAGCTATCCCTAACATATAAACACTCTCCAGATTTCTGCTAATTACTATTGTTCAGTGGCACAGCCAAGCTGAGAGAAAATGCAGGAAAGTACTATCAAATAATGTAGACGTAGGACAGCACACTACACAGATAGTGGTAGACTTTTTTTTTTTTTTTACTATATCAGATAAGAGTTCCATGTTGAGGGTAGTTGCAAAGAATGACTTAGATGAAATGAGCGTGAAGTGAAATTTTACCACTTTCTCCACAGAAAATAATTACTTTGTATTATTTATGTTTTAGGTTCAACATTTGTTGGATTTAAGGATGTTTGTTCAGGAGAAACTAATGTGATATTCATGACCAATCCTTTAAATGAGGATTTACAGCATCCAATCCATGTGAAAAATATACAACTGGTTGATACTATGGAACAATCAAAAGTATTTATACACAGGCCTGATATAAGGTAAAATATACAAAAATTCAGTTTTGGTTTGTTCTCTTTATAGGTTTTCCATCTCCCTGCCATAGACATAAAAAGTTGTGCTATTAATATAACTTCTTTTTCTATAAAATTTCAATTAGCATTATGGAAATTAAAACTTTAATCATGTACATATCTGAGTTTCATCAGATGAGTTTGAAAAACTACTTTAATATGAAGATTTTCTCTCCTTTTTATGTATTATCAATAGCATCATCATTTCCAGGTGTGGCATCACACACCTGTAATCCCAGCCACTAGGGAAGCTAAGGCAATAGGATCACAAGTTTAACGCCAGCTTGGGCAACTTCAAGAGACTCTGTTTCCAAACTTAAATATTTTTAAAATCTCTGAGGGTGTTTCTCAGTAGTAGAATGCCTGCCTTACATGTACCAGGCCCTGAGCTCAATTCAACAATAACATTCATCATTGAATATAAGAGATGAGGGTCTGAAATGTTTTCTGCATTAATACCTCTCCATTAAAAATTGTTAAAAGGTAAGAAATATCCCTGCCATTTCTTCGTTTTCCTTTTCCTCTTTTAAGTTTTATTTATCTATTTATTTGTTTCTCTCAATGTTAATTTTTAAATATCCTACTAGTGGATGTGATGGCACACATCTGTAATCCCAGTACATGGGAAGCTAAGACAGGAGGATTACAGATTAGAGAATGGCCTCTGCAACTTAAATATCTGACCACAGGCACTCCAAAAATACACTTGCAAATTAAATCTTAGCCACTCTAATCACTGTAATTATAAATACATGAAAACTTAAAACATTAGTTCTTCTGATCAAAGGTCAGTTGCTGTGAGGATATTTCCAGAAGCTGATCACTTAGATTCTACCTCATAGAAGAATATAACCAATAGTAACTATTTTTTACAGTCAGTAAAACACCAGGAATTTATATGTAAGCAGTATTAGAAAAACGGAAATCTCCACCAGAGATTTCTGATGATTTTCAGCTTAGGAGAGAAGAGAGGGAATAATACTCTAATTAAATGGCATCACTCCTAATACTTCATAACAGTTGGACTACGTGATTTTATTTTTATGACAGCCTAACATTTAATCAATGTTTAACTGCTGTATTTTGAGGTTCATGAGGACCTTTCCTTATTAGGTAGCTCCTATTTAGTTGTCATTGACTCTTTCAGATTTAATATATAATTTTAATATGGATATAATAAAGAAAATGTATTTTCAAATATAATTCTATTGAAGTTCTGGGGCATGCTCTTGGTGATCTCCCAGACTTATTTATAGACTGTCATCCAGCCCCTTAAATGCTCTAAATCTTGACCCATAACAGCTCATAGTCGCTCCCTTTTTCAGGATTTTGTTCTTATCCAAAGCTCTTCCTGCTACTACCATCCTTGCAAGCCAAGGAAATTGGCCTCCCTGTCTTGAGGTAGGAATGACTCAAGTTCTAGAGGATTCCAAGAGACAGATATAAAATTGGTCTGAAGATCACAGTTATCTTGGGTTTCTTTCTCTTAGTTTGTGTGGCTTTTCAGCCTCCTTTTTGAAGTTACTCTTTCTACAAATCCACCTCTCAGACTGTTTCTTGAAAACCTGAATTAAACTTGCAACCATGGTTTAAAAGAGAGCCGCTGAGTGCTCAATTCACAGACTTGCTTTCAAAAGTACATTGCACATACCTGAATACAAAGAACAAATGAACTACAGAAATGTTTATTAAAATTCTTCTCCAAAACTAGAGTATTATAGTAAAGGATAACTTACAGCTTCATGTTTCTAAGGGGAGAAGACAAGTAGAGAGTACCTAAAATATCTGAGCTTTCCGTTATTATGTTGTTATAACTCTGGAATAACACTTCCCTCACTGTATATATTGTGGTATTTTATAAGTATTCTGTATATCACTTAAATGTATAAAACATTGCATAATCAGCAAATTTTTATTACTTTATCAGGGAGCAATCAATTAACACTTCAGGGAACTCAACATAAAGTCAGTATAATCTGTGATTCAGCTGTGTTCAGTGGTTACTAATGTAAGAACCACAATACAAGTGCATTTGTCTATACAAAGAAAAAGCTCCACAAGCATATATAGCAGTTTGCAACTGGTGAAGTCTAAGAGCTCAGGATAGGAAGATAAAAGAGGGCAGAATTGTATTAGATATTTAGATTATCTTATAGGAAGCGATATTTTTATAATTTTTTTTGTTGGTGCTGGGGTTCCTGGAAGTCCTTCTACCTCTGGGCTACACTCCCAGACCTATGATATATAATATTAATATATATATATATTTTTTTTTTAATTTGGAAACAGGGTCTCTTAAGCCACCAAGGCTGGCTCCGAACCAGCGCGATCCTCCCAAGCGCGGGGATTACAAACGTGCACCACCATGCCCGGCATTTTATAATTTTTTAAGACAAGAAGGGAGGGAAAAATAATAAAGACTTCCTGACCAACACAGGAATTTTGCGTTTCCTGTACGACAAACTAACCATTTACCCGTTTGATAGGGCAACATTAGAATATTGCAAACAGTGCACAAAAATGAAATCTATCATTCAACAAAATATGAAATAGCACATTAGAATTCTAAGTTTACACCCCATAGGTACAAACTGTCATTATGAAAAATTAATGTCATAATAATGGACCAAATCAACACAATGGAAAAACAAATGGCATTACAATGATAATTGCTACTTGGTCCCACTTTAAACCCATTTTGAAATATTTTGAAACTCCCTTGTCAAATGGTCAAGTATATTCATCTTGTCTCTTGTAACAGTGAACTAAATCATGCATTTTGTCTTTTTCCCCAGTAAAGTGAATCCATCTGATTGTATAGACATGGTTTGTGATGCCAAGAGAAAATCTTTTCTTAGAGACATAGATGGCTCCTTCTTGGGGATTTCTGGCTCAGTGATACCCCAAGCAGAGTATGAATGGAATGGAAACAGCCAACTGGGAATTGGAGACTACAGAATTCCTAAGGTGATGCTCACATTTTTGAACGGAAGTAGGATTCCTGTTGCTGAAAAAGCACCTTATAAAGGTTGGTTGTATCTAATTTTACTGTTAGACCTTGAGTTCATGAAACAGAATACATGTTTAATTTTAAAGATTGATGCACTTAAGCAATAGCGTCTATGTTCTACTTATAGTCTTTCACATGTGAATATTCTATGTGAGTAAGGTTCCTTTTCATTACTAAAATGTATATGCATATGTTTCTAGGAATCATTAGAGATTCCACCTGTAAATACATTCCAGAATGGCAGAGCTATCAGTGCTTTGGGATGGAATATGCAATGATGGTTATCGAAAGCTTGGATTCTGACAGAGAAACACGAAGGCTTTCACCAGTGGCTATAGTGAGCAATGGTTATGTTGATCTCATTAATGGTAGGTGTTGAGTGCAAGTAAACCAGTTACTAAAGCATTTTATTAAGTGTATGAAACCACCTCATAAATTATTAATCACATAAAACTTATGAGCATCAGGAGTTTTGCCTTTTGGTTAAAGAAAAACCTATGTATAGGGGGGAAACTTGACTTTTTAGAAGTTCCCCATGCAGAAAAGCCAATGGACCATTTGGAGGAGTGGGGGGGTGAGGAAAGGAAGATGAGAGGAATAAAAAGAGGAAGGAAAGTTATTCCTATAGTAATCTCCATATATTTATTGATAAGATAGTATAAATATTTAGAAGAAAAAATGGCCTAAACGTCTCCAAAAATACAATTTGCTTTATGTAAATTAAACTGATAATGAGTTGAATACCTGAGAAGAGATATTCTCAGTCTAATCATTTTCATTTTTATGAATCTTTGGAAAACTTTTGTAACTTGTATATTTTTCATATCTGATTCTATTGACTTTTGGGATGAGTTCATGAAGGTCTTGAGTTTACATCTCTCCCATTCTGATCTTAGATGGCTCTAGGACAGAGGCAAGTGGTCTATGAGGATTAAGATCAACTTAGGAGATGAAGGCTTTTTGAATGAATAAGATGAACTTCTAAAATGTACTGAAAACAAAGGACAGGGATTTGTTGTATGTCCCTGAAGTGACACTGAAATCAAAGATGAGTTATGAAGCAGGCTTAGAGTTGAAGGGACATACCACCTGCATCAGGGAGATTTCTGTCCTCTGGTGATATCATAACATGTACCGAAATATCCTAGAACTAAACAAAACAGCTAATACCCCACAAAAATATGCATTAAAAACTGCTAAAGGAATAGAATGAACTAAGTCAAGGACTTAGGAAGTTTCATGGTTTTTCTGCCTCTTCCTCTCTGTTCTCACCTGAGCCAACAATCCATGTGGTTTCCAGGGCCTGTGGTCAATTCAGTTTCAAATGCTGACTTCCAGATTTTACAAAGTAAAGATTGTGGGAATGGTGTTAGAGCAGTCAGTAAATAAATTCAAATTGCTCTGCTTTATGTGGTGGAATAAAGATTTCATTTTATCTATTTTTATACTTTCCTTTTCTGAAAGGCATTATTAAGTTTTCCACTTACAATAGTGACATGACATTTCTCTTTAAGATGAATTTAAATTTTAACCAGTGACTATCAATTTAAAGGAGTCTTAAATGATAACAGCATTAAAAAATTATAAAGGTGCAAGAATCATGAAACTTGAGTTGCTTTATACTAGATGGGGAAAAGTCCATCAAAGTTTCTTTTAAATATTAATATTCTTTATTTTTAAAATATGACTCTTGTCATTCTTACTTTTCACTTCACACACAGATATTTCTTAATGTTTGTTTACAAAACCACAAAGAAGTTATATTAAAAGTAGGATTTAAGCCGGGCGTGGTGGCGCACGCTTGTAATCCCCGCGCTTGGGAGGAGGAGACAGGAGGATTGCGCAGGTTCGACGCCAGCCTCACTGGCTTAAGAGACTCTGTTTCCAAAAATAAAAAAAATAGGTCTAGGAGTGTAGCCCCGAGGTAAAAGGGCTACCAGGAACCCCAGTACCACCAAAAAACAACAACGGTAACAACAAAAATAGCCGGGCATGGTGGCACATGCTTGTAATCCCCGTGCTTGGGAGGCAGAGACAGGAGGATCGTGCAGGTTCGAAGCCAGCCACAAGCTCTGGCTTAGGAGACCCTGTTTCCAAAAAAAAAATGTAAAAATAGGTCTGGGAGTGTAGCCCGGAGGTAGAAGGGCTTCCAGGAACCCCAGTACCACCAAAATAATAATAATAATAATAATAATAATAATAATAAGAAGAAGAAGAAGAAGAAGAAGAAGAAGAAGAAGAAGAAGAAGAAGAAGAAGAAGTAGGATTTATATTTTGTATGCTAAGGGACAGGTTATGCTACACTTAAGCTTTAGGAGTTTATATTGATTTAAAATTCAATTTAAATTCACTTAAAAATATTGGTAATGCTTCCAAGTAATCTAGAAAATTCAGAAAACCTAAGGAATAAATACACCTAGAAAATTCACCCACTACTTTGGAGTCTGAGACCAGATGATGGCAGATTCAGGGCCAGCATATGATTAACTTAGTGAGACTCTCTCAAAATAAAAAAGGCTGACGCTGCAACTCAGAGCTAGAAATCCTCTGGGTTCAGTTCCTAGTAAAAAGAAAAAAGATAAAAAAAAAAATTCATCATTTCATCCTTCACTGTGCTTCCACTGGAGTAAAATAGAGAAGTTTTCTATGAAAATCATGGTACACCTGTTCGGAAAATGCCTGTACTCAAATATAAAAACATCCACTATGTCTTAGCATTTTAGAGGACTTGATGAAGTATTATTTCTCAGGTGACTTCGGCTCACTAATCACATAGTCCCTCCAACAGTACCTTTTATTTTGTTGGTGCATTGTAATCATCCATCTTAATGAGGTACAAGATGGCAGCGGCATACATGCACACATCACTCGCTTAGCCCTTCTTCAATTTCAACCCATTCCCTCCCCTCTTCCTCTTTCTCATGTTCTGCTTAGTGATCAGCTTTGATATGTTTATGAATGTACATCACGTGCATTTGGAAGTTTCCCTCTTCTCCCCTTCCATCTCCCTCAGGTCGCCTTCTTTATTCATCTAAGATTTCTCCTTCTTTGTCCAGAGTTTCTCCTATTATCCATTTTCTCCCTATATCCTGCATTTTAGGGAAAGCATCCAGTTTGTTTGTTTTTTATTTTTTTATTTTTTATTTTTTTTACTTTTTGTGACTGGCTAATCTCTCTTAGTATAACATTCTCCAGTTCCATCCATATTCCTGAAAATTATATAATTTTCAGGAAATGGCTAAGTAAAATTCCATTGTGTACATAGGCCATAGTTTTGTAACACATCCATCTGTTGATGGATATCTTGGCTGGTTCCATAGTTTGGCAATTGTGAATTGTGTGGCTATAAAGATAATCATACATCAATCTAGTAGTTTAGTTTCTATTCTTTTGAGTAGATACCTAAAAGTGGTATTGCTCGGTCATATGGTCGGTTCATTCCCCATTCTTCTGAGGATCCTCCATACTGTTTTCCAAAGTGGTTGCACTAATTTGCAATCTCACCAACACTGTATTAGAGTTCCCATTTCTGCATACCCTCACCACCACTTGTTGTGTTTTTAATGATTGCCATTCAAATTGGAGTTAGCTGAAATCTCAGGGTAGTTTTGATTTGCATCTCTCTGATTGCTAATGATGTTGAATATTTTCTCATATATTTATTGGCCATTTGAATTTCTTCTATTGTGAAGTGTCTGTTTAGTTCACTTGCCCATTTTTGTTTGGGTTATTTGTTTTCTTAGTGGTAAGTTTCTTGAGTTCTCTGTATATTCTAGATATAAGTGCTCTATTGGAGGAGTAGTTGACAAAAATTGTCTCCCATTCTATTGAGGTTCTTGATAGTTTCCTTTAGTAAATGAGGTTCTTGATAGTTTCGTTTGGTGATAAGCTCTTTAGTTTAATGCAATCCCACATATTTATCTTCCTTTTAATTTTTTGTGCTTTTGGAATCTTGTTGAGAAAGTTTTTACCTGTGTCTATGTGTTGAAGTGTTTGGCCTATGCCCTTTTCAAGGAGCTTCAAGGTCTCTGGTTTAATTTCAAGTTCTTTGATCCATCTTGAATTGACTCTTGCTCAGGGTGAGAAAGTGGGATTTATTTCCATTTTTCTACATACGAGTAACCATTTTTGCCAACACCATTTGTTGAAAAGGCTATTTTCCAGTGTCTGTTTCTGGCCCCTTTGTCAAAATCAAATGTCTTTAAGTGTGTAGATTTGTTTCTGAATCTTTTATTCTGCTCCATTGATCTATTTTTTTCTGTTTTTGTGCCAACACCATGCAGTTTTTATTACTGTGGCTTTGTAGTATAGTTTGAAGTCAGGTATTGTGATGCTTTCTACATCATCCAATAGTACTTCTATCACAATATTTAACAAATTAATTAAAATTAAAATGGAAGATTAAAAACATGATCAAAGCAAACACATTTATTAAATTTACAAATAAATGAATGAGTGAAAGAACAAATTAATGAATCAATGGTTCAGACATAAAAATGTCCATGTTTTGGAAGGTATAGGTCCCATTTCTGTTACAGCATATTTCCTAGCAAAGGGCCTAGGGCATAGGATCCCCACCCAAACTCACATTTGATAGGGAGGAAGGATAAAATAATTTCTTCCTCACTGCATGACATTTGAATATGATCACCCCTCAGCAACCTTCCAGTACATATCTTCAACATAGTAATTTACCCTCTAACCCTGAGTGGTAGAAAAGTAAGGGTAATAGGAATAAGTCTGTTCCCTGCCTGACTTGTCAAGCATAGGTTTGAGAAATAGCTTAGATGGCTGGATAGATGGTGAGTGGGTAATGTATAAAATACTGAACTTGCATTCTGAACTAGACCACTGAAATTTATTTTTAATTAATTACTCTTGATCACTTTGAATATTCTGTACTAATAGTACTAATAGTATAACAACATGATCTTTCACTCTGTGTGGACTTAGGCCCACAAGATCATGGGTGGTGTGCTGGATACACATGCCAGAGAAGACTGTCTCTGTTTCATAGCATTGTGGCTCTGAACAAATCTTACGAAGTTTACTTTACTGGGACTAGTCCTCAGAATCTTCGACTGATGTTACTTAATGTTAACCAGAATAAGGTAAGGTAATATAGAAATAATGTCTTATAACTCATGATTATCTGGATATATTATTCTTTGCTAAGGATTGCACCCCTTTCCTGTCCTAACATGGTTGATCTTAAAGCTCATTTTGGAAAGACCCTAACATGGTTGATCTTAAAGCTCATTTTGGAAAGACCCACTCAGGTATTACTAAAAATACTATTCTCCTAGACAGTTTTCATAGCCTGAAATATATACAGTTACCAAATATGCGTCTTCCCAATATGCAATTGATTCTGGTGCTCCATTATGAGACATGACAGCCATGCCTATGATCTGTGTGGTTAAGCAAGCAAATCAAAGCTTTTACATAAAGATAGTGTATGTCCTAAACTGATCACTTGGAATTATATATTTATTCTTCCATGGTGCTATTATGTATCTATGTTAGAATATACTGTTGATATTCACTTTGGATATCTGAATCTTTGATTATGTCACATTGTTGCTATAAACTGAATTGGCTGGGATCATTAAATTTATACATATCATGTCAGTGAGAAAAAAGTTGAGCAATACTTCCTTAACTGAGACTTCCTTTTCTACAAGTATGAGATTTCAAAGTCCCAGAGTGTTAGGTGCATGTAGACACTGGAAAACTGAGGCCAGGAGAGTGGGAACAAGAGGAGACACCTGTTCCTTCCCAGGTGACAGAAATCCTACCCTTGACATCGATCAATACAAAACCCTTGAACCACTTCTGACCCTTCTCTCTTTCACACGCACACACATACACATTTCTGGATGAAGTATATTTTTAAGTGCAAAATTCTAAATACTGTTTTATTGCTCTTTTAAACATACACTCAATGTTGTTTATTATTTACAGGCTGTTCTAGTAGGAGTTTTTTATTCCACACTTCAGCGTTTGGATGTCTATGTGAACAATTCACTGGTCTGTCCCAAAAACACAGCATGGAACACCCAACGGAAACACTGTGCGCTCACCAGGCATCTGCACACAGGTACTTCCTCTGAACAGTAGATGTACTTAGTTACCAACATTTTTTTTTTGCAGTGTTTCACTATTAACCTTTGCAATTCCTTCATTATTGAGTTTCAGGAGAAAGTAAGCCTTTAGCAATGACCTGCCAAAGAGTAAGATGTATTAATTTATAACATGTATCCGGAAAGATCACTCCTAATGAAATGCACTTATGTTCATATATGGATAAAAGTTTTTATGAAAGGCATTCTTTTGCTTTCTGAGAAGGTCTTCATTCTCCATACATTAAGATAATTAAAGCCCGGATCGTGGTTCGAGGACAGCCTCAGGTACTTAGGCCCTCCGCAACTTAGAGAGACCCTGTTTCACAATAAAGAATAAAAATTAGGGCAGGGGATGTAGCTCAGAGGTTGAATGCTCCTGGGTTCCATCCCCAGAACCACACACACACAAAAAAAAGATTAATTATCCATAGATCCAAAAGAGGTTCTCCTCAGAGTTTTTACTTTATCTCTGCTTTTCTTCTATTTCATGGAGATCAGCACCTAACCTAACTGGTAGTGACCAGATGTGTTGCCAAGAAAGCTAGTGTAATACCAGTTGAACACTATGAAGTAAATATGAGAAGTTAAACTTGGCTTAAATTAAATATATGGAAAAACATACACCTAACACTTGACGTATTTAGAAAAATAAGATTTATCTTCACTCATTAACTGTGAAATAGGATTCTAATGACATTGGCAACAGATGTTCATTGCATGTGTGCTATTTATCATGACTTTTACATGTGCTTCTTCATCTTGGCTAACTATGGCATATGCGTGTACTGTGGAGCACATCAACTTACCTTAAGAGGATGTATGGGTAATATATTCTTTGCCATTTATAAAAACAAGTCTGATTTGTACTGATAATAAAAATAGCCAATGTTCCCACAGATGTTATTACATGCCAGACGCTGGTCTAAGTGCTTTATACATTATTCATTGTTACTATATCATAGTAACCCCAAGAGAAACAGATGAGTACACTGAGGTCCAGGAGGTGAAGTAATTTGCCAAGATCCCCAGCTCAGTCTGCTCAGGTTGCCATAACAAAATACCACAGACTTAAGCAACAGAAGTTTCCTTTCTCTCCGTTCTGGAGGCTGAGCGATCCACGTAGGACAGGGTGCCAGCACAGTTTGATTCTGATGTGGGCCCTCTTTTTGGCTTGCAAAGTTCTTGCTGTGTTCCTACATGGTGTGGGGGGAGGGGGGACAGAGAGAATAAACCCTCTGTTGTCTCTTGTTAATGGCACTAATTCCATCCTGAAGTTCTCATCCTCCCAATCTTATACTAGACCTAATTTCCCTCCACATTTCCAAATATCATCACATTGGTGATTAGGGTTTTAACATACAAAATTAGAATTACAGTTCAGCCGGTAGCAGTCTCAACGCTGAAAAGCCCGAAGAATCTCACTGTAGAACTTGGGCACTTAACTATTGTGGTATCTTACTTCCTTAAAGTGAAGTGCCAGTGTTATCACTTTTATATATACATATTTACAATTTAGTTTTCATTAATTATTAGCTCTTTTTAAAACAATATACATAGTACCAATAATCATTCAAAGCAATCATCAGGAAAAGAACTATCTCAAGAGACAGAATTTAATACGGAGAATTGTTTTTGCAGATGCTGAAAAATAATTACCACTACTGTCTTTAAATGTATGTATTATGGATTTTTTTTCCAGTGCTAGGCATTGAACCCAGGACCCCATACATGCTAGGAAAACACTCTGCACCTGAGCCCAATAGCATTGCTTTTAAATATACTCTTTGTTTGGGCACTTAGGATGCAAAATATTAACCCTCTATTCTCATTCTCTCTGTGTACTGGGGATTGAACCCAGGGACATTCTACCTCTGAGCTACATCCCCAGCCCTATTTTAGTTTTTAGTTTGAAACAAGGGTTCACTGAGTTTACAAGCATGCACCAACATGCCTGCTGAATCTAGATATATTTTTAGATTACTCAAAAGGTTATGTTATCAATGTCTCTGCTTTCTTCATTACTGTGATAAGTTACTTAGGATAAATAGTGTGTATACCTCTCACAGTACCTTGAGAACACATTCAATTTAAAGTACAAAGCACAAAGCCGGGTGTGGTGACACACGCTTGTAATCCCTGCACTTGGGAGGCGGAGACAGGAGGATGGCACAGGTTCGAAGCCAGCCTCAGCTACTTAGTGAG
This sequence comes from Muscardinus avellanarius, assembly GCF_963383645.1. Taxonomy (NCBI): domain Eukaryota; kingdom Metazoa; phylum Chordata; class Mammalia; order Rodentia; family Gliridae; genus Muscardinus; species Muscardinus avellanarius. The sequence continues at coordinate 31,277,166 of NC_137789.1, read as the reverse complement.
GGTTTCAGCAACTTAGTGAAACCCTGTCTCCAAATAAAATATAAAAAAGGTTTGGAATTATAGTCCAGAAGTAGAAAGCCTCTGGGTTCCACCCCCAGTACCACCAAAAATAAATAAATAAATAAATAAATAAATAAATAAATATAAATAAAGTACAAAGCACAGTCTTCAGATTCACCCATTTTTTAAGCCCAATGGCATCTAAAGTTTATACTAGTAGGTATTAAGGAAGTACATAGTAATAATGAAATGGCATCTTTAATGCTGTAGTTTGTTGCATTCATGAGAAATCCCTTCTTAAAATTTTAATTTCCTTTTCCTAGTAAGTCTCACTATGAAATGTGGTAAGAAGCTACATGTCTTATTCTACTGACTATTATACAATTCAGTGCTTTGGCTCAATATGTGCTAGTGAATTTATTACTTCTTAAACACTGTTGATATTTTGCCATAAAATTGTACATACATTTACTCATTTTCTATACATAATAAACTCAATTTTCCAAAATTCAATGTTCTAGTAGAATTTGTTTTTCACTAGCCAGAGATTTTTCAGGTCAACATGTAAACCTGTTTCATTGGCTTAAGATTCTTCTGAGATATTTTAATATCTACTTTTATGGATACTTTTGTCCTCCGTAAAAATAGAAACATTGAATTGTAAATTCTCCTTTAAGAGTTGATACAGAGAAATGCATAAATTAGATAGTTATTAAAGTTAAATTTATATTTTTACATTACCAATTGCCTTCGGTCAAGGTTTCATGTTCTGAATATGTAAATAGTGTTACAACCATAGTTTAAGCTCCTAGGTTTATAATTAGATTTGTTTCTCATTTACATCGTGTCTAACTAATTGTTTTAAGAGCAAATTTAATATTTAATGATTATTAATGATATTTAAATGATTGACTTTAATTTTGCATGTCAACCCTGTGTTTTTGTTTTTAATATGCAGAAGTTTTCCAGTACAGTACTAAAAATTAAACCCAGGGGTGTTCTACCACTGATCTACATCCCCAGCCCTATTTTTTTTATTTTGAAATAGGGCTAGCTGGGTGTAGTGATACATGCTTGTAATCCCAGTACTTGGGAAGCTGAGGCAGGAGGGTTGCAGGTTGACAGCCAGCCTCTGCTACTTAGTGAGGCCCTCTGCAACTTAGTAAGAGCCTGTTTCAAAAGAAAGAATAAAAAGTTAGGCTGGAGATGAAGCTCGGAAGTAGAATGGCTCTAGGTTTAACCCCTAGCACCACAAAACAAAAATAAAAATAAGAAAGAAATAGGGCCTTAAGTTTCTTAGGCTGTCCTTGGATCTGTGATCCTTCTGTCTCAGCCTCCCAAATAGTGGGGTTATGGGTGGGTGTCACCACGCCTGCCTCATATCCATATTTTCTTATGAAAATAACATTGAACCTTTTCAGAACCTTTTCATGGTAATTGTGATAATGTAAATATATTTAACTGTGTGGTTTGGGTCTTTTTTCCTTCATAGAGCGATTCCTTCCTAACCTGGATTCCACAATCCTGGGTGAAAACTACTTTGATAGAACCTACCAGATGCTTTATTCTGCTCAAAGGAACTCTACCTGTTGAAATCCACACTACTGCGGTCATATTTATTTCTTTCCAATTACCTGCTGTAACAGAAGATGACTTTTATAACTCACAACATCTAGTCAGAAATCTTGCCTTATTTCTAAAAATATCAAGTGACAAAATCCGTGTCAGCAACATAAGAGGCAAGACTCTGAGGAGGAAGAGGCGATCTACTGGAAACACAGTTGAACTGGAGATTGGAGATCCTCCCATTCAGTTCTTAAACAACACCTCCACAGGTATGAACAGGAGACTTTGAGAGAGAGGAGTGTACATGCCAAGTTCACAACCACAAACAACCCTATCAGGGCCTGGTGAGCCAGGCCTCAGGAAATCCCACCAATCCCACATCCCGAACCCTGTAAAGGCCTAGAGAATCTTTACCTTTCTCTTCTCCTACCATCTCAACCTGTTTTGAAATTGGAATTTGAAAAGGAATTTGGGCCTCTGTTTTGTTATTGTAGCCATTACCAAATTAAGCAAAATGACTTGACCAATATGAAAAATCTGGGAAGATCTCCCTAAGTAAGTAACTTGATGGCTGAGAGAATAAGGATGGAAAGAATCTCTCCATGAATCTGTCTTGGTTGGAAGAGCATAGGAAGCCTATAGGCTCATGTTGTAACCAGACCTCTCGTGATATTCTCGGCCTAGAGTCAAGGTTGACTTTCTATCTTCAGCCCTGTACTTGCTTTAGACTCCGCATGACTTAGACTGTGAACTTAGTCTCGGAATAGTAGTGGGTCCATGGTCCACATGTCGATTACTCGCTGACTGATCTCTGGGAAGCCTTTGCATGTAGTGAGTTCCCAAACTTACCACACTTTCCCTAGATGGCCAAAAGGTTGTGGCTTACTTGCTGTATGTGATCTAAATTTCCTCACAAATAATACCTCCCATGCCATCTCCTTAGAAGTTTTAGCTTGTCAGGTTTATCCAGATAAATCTGGCTGGGGGTGAAGCTTGTAGGTAGAATGTTCCCTGGGTTCAATTCCCAATGCTACACACAGACAGACAGACACACACACACACACACACACACACACACACACACACAGCCGTTTTTGTAATTCCACTGACAATAGCTTCAACTAGGAGTTTGACAGTGGAGACAGAGTTAGAAACTGGCAATTGATTAGATATGGTTTGGCAAAGACGTGAAGTGGAAATGACCAAGTAAAAAATATCAGGCTCAGACAAAAGGAATATGATACATAGAGGTGCCACTTCAAAAGGCAAGGAGGCCTGTAGTGTAGTAGGTTTTAGAGGAAATCCCAGCCCGGCCATGCTAGAAAAAGGGAACAGACAATACTATGAGCGGTGTTAACATTAACCTTGAAGATTGTCAAATGTCCAAAGCAAGTCATGATTTGTTACTTTAATAACTTTAATGTGCTGACATTTAATTTAATGCTAATTTTAGCAACTTATTAATATACATAGAGATAATTTGATGGATACTAATTATCTTCCATTTCAAAATTGACATGATGCTTTTTTAAATGCTATATGATGATAGAGATACACAAGAGGGTTTCACTTCTAAACGGAGACATGAGAAAGTATTAAGAGATTCATTTTTGTGCTATGTTTTCATCCATTTTTTTCTGTTTCTGTGTCACTATCTTTGTTTTTCTTTCACTCTAGTTTAACACATATTCTACTGAGTTATTAATGTTCCTTTCTTCAGTAATATGATTCTGTCCTGTTTTTCTCAGAAAGTTAGAAAGCCTTAGAATTCTATACTGTGCGGGAGTGATGTAAACGAAAATGAAAAGCTCTTACATGTCCTCACAACTCTATCTTCTTATAAGGTAAATGTCATAATACTGTTTCCCTGTAGGTCAGATGCAATTACATGAACTCCAGGAAATTGCTGGTTCTCTTGGACAAGCTGTAATTTTAGGAAAATCCAGCAGTATCTTTGGTTTTAATATTTCTTCCATGTCTATTACCAATCCTATTCCTAGCCCAAGTGATTCTGGTTGGCTTAAGGTAAGAATGTAAAACTAGAAAACAATGCATTTTAGCAACTTAAAATACTGTTGCTTGTTTCTTATTTTAACTCCCTATTTCTATTTCAAGACAGTAACTATTTTTTTTTTACTTAAGAACAGAGCATATCTCTTTGTATTTCATTGTTGGCTATTTTTATGGGATCAATAAAATGATAAAAATGTTCAAATAAAAACTAGATTAAAAAGGAACATTATCTTCTAAACTATGTATTGGTCTCAAGTGTGTTTTGCTTTGAATGTTTAAAACAATGTTTTATATATCTGAACTAGAGGAAATGTTGTGATAACCCTAATTTTACATACTGAACATATTTTTAATCAACAATGAATGTATTACATGTAGCTTGGATGAGATGAGTTTGCTGCGGCATGCAGGTTATCATTGGAAAACCACTTCCTTCTTCCTGTCCTCTCCAGGTGGCTGCCCAACCAGTTGAAAGGTCCGCATTTCCCGTTCACCACGTGGCCTTTGTGTCCTCGCTCTCAGTGGTCGTCCAGCCAGTGGCAGCACAACCAGGACAGCCATTTTCTCAGCAGCCTTCAGTAAAGGCAGTTGACTCCGATGTAAGCCATAACGCAATGCTTTTCCCATGGGAATGAGTTGAGGTATAAATTCAGGAGGATCCGCCAGATTTGCTGATCTTAACACTGGCAGCCTGAGGATTGATCTTCCTCTTAGAAGTTGGTTTCATACCCATTTTTTTCTTTACTGTTTTAAAGCCATTTCTTTTAAGTGAAGTTGTTCTTCTGACCATGTTTACAAGCTCTGTGTGAGATAAGAAACTAATGCAAATTTTAAATTTGTAAGGAAGCATTTTTAAAAATAAAGCTTAGTGTATATTTTTCAAGGAACATGGGAAAGGAAAGTTGTTTTAATTTTAGAAAATTAAATTAAGTGTTATATTTTTATTAGGGCAATTGTATATCAGTTGGAATTACTTCATTGACTTTGAAAGCTGTGCTAAAGGACTCCAGTAATAAGCAAATCAGTGGCTTGGGGGGAAATACGACAATTCCATTTAGCAGTTGTTGGGCCAACTATACAGACCTCACTCCTCTTAGAACAGGTGAGTGGACTATTCTAGATTCCCACCTATATACCCACAAATAGGGGGAATTATAGTTGTCTTCTAATAAACAAAACATTTTATGATACTTTGGTTAATTAATTATGGAAATCAAAATGTTATACTCTGACTTGTTTTAGAAGACATTTCCTGTAGCTTATAAAAATATATTTCATATGCAAAGCCAGGCGTGGTGGCACATGCTTGTAATTCCAGCTTTCGGGAGGCTGAGACTGGAGGATCGCAGTTCACAGTCTCAGCTACTTGGTGATGCCCTTCGCAACTCAGTGAGACCCTATTTCAAAATAAAGAATAAAAAATAGGGAAGGGATGTAGCTTGGAGGTCGAATGCCTCTGGGTTCCATCCCCAAAAAAACAAGAATTTATTTCATATGCAAAACAAAAATTAATCAAGGAAGTTGAAACATAATTTGAGGATATACATAACAATTCTATCATGACTTATATTTTATTTTATCCAGTTATATATTTTAATAAATATGTGCTATATTTTTGTAAGAAAAAATAATGAATAGCTTTTCAAATTTAAGAAAAAAAGGATAATGTATGTTCCTATCACTTGCGTGTTAATTCAGGAGTTTAGAGCTGAGCTAGAAAGGTGGCTGGCTATCTTCTTCCTAAAGTCAATGCAAAGTAGAAAATGTGAACATCATCATGACTCACACAGAGCCTTTCAGATGCATACAGGGACAAGTGGTACCCATGGCTTCTCATGAAGTATGCTTCAACTTTGACACAGTACATCAGTCACAACTTCTACAGTGATGTTTCTTATATATGGATTCATGGAAAATTCCTCTTGATAAAACCATTCTGTTGAGGCTAAAATTATTTATTTATTTATTCATTCATTTATTTATATATTTATTGTGGTACTATGGATGGAAACCAGGGGCATTCTACCCCCAAGCTTAGCTTACACCCCCAGGCCTAGATTTTTTTTTTTAATTTTGAAACAAGTTTTCATTGGGTTGTAAATGTCCTCACTAAGTAGCTGAGGATCCTCCTGTCTTAGCCTCCAAATGCTGGGATTCCAAGCATGCACCACCACGCCTATTTCAAAATTATATAATTTTATAAAAAGAAAAAAGATTCCCATTGATGATTGATTATATTAATCTTTCGACCCAACGTGGGGCCCATTTAAGACCATTAGCAACCTTAATTTCTGAAAAGGTTCTATAGTAGCACTCCTACTTTGTACCATTGTTCTCTCCTGTGAGACACACACACACACACACACACACACACACCTGAATAATACTAACTATAAAGAATAAAATAAGGAAAAAATTCAAACATGGTCTGATTTTCAAAATAACTAAATATCAAAACTAAAATAATTCCAAGGAATGTTCCGTTTATTTTTGTTTCTGCATGCTTTTGTTAATGCCTGCACTAAATATGTTCAGGGTGCCTACTGGGCACCAACATGTGAATCTAATATTTGATAAGAATCAAGTGACAATGAGTTCAGCATTGTGTTCTTGGACAGGTACCTAGAGCATCCTAATACTTGCCAGTTAAGGGTGGAGCCGAATTGAACAGTCAGCCCAAATGGTGACAGGACTGGAACTTTCATGGGAAATGGGACAGCTGACAGGAATGCTTCCTGAAGAGAAGGTCACTCACCTGTTCATGATGGTGGCCCTAGTAGGTGCCAGGACAAAGGCCTGACCTTGCAATCAGGTGTTCAAATCATCACCTTTAACACCTAAGTTCCACAGTATGCAGGATCACTAGAGTGCTAGAGAGGCTTTTGCATTTTATTGTGATGTATAATAATAATTAAAGCACTTTACTTGTATACAGAAAAGTTTAATAATTCAAATTTTTTCTTTCAGTATATCTAACATGCTATGAAGAAAGCCATTGCTTCTTCCTTACATTTATTCTCTTATTCTTTTATCCTCCTCCTGTTCCTTCTTCCTCTTTCTCTTTCTCTCTCTCATTCTGTCTCTCTCTTTCTCTCTCTTCCCTCCCCTTTCCTCTCCTTTCCTCTTTTCTCTTCCTCTTCTCTCCCTCTTTCCTTTGCTCCCTCCCTCTCTCCTCCTCACCCTCCTTTCTTTCATCAAGTGTGAGATTCTAATTTTCTGCTTATATATAATAAGAAAAGCCAAGTACAGTGATATCACCATTTTTAGATCTGCTAGCCAGTCTGTAGATTAGACAGAGTAAAATTATTAAAAAGCATATGTGAAAAATTAACAAAATACCCCCCCGACTCTTCCCAGTAGACAGTCACACAATCACTGAGGAAATCCTCTTTCAAGCAGATTGCAGCCTCTTGTGTTGGCAGCAGCCATGCCCCTCCTCTACATATAGCCCCATAAAGAGCCAAGAAGGGCCATCTGAATAGAGGGGATATGGTTGTGGATTTTAGTACAGAAAATAAGAATGATAGATCTGGGTGAGAAAAGGGTGGAAGTAAAAGTCACAGACTGCAACTTTGACTACTCTAGATAAAGACCATATTGCTAATGGACCTTTGGGACATGTTTGTCAAGCAACCTATGTGATGTTCAGTGCTTGCTTCAGTTCTTTTTGCTACATAATAAACCAGTTTAAACCAGGCATGGTAGCGCGCAGGCTTGTAATCCCAGCTCTTGGGAGGCTGAGACAGGAAGATTGCACAGGTTCAAAGCCAGCCTCAGTTACTGTGTGAGGATCTCAGCAACTCAGTGAGACCCTGTTTCCAAATAAAGTATAAAATAGGTCTGGGAATATAGCCTGGAGGTAGAAAAGCCCCTGAGTTCCACCTCCAGTGCAACCAATAAATAAATAAATAAATTAATTAATAAACCAGTTTAAAATCAAATGACTTAAAACAACAACTATTACAACTATTCCATTCACTCACAGTTGTGTGGGTTCAGAATTTGGGCCAGGAAGCCTCATCTCTATTTAGTGGTGTCTGGGGCTCCAGCAGAGCTTCCCACTAGCTGTAGCTGGCTAGAATGGCTTGGACAAGGTTATGGCTCTAATATCTGGATTTGAGATTTTGGCTGAATACTTCAGTTCTTCTCCATGAAGTTAGCTAGCTGAAGCTTCCTCAAAATACAATGGAACAGCCGGGCATGGTAGCACACGCTTGTAATCCCCGTGCTTGGGAGGCGGAAACAGGAGGATCACGCAGGTTCGAAGCCAGCCACGCTGGCATGAGACCCTGTTTCCCAAAATAAAAGAGGTCTGGGAGTGTAGCCTGGAGGTAGAAGGGCTTCCAGGAACCCCAGTACCACCAAAACAACAACAACAACAAAAAACTATGGAACAGAAAATAAAACAAAATGAATTATTAAAAACAACAAACATAAAAGTCTAAATACTTTGTTTATCAAAAGTATTAGAGAAAATTGGGCTTTTTCATACTGAAAAAATGGAAAAAACTTAAATATAGCATTGACATGAATTTTTGGTGGCAGAAAATTCCACAGAACAGTGTTTATGCATCTTGAAAGTTATAGACTTCATTGCTGTTGTTTCTTTTCTTTTTTTTTTTTGGTGGTACTGGGGTTCCTGGAAGCCCTTCTTCCTCCGGGCTACACTCCCAGACCTATTTTATATTTTTGAAACAGGGTCTCTTATGCCAGCACGGCTGGCTTCAAACCTGCGCAATCCTCCTGTCTCCACCTCCCAAGCGCGGGGATTACAAGCGTGTGCCACCACGCCCGGCTCATTGCTGTTGTTTCTGAAAGCATAAATGTGGTCATGATCTAATTATATTCTCTTTCTCTCTCTCTCTCTCTCTCTCTCTCTCTCTCTCTCTCTCTCTCCCTCCCTCCCTCCCTCCCTCCCTCTCTCTCTCTCTCTCTCTCTCTCTCTCTCTTTCTCTCAAAAAGAAAGGAAGAGGTTAAGCGTGGTTGTGCATGCTTGTAATCCCAGTACTTGGGAGGCTGACACAGGAAGGTCACAGATTTACCACCAGCCTCAGCCTCAGCAACTTAGTAGGGCCATCTGCAACTTAGTAAACCCTGTTTAAAATAAAAGAATAAAATAGCTCTGGGAGCCAAAATGTTCCTGAGTTCTACCCCCAGTACCACCAAAAGAAAAAAAAAAAAAAGGAAGGAAGAATATAAACAAATGACTTTTTAAAGGCAGATACAAAGTTTCACAAATATTTCAACCCTTCTTTATGTGTTAAATACTATTAGTGATAGCAGTATTCATAGAAAAAAATGGCAGGCAAAATTATTGATTATCTCATATTCAAAACTGGAGAGTTTTAACAGATAGACTAAAAAAATATTTGGATGAACTCTTTATCCTTCATACTTCACGCACAGGTAACATTGTCTTCCAAAGATGTCTATATGAGGAACGAAGGAGGGAAGGAAGAAAGGAATGGAGGGATAGAGGCTCAGTTTCAAAGGTGCAATAAAATAAAACATAAAACTTAGAACAAATGTGGAAGATGGTTAAAAATTGTTCTTAGTGGAGGAGGCAGTGGTATTTGTTACATTATTCTTTTCAACTCTTCTGTAGTTTGCAATTTTTCGAAAGTTCAGTATCTATCCCCACCTCTTTCTAGTGTGACTGAGACTCCCCCAACCCCTGGGTCAGGTGTGCAGGAATAAAACAGAGATTCAGGGTTCTCACCTGCCTTCCTTGTCCTGCATTTCAAACAGCCTGCATCCTGTCTAGGATAGAACCATAAGAAGTAGGGAATGCTACTACGGAAAGAAAATCTACCCAGGTTTTCTTGCCAATGGGTAGCAGGCGGATTGCATTCTTCTTACTATGTGACCTTCTGACCAGGTCACCAAATACATTCTGACCAAATGCATTCATTTGTATTTACACTAATTCATTTGACTCGATTTCTAAAAATATTTAGAGATTAGGCACTAACTTTTAAGTCTATGAAACCCAAATTGGAACTGTCTGAATATAAATAAGGAAGCCAATCACTATGATGCTTTCTTTCTTTTTTTCCTAGGAAAAAACTTTAGGATTGAGTTTCTGCTGGGTAACATTGTCCGGGTAGAATCCCGAACTTTCAGCCTGCTAGCACCGCCAGTCTCTGGTGGTGGCAGTAGTGGTACCAGCAGCAGCAGCAGCAGCAGCAGCAGCAGCAGCAGCAGAGCATCAACTGTGTTCCCCTCTGCCCAGATCATGACTGTAGTTATGAGCTGTCTGTTGGCAAAAGCATTGTTCTTGGAAATATTTATGGCTGCAGTTTTTTTATTTCAAATCTAGTTATCAGTAAGTACAGTTCATTTTTACATCATGCATGTTTCCATATATGCAGGTACCAGTAAATTTATTCTAAGTAGAGGCTGTGTGCACAGCTCATGCGTGTGGCACCACTGTAGACATGAGGAAGTAGCAGCTTCAATGGCAGGGATAAGAGATCCTTACAGGAAATACTACTCACATTATGTGTTGGTGAATAGAACGTGGGGAATGAGACATGCAGGTAGTTGTCACACTCTTTTTCAGTGGCAAGAAGCAGACACATGGCTTAAGATATTTTAGGCAGTAATATGATCACATGGCTGAAAAGCCCAGGAGTCTGGTTTCCTCCATGGCTAGACCCAAGCACTCAAGTGATGCCACCCAGAACCTGTGTCTCACCATCTTTTGGCTGTATTCTAATTAATGGTAGCTTTACTCCCAGGCTGACTCCTTTCCCCAGTCTTCATGGCTGATGTATTCCTTAACATCTTTGGGTTTACATGAGACTAACAACAAAATAGACCCCCAACAGATCCAGTAAAGATCCTGTATACAGCTATTCCATTGACCTGGCTTGGGACACACACCTACACTGAACCAGTCATTGCGGTCACAGGCTTATAATTAGCTTGGCCTGGGTCATTTGGGGTAAAAGAACTGAGAATGGTGGAAATCAAGGTGCTGGTTCCAGATGGGGGCAGAAAGACATGGTGAATATTGGGGAATTCGTAGGAGGTAGAGGTCTCTATGGACTAGAATGATTAGTGATTATCACAAATGTCACTCTACCTAGGAACACATGAAAGTTGCTACTGTTATATAAAATGTATAAGATTTGGAGAAGAAGGGGAATGATACCCAAAAAGAGGGCTAAAAGAAGAGCAAAGAAGGAGTGAGAGTGGGGAAAGATATCTTGAACTACTCATGTTCAGCACTGTCTCTTTCCAAACATACTCTCCTGCTCCTCACTCTCCGTTTATGACAGTATCCTCTTTTCTGTCCTTCAGGTTGGCACCTCTTAGACGTCTCTCTTTCCTTCAAGCTTCTCATCCCCTCGAGCCTATTAGCTATCTCCATCCAACCACAGTGCCTCCTATCTATCCCTCATTTAAAGTCTTACTGCTGTACTTCCAATGTTTTTACTTCTCACTTGAGCTACTATTAACAGCTCCTTGAATTCACTGCTCAAAAATGCCCTCGCTTCACAGTTGTTCCTTCATATTGATGTTAGATTTAGCTTCCTGACACACAAGGTTGTGCAGCTCTAATGGTAATTTCGAATTACCAAAGAGTCATCACTACTTTCAAAATATAATCAGCACCGAAGGCTCCACAACCAGTTTTGAAGACTGCCTCCTTATACCAGTTCATTCTAGAAAAGATTCTTCTCATCCTGCATCTTCCCTCTGCCTGGGCTACATCCTCAGCCTCTGCTCATCAAGTTTTGCTCTGGGTTCTGCTCTAATTCTACGTCCTTAAACACGTTTCCATTCTTCCTTCCCACTCTACTAAGTAATTTCTCTCTCGTTTGTCTAGTATACTTGTATTACATGTATACTCAAAGCTATCTTCCCCCCATTGTGAGATATTAGAAGACCATGTGCTTTTATATATTATAGATGCTAATAAGATGGTTTAATTGAGTTCAACTCTTAAAAGAAGAGGAAATTCTTGCCTCCAATTTAAGGATAAATGTTGAGTAGGGGTAGTATAGGCAAATTGTAAAGAGCTTTCATTGGCAGATATTAATCAGTTTGCAATTGTTTATAGAGAGGAGTTTTTGACAGATTAAAGGTGAATGTAGAAGGGCAGAACCATAAAATTAGAAGCATCACAAAAGAAGTGTTAATATAGTTGAGGAAGAATTTGTGGTAGGGTAGTAATAGAAGGATACTGTGTTAGTCACTTTTTTTTTTTTTTTTTTGGTAGCACAAGGATTGAACTCAGAGGCATTCTACTTCCAAGATACAACTCTAGCCTGATTTTATTTTTTATTTTGAAAGAGGTTCTCGCTAAGTTGCAGAGGGCCTCACAAGGTTGCTGAGGCTGGTCGCGAACCTGTGATCCTCCTGTCTCAGCCTCCCAAGTACTGGGATTACAAGTGTGTGCCACCACACCTGGCAACCTTTTTGTTGCTGTGACCAAAATATGTGACAAGAACAACTTCAAGGAGGAATGATTTATTTTGGTTAATAAACATTGCTGCACTGGAGACCTTGTGGGAATACTCCAGATCCTACCCAGAATGGATACTGAAGTATTTCAAATTTAAAAACAAAGAAGGCCAAGAGGATGTGACACATATAACTGGTTCAGAGAGTAGTGATGAGGGCTTCAGAAACCACTATAAAATGGAAAAGAGAAAATGCTTGGACACCTCCTAATAAAATAAACTGTTAAGAGAAAAGTATGCTCTGAGAGGCCTGGCCCCATCTTCTTATAGCTGAATGTAGAAGGGCAGAGCCATACAATTAGAAGGTTAGAGCTGAGGGGCAGCTGGTAAATGATTAGCACACAAGTTATATTTAGATCAGTTTTCTTTTCTCCAGAATTCTAATTAAGGTCAGAGCATTTCTTCATTCTATAATAACAACAATATTGATTAAATTCACTTTTCCTAAGATCATTAAAATATAAGGTCTAGTTGGTTAAATGTATTAAGACTGCTTAATAAATACTTGTATATTTTGTCTTTTCTCATTAAATGCATTTTTTCCAATTTACTGACTTACATTATACTTGTTTCTGACAACTTTGGTATTTTACTAACAAAGAAAATTATATTTCAAATCATGTGTAGGGATTTTTACAAATAAAAAGGTTAATAAATGTCTTTTCCTTTACTACTTAATAAACTACCATTTTTAAATTAAGACATGAAGTGATTTAAACACCCTTAGTACACTGAAATATTGGGTTATTTTATAATTTTGCATTCTGACTTAACAATATTTTACTTTTACATTTCACTAAATAAAATAGCAAAGTGTGAATATGACAAATACAAAAATTTAGAAGCACCACAATTCTCTTTCCACACCTCTACCAAAGAGCATTAATAATTTTAACATAGAATTGGTAAACTTTGAAATATCACTTCCAAACATTAATTTTGCCCTGCTAGCCATACCATGAAATATTTAAAATGTGAAAATTAGTGAAACATATTTTAAATTATACTGTATGTGATTACTGCTTTTTAATTTTGTTGTAATGTTTTTATTTTTCAGGGAGCAACGAAAGTGCTGTTCCAAAGCATAAGCTGAAAATGAATATACAAGAATTGCATACTTATGAGCCTATTTGGTATACAACAAGGAATAATCTATAACATTTGCAAGAAAATATGTGATAATATTTTTATAATATTTTCAATGTACTAATTAGTTTTCATCACTAAGATAGGATTTCTTCAAAATATAAATCGCTTTTGATTCTTTACGTTTGCATATTCTCATTTCATTTCAAAATCCTTTCGGGTATCTCTGATTTGGAAGCAGATCCACCATCTTCAAATACTGTACCAACAAATCATAAAATCCTTTAATGAGTTGAGATAGTTTGTCTAGTTCTGAATTAAGCTCTTTAGATCAGGTTGGAGGCATTTTGAGATTTAAAAAAAAAACTAAGGAGAGCAAAGGAGCTGATTTTCTTTATACATTCATGAGTCTAATTTCTAATAATCTGAGTTCCTTTATGAGGATTTGGGAGGCGTAAGGTTGTTTTAGATCTCACTCTGAGCTATTGTCTTTCAGATCCACAGTAATCCTGGAATTCTAGACTGTCTTGCATTTCTGGGCCTGCCAAACCCTTTCCAATATTTTAAGAAGAGCCTTCTGAGTGTCCCCAGAATGGGCTTTGAGTGGGTTCTTCCCACTTAAAAGTGCTACTGTTGGGGCTGAGGGTGTTGCTCAGTGGCTGAATTCTTGCCTAGGTTGGGTGAGGCTCTGGGTTTGATCCAAAGCCTTGCAAATAATAATAATAATAAAATAATAATAATAATAATAATAATAATAATAATAATACCACCACCACAGCTAAGAGTGGGACTTGCCTCACATACAGGAAAGAACAGAACAGAACAAAATTATTTTTAAGAGGATAAACTATGTAATACAGAAAAGCCACAGATTAAAATAGCTAAGTTAAGCAAAAGCTCTCATAATATTAAAAAAAGTAATATTTACCTTAAAAATTCTAAATGGAATGCTCCATTGGCAGAACTCCCAATCAAGGCCTTGTAGCTGTGTCTAGGGCAGGCGGAGATGGTACTCACAAGTTACTTTTTAGCAAATGACACTCAGCCTATGGTATAGCTGAAAAAAATCAACAAAGCTTCCTTACCTTTGTCCCCTATATACAGTCTCCTAGCATATTCAACTCACATCACTGTCTTGCTCAGCAGACAATTATAAATAACAACCAGGTAATAAATACAAATATCTTTGCATAGATTTGGCATTTCATCCAGTCGAGCAGTTATTTTGCATCTTCTGGGAATCAGGCTTTCTAGTGAGGGGGAGACTACAAGGAATCAGATGCCATGCCTACCCTCCAAGAGTTTACAGGGTAGACGGGGAAACAGTGAAACCAGGCCATTTCAACACAGTGTGGGATATGGGAGAGAGAAATGCCTGATGCTAGAAGGCAAAAGGGGTGCTTCTCTGGAGTGGGAAGATAAAGATGGATGAGGGACAGTTTCCAGAAGATGATGCCTGAGTATTGAGGAATGACGCCTGGGATGAAGCAGAAGGTATGGTGGCAAGAGCAAAGAATAAAAGACCACTAGATAGCAAGTTTCTCAAAGGTGGTAGTCTCCTTAACTCATGCTTTTCCCAGTCCCATCTCTCAAAATGTTTAGCCCTCATGGGTGCTTTATCGCTGTTTATGGACAAATGACGCATGTGTGTGGGGAAATCAACAAGCAGTTAGGTGTTTCAGTAACTCCAAACATGATGATTAGAAAGGCAAGAGACAGGCTGTGGGAAGGGTCATGGTCCGCTAAACAGGCATGGAGGCGGGGGGGTGGGGGGGCTTCTGCTTGTTCTGTGAGTCACAGGTATATAGCTTTAACCAGATATTAAAATATAAGTTTTGGCTAAGACGAAGTACAAAAGGGTACCAAACAAAGTTGTAATGTTTCAAAGTAGGTAGCCTATAAGAGTAGAACATTAAAGGGAGGGTTTTGAAGACAGCTTTTTGGAAATGGCTGTGCTAAGAGGCCCCCTTTTGAAAAGGAAAGGAGTGATGGTATTAACTCAGGATGCAAAGTCAAGAAAAAAGTACTTTTCATTTGTCTCATGGGAAGCTCCGTAAGCGTTTCTTGAGGTTTGAGGTACACAACAGACTGATGTCTAAGTCTTATGAATCTCACTAGGGAACAGGTTGATGAAGTAGCCCGTGGCTGTCAACTCTAGGGCTACCGTTTAGGAAGAAATAGCACAGCATGTCCTATAAACTGAATATGAGTGTGAGTGTGTGTATGTGTGTGTGTGTGTGTGTGTGTGTGTGTGTGTGTGTGTGTGTGTAGGAGAGAGAGAGACAGTGTGATAGATAGACAGATAGATAGATAGATAGATAGGGATTTATTCTAGCAATGGGGAGGCACCAGGAGAGCTGCAGCCTACAAGGGGAGTAGACTGCAGGATAAGGAAATGGAAGGGGGCTGCTGAATGCCTAGGAGCAATAGAAAAAGTTCAGGTAGACAGCTCTCATAAAAATAGTCACAATTTTAAGGAAACTGCAGGTCAGAGTTTCTTGATAATGAGGTTTTCAGGGAATATATAAAAGCCCCTTTAAGAGGGATATCTGTCATGTCCAGGGAACACTGATCTTTGATTATAAACCACTAGATAATTCAGTACTTTTATTCTCTACTCATTCCCTATCATGATGGGTAAAAGTCTTCTGTTCCTAAAAGGGGAGGAGAGAGACCCAACATGCCCCCATTCCACGCTAAGACTTAAAAATCAGGTTTTCTATTGCAAAGCTAGTGTATTTCCCAGTTCATGATGTTTCTTGTCTGTTATAAAATTACATTCCAATTGCAATTTTAGCATCGATGGAACAAATTCCTACATTTGGGCTCTGGAAGAGATACAAAAATATCTGCCACATCAGAATGCTGTGAAAATTGGCACCATCTGTAGTCTTTCACTACCTAAAGTTTTAATTTAGTCCTCTGGAAGTTTTTGGTCAAAAATTTTCTATGTTTTTTTTTTTAATAAGGAGATTTTCTAATATAAGTCATTTGACAGTAAAAGGAATTTCTAAAAATTTGCTTCTTGGCCACAGAATTTGTTAAAAATAAAAGTTCCTGATTTAATGACTTTAGGGTTCCAGCTGTCCACTTTTTAAGAACTTTCTAGAATTATCATAATACATACACATAATACTTTATGCTAGATAAGTTGCAATTTAACTACTACTTTTGTAGATGTCTGTGTACAATATAGTTTCACACAGCCTTCATTCATATGCTAGCCACGTTTTTTGTCTTTAAATTCTTTGGTTTAAAATAGTATTTCTCTGACATTGCTGTCTTAAAATTTGATTTTTAACTTTTTAAGATACTTGTTAATGTAAGAAGTGGCTATGGTTGCTGAGCATGTCAGAAAAATCCTTTGGCGTGTTAGTACTCATACTATTATAAAATATGTGTGCATAACTTTTCAGTTTTCCTCCTTAATTCCTGCCTCATATCTCCCTCCCAGAGACAAGCCATAGAAAATTCAATTTCTTTCCCCAAGGCAGGTCATAGAAACTCCACAGTTTTCTCTGCTTTTCTCTAATCTACTTTATTTGATAGATGATAAAGGGACATTTCAGAAGGGGTCTTGCCCAAAATGGAGAGGAAGAAATGTTGCACAGAGCCACCTAAGAGTCTGATCAGACAGGACTTGCTGTGTTTCCCCACCCAGTTTATTAGCATTAGATAAGCAATGAAATCTCCATAAAAGCCCAATGGACAAGGTCCAGAGAGCTTCTGGATAGCTGAATGTGTAGAAGCTCCTGGAGGACGATGCCCCAGAGTGTGGAAACTCTGGGTCTTTCCTTCATGTGTGCATGTCCTTCCATTCCTCAGCCCTATTGGTTTCTTCTTCTGTGTCTTTTGTATACCCTTTGTAATCAACCAGTACATACAAACAAATAGAGAAACAAATAGTGTTTCTCTGAGTTCTGTGAGCTACTTCAGGCGAGGTTATTACATCTGAGGTGGGGGTGTGGGCACTTCTACTCAGAGCCAGTTGGACAAAAGCAGAGATAAAATAACGTGTAACTCAGAAACTCAGAGCTTGCAATTGGCATCTAAATTGGAGGGGTCAGTTTTGGGAAATGAGCCCTCAAACCTGTGGAATCTGATGCTATCCCCAGGTAGATAATGTCAGACTTGAATTACATTAGAGGACACCCAGCTGGTGTCTGCTGCAGATGTGCTTGCTTGCTGGTGTGTGTGGGAGTGGGGCGGGGTGGGGGGACCTATGCACGTGGTGTTGGAAGTGATCTGTGTGGTGTACACAATAGGAGAAAATGAGCCTGAGTTTGCTTTTTCTTATTCAGTAATTCTATCCACGATCTGAAAAATGGTAAAATAAATAATGTTCCCGTTTTTGTCAATGTAAGGAACACAGAATAGGAAGGTAATAAGAAAGAATATCTTCCTGTATCTCTCAATCTCTCATAATAAAACATTTATATCTATATTACTATCTCCTCTTTCTTTAGTTCCATCACCGTGTGTGTATGTGTGTGTGTGTGTGTGTGCGCGCGCGCGCGCGTGTGTGTGTGTGTGTGTGTGTGTGTGTGTGTGTGTGTGTGTGTACTGAATCATGCAGGGGCATTTTACCTCTAATTTTACTTTTTATTTTGAAAACAAGGTTTCGCTAAGTCCCTGAGGAGGCTGGACTTGAACCTGTGATCCTCTTGTCTCAGCCTACCAGGTTCTGGGATCACCCCACCCAATACAATAATCTTCTGATGATTTCAACTTCTAGATGGTCCATTTGATTTTGCCTCTTCATTTAACCCCGAATGTGCTACCTAAAGTATCCCTACTATTACCACAAACAGCACTATTGATGAGGCGAAGATGTATCGTGTGCTCTGTAAGTGCTGAGTCCAGTCCTGAGTGTCCTTCATGACTCTTTACAACAATCCTATAAAGTTTTTAGGCAAGGAAAATTGAAACCTAAAATAATTCAGAGAAATGCCCAAGTTCACAGAGCTACTAATGATAAAACTGAGAGTCAAACCCAGCCAGTCTAACTTCAGAGCCCAGGTTCCAATTTTTAATTGCTTCTCGTTTTTCTGCAAGCACGGGAGAGTGTTGTTGTTTTTTAAAGAGAATTTTTAGTAAATGTTTCTCTCCAAATTCCTGTTCAGATTCCAGGTTTTATACTTGGCCACCTCTGTTATCTCAGGCAAGTTCTTATTCTCAATTTCATCACAAATAAAAATATGAAAAATATCCTTGTTGTATAGTATTGGAGGACTGATGATATCATACACATGGCACATAACAGAATCCAGCAGGTGGTAGACTTTCAGTAAGTGATAGCTGCTCCTGTGGTTTTATTACCATAATGTTACCTATATCGTGTTAATCCCAGGCCCAATAAACTATTGGGCTTCTTATTACACTGGAACAGTGCCTAGCAAGTAATGCACTCCAAGTGAGTGCTAATTATTAGAATCATTGGCTGGGAATGAGGTCACCTTCAACAAAGACAATTCCCCAGCTTTCCTTGTATAGAAGTACCTCCAACTTCTGTGTTGTGGGTCATGAACCCAGAACGAACCTGTGGCATTTTCTAGAAACTTTTCTTAAAGCAAGATTCTTACGGATCCCTTTGCTCACCTATCACTCCTTTTTTCTCCTGCAAGGAGCAAGATGCCTCTTTGGACCAGGAGGGCAAAGGACAACCTCGGTGTGTGTGTGGGGGGGGGGGGGCGTGCAGAGAATTCAGCTGAAAGGAGTTTCAGTTCCTGACACTGATGCCCTACACCAGCACTTTTAGGGCTTCATTGGCATTTGGTGGGATCCTAATCTTAATTGGTATATACCCTGGTTTCATCAGATGCCTGACGTGGCAAAATTTTAAAGGAACAAGAGAATAGGGAATTAATCTTCCTGAGGGTAGGGTAGGTGCAGGAAAATAAAAAGGGCTTAAAACAACCATGTATGCATTGAAGTTATTACCTGTCTCCTCCCAAATGGAAGTGCTTAAACACTGATTTGAATCCATTATGGGTCAGGCACCTATCTGAACTGTGGGAAGATGGCACCCTTTGCCCACTCTTGTCAGTGGGTGTTTCAGCTTCCTCATCTTGGTACCATGTGGCAAGGAGTGCCCAATCTCCAGAGAAAGAATTTCTAAGATTAATTAAACTTCCCCTCTTCAGAGAGTAACTACATGCAGTGTGAGACCAAAAAGGAAGGGCCTACACTAGGGATTATGCTACATACTTGAATACTGTGGGCATCTGATCAAAGAGAAACCTCTTGCCACCTTATCTATGGGTCCTAAGACTGTACCTTAGTTATTGTGATGCTAAAATTCCCATAGAAAAACGGTACTTCCAGGAATGCTGTTCATTCATGAATTAATTCTAAGTCTATGAGTGAAGTTCCATTAGCTTAGGGTTATGTGTTCCTTTAACTTCTCTAAAGAACTTAGCACACAGTGTGTTCACAAGTGTTGAATCAACTATTTGCATAAGTGAATAGAGAGCACAATAAAATTTTTCTCCTTCACATTTTTTTAGATAAATCCAAAATATTACAGAAACTTCACTTTATCCTGACTTACAGCCTTAATATTTCAAATAACAGTGTATAAAATCCACACCCAGATATAGACCAACTAGTTATGGTTGCTATGGTAATGGGCTCTGTGCCTATGAGCAGAAAAAAAAATTTCTTTTGGGCAAGATATGTATGAGTGTTCCTAGCTACGTGGCAAGAGTATTTTCATTTGGCTTTTCTTCAGAGTAATTTATGTATTCAGGCAGATGATCCTTTACATATATATAAATTCTCCCTAGGAAGAGAGAAAATATATTATGTTTTTATATCGAACATTTCTTGTATAGCATAAATTTAATACTACACCAAGAAATATACATTCCATTGTGAGGAGATGAGTAGTTAGTTTTCACTGTATGACATGTACAGTATATATAGGCAAATGCCTTTAGTGAGAATTGTTGATAGGTTTGAGATTTTCAAGGGCCAGTGGCAGCCAGATCAGAAACAAGAGGGAAAAAAAATCAAGACTTTAAAGAGCAAGTGTCAAGACACATCCTCCCATGTAAATCTGAACAATGGTGAACAAATCTATTTTTTTTTTTTTGCGGTACTGTAGATGGAAACCAGAGGCATTCTATCTCCGAACTACACCCCCAGCCCTATTTTTAATTCTTTATTTTGAAACAGGGTCTCACTGAGTTGCAAAGGACCTAAGTAGCTGAAGCTGTCCTTGAATGGTGATCCTACTATCTCAGCCTCCCAAATCAAATTTCTATTTTTAATAGGACAGTTCCCATGAAGAAAGCAGTACTTTAAAATGACTCACAGTAATCATAAAACAAAGTACTAAGTCAACATACTGACTTAGAGGAATGAAAAAATAAAATGCAAATATAGTTAGGGGATTATTATGATAATACGGATGTGCTGAAATGACAAACACAGAAAGAATAAACAAAATTTGACCATGCACACTTAAGCAAAAATAATCTATGAGTAGTGAGAAAAAGCCTGCAGAGCCAGGGAAGTGTTGCAAAGTTTCAGTTCTGACAGATGCTCTTTCACCCAAAGACTTTACAATGAGCTGGGCAGAGGATGGGTGGGGTCAGGGGTTGAGGGTTGATTTTTGACTACAGCTTCAGAACTTAATGTTACCTCCCCCTTTCCTTTTTAATGTGGCAACCATGTCTTCTTCTGATTGCTGATGACAAAAAAGATAGACTTCTATTTCCCTTGGAAGCATCGTTCCTTGTGAGCTCAGGAAGATTCTACTGGGAGTGAAGATGATTAACCTGCATGTCTGGAAGCTTTCATTGATCTTCTTAACAGATTGTTTTAATTTATGCCTCTTGATTATACACAATAGTGAGATTGGTTGTTAACCTATTTGTATGTGCAATAACATAATTAGGTCAATTTTATTGCTATATTTCCAACATATTTCCACATATATTTTATTTGCTTTTGCAAAATAAATCTACAGGGAAGGAATTGTTTACCTAATTTTGCAGATGAGAAAATGGAGGCTCAATCTTGTTCAAGGTCATAGCTGCAATACCCATCATGCCGTGTATAGCTGAAGGGATGAGTTGTCTATTATAAACTTAGTGCCATTTTATCTCTAAGTTTTCAACCCACATACAAGAGAGATCATATTACTGATTTATGTTGGTTGTGTGACTTTCAATACTTTTTCTCTTAGAAATAATAAACCAGATCTTGCTCAAATCAAATCTAGTTAAATCATAATATAACTGAGCTATAGAATAACTTGACTAATAACAATGTGGTTATTAGTCAAGTGGTATTATATTTCTGAATTTCACTAATGAAAATAGAATGAGAATTTGCCCATCTTTTCATTTCAATCCATATCTGGTGAAAAAAAAAATTATTTTCCACTCCTATCTAGGCCCCTTCTGAAGGAACTTGTTTAATTCTTAGGTTATTCTTAAGTCTTAGGTCTTCCTGTATTAAGCAGTAAAAATTAATGATTGGAGTAATAATTATGATGGAAAATATTTAATGCCTCATGGAAAGTTAATTATCATTTACTACAATAAAAATAAAAAAGCTGCTTCAGACTATTTTTATTAAGCAAATGATCCTTACTATTAAGTAATGATTTGATATTAAAAATTTTATAATTTTCCATAATATTAGAATTTATTATATTTAAAGCAAGTACAATTTTCAAGAGAGAATAATACAATAACCCATTAAAATTATCAACAGAAAAATCCTTTGCTTTCAAATGTGTCTGTTCAAAGCTGCCACTCTACGAGCCACAAAGCTTTGTTTTGCTTGATCAAGAAATGACTTTTATGATCTGTATTCAACCACGAACAGCTGCTCATTAATAAAAAGCCATTAAAGTCCAAGACAGAACAGCAGGTCTAAAATTGTACTTGAGGAAAAAAAAGACCCCCTTTGGTAAGAAGCCAGGGTGGGTGGGGGCAATCTCCAAACACAAGGCTGTGTTTGCGAGGGCTGCTCCAACCTCCTGGGCAGGGTCAGTGGACAAGACAGAGCTCAGCCTCAGCTGGAGAACTCAGAACAAAGACTACACAGGTTTTGAAGAGAGAGAGTAAGACGTGGCTTGGAAGCTGATAGCATGAATAAATCAAGCTGGAGATTGAGCAGAGGCTAATCAGAAACTTTAAAGTGGCTAAAGTGGTGTGTGCACAGAGCAGGAACAATTAACTACACACCAGGAAGACAGGCGATGCAAAAAGAAATCTTTCACATGCTATTTTATCCTTTATGTTCCCCCCACTTGACATTGGGGAGTCCCCTGCCCCACTTACACAAAGTTGCAAATGGCAAGACTTAAAATAGTGCATCCCCGAGAGGCGGTCCCCAAGTAAGACCCCAAATTATTCACACCCATGATCTTCAATCACTCAACAAGCAAAGATGACTTAATAGTATTCTCTCATAGATATTGCTAACGTAAATTTTAGGTTTGTAATCCTCAGCAAGCGTTGTTTTCAGTTTTTATTGTGTTGGGGAACAAGTATTTAGTAACTATTTTGATGAAACAGTACCTTTGTTTTGTTTCATCTGGAGATGGTAAATTTAATATAGAAAACCAAAAAATTATGAAAAAGAAGAAAATGCCATGGGGCATAATAATTTGAAGCAAAGCTATATGTCTTCAAGGAAAAAAATACTGAGAATATATTTATGTCAGGTTTATTAGATTTGGGGAATCCAAAAAGTATTGGAAATTTTAGATTACTAGAATTTAGGCATTACAAGATATTAAAGTTAGCAGATGTTCAAGGGACCACAGGAGATTTTGTAGATTTGGGGAGATGTAGTTAATGAGAAAGATCGTGTAGAAATATATTAGTAATAGCTGCAGTAACAGGCATTATCTGTGAATGTCTGCTATGTGCCAGGCTCTGTGCTAAGGGCTTGGCAAGCCATTAGCCATTCTATGAAGTAGGTCTACTGTGGCCATTTTACTGATGAGGAAATTGAGATTAAGAGGATAAATAATTTGTCTATGCTTACATAGAACCAGAGCAAGTAATAAATTCACTTTCATCCCCTTTTGAGGTAAAATATTAAATTATTCATAGAAATGTGAGTCAGATTGGAGTGGGGAAGGCAAGGGCAGATTTCTACAAAGTTATGTGAGTAGGTGGATGCTCGGCCAAAGTGAGCAGGTAGTATATTCTAAAGAGGTATACAGAGGAAAAAGCTAGTTGGGTAAACTAGCTTTTTGCATAAACTGTTTTCTGCTTTTGACCACATATTAAAAAAAATAGGTAGAAAAGGAGATAAAAATAAGGGAACATAATTTTAATTTCCTGCCTACTTTTAGGCCTGTCACTTCCCAAGCCAATCTCTCTCAGGTCTGTTGTCAGTACCAAATTTCTGTGAAATCGGTTGTTTAGTTATTGTAAATTCATCCACTTATGAA
Source organism: Muscardinus avellanarius (assembly GCF_963383645.1). NCBI lineage: Eukaryota > Metazoa > Chordata > Mammalia > Rodentia > Gliridae > Muscardinus > Muscardinus avellanarius. Next base: position 31,253,610 of record NC_137789.1, on the reverse strand, counting down.
ATTACCTGGGCACTGTTAATTAGTACACCACTAAGTAGATTATAATGGAGACTACTGTCAGCCTAAAGATCCTCACATAACTTCCATACCGACCGCTCACCCAGTTTCCTTTCAAACAATAGCCTGAGCCAGGAGCGGTGATGCTCGCCTGTAACCCGGTACATGAGGCTGAGACTAGAGGATCACAAATTGCCAACCTCAGCAATTTACTGAGCTCCTGTTCCTTTCCCTCACTATCTCCCCTTTCCTCTTCCCTTCCCTTCCCCTCTCCTCGGACTAACCCCTCCAAGCTACACCCCCAACCAACCCTTTTAAAATATTAAAACAGGATTTCACTAAATTGCCAAGGCTGACTTCAAACCCACGATCCTCCTCTCTCACCCTTACAAGTACTGGAATGCACTGCCAATGCCCTACTCAGAGACTCTGATTCAAAACTGAAAAATAAAGAGGTTGGGGGTGTAGCTCAGAGTTAGAATGTCCTTGGGTTCAATTCCAGTACAAAAAAGAAAAAAAGTCTGAATACTTCTAAAGTATCTTTCACACTTGAGATGGCCCACAGTCTCCCTTGAATGTGTATTTCTTGCTTTTGTAAATTAAATCTGTCTCTAAAATATACTGAAATTCTTTTCTGTCATGTATGTAAAGGACCCCAATTGTTCTAAGTCCAGTTTCCCCTTCTCCAGAAATTCCTTGGAGCCCTCTCAAGAACCGCCACAAGGTCACTTACAATAGTGAGGGTCCCATGCCCACAAGGGGACCCAGCATACAAGGTACAACGATTATTATTTTTTAAAGTTAGGCTTCAAAGAATCACTGAAAATATGCAACTTGGGATAGTGCATATTATCTAGGCTGCAGGCCAGGTGCAAATGGCGGGTCTAGGCAAAAAAAAAAAAAAAAAAAAAAAAAAAAGCCACCTTTTTACTTCCAGATAAAGCAAATTCAATTTTAAAATGACGTGGAAGCTAAGTCTTGACTGAAGTTCGGGATTTAGCATCCCATAGGTGGCAGAAAGACTGGGATTATTCATTGCCACATCCAACATAATCCCGGGACAGGGGCGGGGCGCCCTCTTTTTTTTTTTTTTTGCAATCTGGATGTTGCTTGTTGCCCCTCCGGGGGGCACCGTGGGTGGAAGAGAAAATGGTTGGCGGGGTTAGGCACTGTACAGAGAACGAAAGAGAGACAACTTAATAGAAACTCAGGCCCTCCATGACGACAAACCACACTATTTACTTTGGTTCCCAAAACCCACCCGCGACCAAAACTGGGCGTGCGGGTCGCCGCTCGCCACGCCCCTCGACGCTCATTGGCTCCCAATGTCCACGCCAGCCTCGCAGGCTCACGCCTATTGGGCGAGACGTTAGCTGCGGAAGTGAGGGCCGGAGACCGCCGAAGCCGCTTACAGACAGGCCGAGTGGGCGTGGTCGGGGGGAGGGCTTTCCGAGGAGGGGGCGGCCATGGCAGCTGCGCGGCGGCCTCGGTGCCGGCGACGGAGCGCGTGCCCGGCTTTGAATGAGCGGGGCTGAACGGGCGGCGCGCGCGCTCGAGGAAGCGACCGGCGGCGCGCGCGCGCCTCGTGTGCGCGCGCGCGGCCCGCTGCAGCTCGGAGCCTCCGCCGGGCGGGGAGGGGGAGGGGCAGGTGAGTGTGCTCGGCTTGCGCGCGCCCGCGAGGAGCTTATCCCTCCCTATCCGCACCAGACCCCGGCCCCAGCCCCCGGGCATCACCTGCCCTCCCCCGCCAGCCCTCCGCCTCGCCCCGCACTTCCCGCTTGATACCCTCCTCCGGGCCCTTCCACTCCCGTCTCCCCCCCACTCCCGCCCGCCACCCCGGTACTGTTTCCGGGTCACGGTGACCTCTGGGGTCGGGGAAGCGCCTCTGGGAGCGGGGCCGGGAGCGCGGCCATGGCGCGCTCACGCGTGGGAGTCCGGCCTGCGAGGCCCGAGCTCCGAAGAACCCCGGGGTTCAAGTTCCCCACCCCAAGGGTAGCTCGCGGCTCCCGCTTGCCCTCCCGCGGGCCTCGCACCTTCCGGGGCTGACTCCCCGGACGCACCCAGCCCACCCGGCGCCCACCGCCCGCGGCTCCGCGAGTCCCGCGCGCAGTGCGCACGCGCGCACGTGGTTTTCCTCATCTGTGCAGTGGGCATAATTTTTCCCCCTCTCAACTAATTTGTAGGTGGGTAATCTGAAGTTAAACCATTTTAGGTATGAAACTGTCATCTTGGTCCTTAAGGAGACCTCACCCTGCCTTCTATCAGCCCCAGAGGTGTCACGTATTTGAGGGCTTGACTAAACAGATGCCAGAGATGGTGCAGATTGTTCGATGTTACAACCAGCTCTTACACTCCACATCAGTTTCTGTTTCTCTTTCTTGCTGCTGCTGCTGAAACTTTGTATTTCAAATTTAAGTCGGTCCAGGTAAATTTTGCTTTTGAAGCTTTATGATTTTTTTTTTTTTTCCGGTACTGGAGATTGAACCTAGGGGTATTCTACCTCTGAACTATACCCCCAGCCCTGTTTTTTTTATTTTTAATTGCAAGTTGTGGAAGCCTCACTCAGGAGCTGAGGTTGGCCTTGAACCTGAGATCCTCCTCTTTCAGTTTCCCAAGTACTGGGATTACAAGTGTGCGCCACTGCCCAGCTGAGTTTCTTGATCCTTAAACTACTTCAGAGAGTTACAGAATAAACATGAAGAAGTTCTGTACTGTACTAGATTATATGGCTTTTCAAGGGTTGATGTGAAAAGATTGAGAAATACAGTTTTAGAAATACAGCACTTGATAACATGGTGTGTAGCAACATAGATTGGCCGGCTTCTTTAATGAGTTGCGATATAGTGGATCTTATCTATAGGATCTTGAGAATTACAAGAAGGAAAAATATCATTGATCTATCCATTTCTATTGCAGCACTCTCATTTTAACCATAGAAAAATGTTTTTCTATTGACATTGAAGAGCTGCCATCCCTTTTGATTCCCTAGAGAGATGCCATTTCTCTAGAAGTCTTGAACATAGGTTGCTTTATGGTTCTGAGCATTACTCTGCTGTATCTCAAGTTTCTGTATTTTTCTAGCAATTTTAAAGGAAATTTTAAAATTAGGTTATTTTAATGTTGCTCTGTTCTAGAAAATATTTTAAAGCATTCAAGTACAAAGTAGCCTAAAATATATACTTAACAAATTGGTCATCTAGAGGGCATTTAAAAAAAAAAGTCATACTGAAGAAATGTGTATAAAATTAAAAGGTTTCTCAATTGGAATATGATGGAAGGAGAGCCTGAGCATGGAGTCAGTTTCATTAATCTTAGATGAGTGAATCTGTGCCTTACTCACCCAAGCCACTTGTCTTTCTCTGAAATAAGTATTGTGAAATGTAACTTTTTGGGTGGTTGTTAGGAATACAGTTAAGTGGTAGGTAAAACATACATTAAATACATTAAAGAGCTATGTCTTTAATGTATTAAGTGCATAAAGAATGTTTTTTTTTTTTTCAAGAAGAATGTGAGTACCTACTATGTCCCTAGCATTGTGTAAGACCCAGAAACACCAAACTGAACAACACTGATTGAGTCTTGCCTTCTTAGTCCCTTGCATACCAGCAGGAATTAAGTGTACATATCAGCTCAGGTCGTTGACTGGTTAACACAGGATTCCTCTCTACTGGCTTGGGAGTGTTTCCCAGTGTGTAGTGTGGTAACCATTACATAGTAGGTGCTCGTATATATTCATTTAATCGCATTGAGCATTTAAGTAAGTACAGGTCTTGAAAAATATTCCTATCTGCAAATCAGAGTAGTTGATACAAAAAAAGTTGCTAGATCACTTGATTGTATTTTCCCTATGTCAGTACAACAGGTTGGACATTTTTATCTTAACAATTTAATACCTTCACATATTTACTAAGTGTTCATGTTTTAGTGAGTATTCTTGACCTTTGAATTAAGTAAATATCTAGGTTTGAGTCCACAAGACATTGGATGTAGGATCATGGAAATACTCTCTGCTTCAGTTGTATGAAATGAGCACAATAACATAGGATGGTTTTGTGGGTTAAATAGGCAAATATTTAGATATTATTTGGTACATAGTAAGTGGACAATGACTCTTAATTCTTCTCTTTTATTAATCACAAAAAGAAAAAGTTTTGCAGATCAAGGCTAATCTTACCTGTTAGGAGGGAATTCTGTTATCAGTAGAAGTCAGATTTTCTGTTTTTCTGTTAGATAAATTTTATTTTTAATTTGTTTGAATCATTCAAACTGGAAAATATCTATTTTATAATGATATTAACAATAATTATGGGACGGTAATGGCTGTGGTTACGAAAGCTCTTTATGAAATTTTTTAAAAAATTCATGTATTTTCTGAAACCAGCGCCCATCTCACTTCCCAAATAGTAAATGTCTTCTTTAAAAATCTGCTAGAAGCCAGGCATGGTGGAACATACTTGTAATCTCAGTACTTAGGAGGGTGAGACTGGAGGATCTCAAGTTTGAGGCCAGCATCAGTTACTTAGTGAGACCCTCTGCAACTTAGTGAGATGCTGTTTCAAAATAAAGAGTAAAACAATTGGGCTGGAGATATAACTCGGGAGTGGAGTGCTCCTGGGTTCAATTCTCAGTACCACACACACACACACACAAGTAAATTTTAAAAAATCTGCTAGCATATGTTTTTGGTTCTGTTCCATTTCCTTGTAAGTGCCACATATTGTACATTTCTCTTTTCTGTATTTTTTTCTGAAAATTTGCTTAATTTTAACTTGGGAAAGTTTGCTTCTCTTTTGGTTGAGAGATTTATTCATCAGCTTGAAATGAAGGTTTTAATCACCATCTTACTTATTCAGATCTTCTACTTACTTATTCAGATCTTCTACTCTAGTCTTACCTTTCAAGTGTTAACTCTCTGTGAGTAAAACCCTCCAGAGAAGGATAGAAAGAACTAGTACAACATAGAAAAATATGTTTCTCAGTAGATAAAAATAATGGAGTTAAGACTTGCTATTAGTCCAACAAGAGGTAATAAAGGTTTATGGTAATCAGGTTATTGTGGAAATAGGAAAGAATATGGGCAATATGGGGAATTAGAATAAGGAATTTTTGACAGTTTAAATATAAGGCAGTATGAGAGAAAGGAGTCATGTTTAATTTTTTGCACCTGATTAGACCATTGATTAGGGTTGTATTTGACAGAAGTATTTAAATTACTCAAACAATGAAAATCTTAATATTCTCTTAGTTTATTTTCTTTTATGACCCTTCCATCCTTTCAATGAGTAAGCAGCTCCTAGGCATAAGTAGACATTTAGTAAATCATTGGACTTATATGGAGAGACAACTTACATGAATGCAAAAATAAACATTGCTAAAGGAAACTATTGATACCCTACAATTGTAGCCTTAGTAGTCCATAAGCCCTCTCCAACCTTAGAAATACAAATGACTGGCCCTGTGTTTTGCCTTTCTTTAGAAGGAACTGGCGGTAGTGGCTCTACAGAGCAATCAAGATCAGGTGCCACCAGAGTTAAGTTATTTTCCTCACATTCTGGTTTAGTTTTATTCTAGATGTGTGCTTGTTTTGAACTTTTATAGTGAGGTATAACATAAACAGCACATACAATAAAGTATATAGTAGTGTTACTCATTTAGATCATTCTCATAATGAAGCAATCAAACCTTTTTTTCAAGTCTTACTTTGCAGATAGCTAAAGGTACCATATAGAGTGAGTAGAATCCTTTATAGAAGGAAACTTGAGACAGAAGTCTTAGTTTCCTCATTCTTCCATACTCCCATTAGAAATGGCCACTAATTTTTTACTATTTAATTTCTACCCCACTCAAGGAAATATTTTATTTAAAAAATAACATCAGACTATTTTCAAGACATTGAGAGGTTATTGCATATATTGGTAGAGTATCCCTTATCCAAAATGCTTAGAACCACAAGTTTCAGAATTGAGGGGAAGGGTAGAATATTTGCTCATACAAAATGAGATATGTTGAGGAAGGGACCCAAGTCCAGATCCAAAATTCATTCTTTCCATATATACCTTTATACACATAGCTTGAAAGTAATTTTATATATTATGTTTAGTTTGTGCATGAAATATTACAGTGTGGACATTTCCATATGTACTCATTTCAGATTTCAGATTTTCAGATTAGGGATGCTAAACTTGTATCTAGTAATTAAAAACAAAATAGTTATGTGTTTTAATTTCCACAAAGCTCATTTAAAGACAGCATGTAATTAATGCTACAGGAATGATATATTATCCAGGACAATTTTAATCTTTATTTTTACTGTAAATGTGATTGCTTACCTTTTGTAAGGTAATTTCAAAAAACTAAGATTTCACTTTTGAGAAGAAGGAACATAAAGTATCTTTTTAATCTGGTTATGTGGTGATTGTTACTTAAGTTGGAATTCATTCCCTTTTAAGTAAATACATCTAGAACTGCAGTTCAAAATACTAATTTTTGTTTTGTAAAAAAAAATCAAAATTTTCTGTGTTTTTCTTTTCATTTTAAGAATTCCTACTTTAAATACTCTATTAAGCAACTGCCCTGATTATTTCTAAATATGTTAATAATGGACTTGGAGGCCAATGAGTTTTAGTTTTGGTTTTGTTATCAGATGGTTTCTTCATCTTGAGCAGCACCATTAACTTCAGTGTATTAGTTTCCTCATTTAGGAAATTATGAAGTTGGATGATATATATTATCAATACTCTTGGCACAGGAATCATACGATTCTAAATGCTTGCATAGACATTTTCTCTTTGACAAAAGGCAAGAAAAAGCTAAAACATGAAATTCCATTTTAAGACAATTTTCTGTGTGTGTGTGTGTGTGTGTGTGTGTGTGTGTGTATGCCTGTGTATTTCTTGTGACTTGACTCAACATATAATCTCTGCCTCCCAACTGTAGAAAAATGACCATCTTCCACGGATTAACAGACTTCTTATTCCTTTGCCATCTTTTGCTGTGTGTGTGTGTCACTGTGGATGGAACCCAGGGGCATTCTCCCTCCTTGCTACACCTCCAGCCCTATTTTTTCATTCTTTATTTTGAAACAGGGTCTCATTAAGTTGCAAAGGGCCTCATTAAGTAGCTGAGCTGGCCACGAACCCGGATCCTCCTGTCTCAGCCTCCCAAATGCTGGGATTACAAGTGTGTGCCACCACGCCCAGCTCCATATTTTGTATTTATTTTGAAATTTCAAATGGGGGCATTCATGATTACTTAACTAATATATTCGATTTTAACTTGTGCAAAAACTAATTGTAGGTAATTTAAGATAATTAGTGACAGTTAAGGTAATATATGCAATACATATGTGGTGTAGATGATTGAAATGTATAAAGAAATATATGGAGATGGGCGTGATAGTACATTCCTCTAATCCCAGTACTTGGAAGGCTGAGACAGGAGGATTGCATGTTCAAGGCCAGCCTCAGCAACATAGTAAGAGTCTTAGCAACATTGCTAACAAGACACTCAGTTTCAAAATAAAAATAAAAGAACTGGTAGTGTAGCTCAGAGGTAGAATGCCCCTAGATTCAATCCCTAGTACCTAAAAGAAAAAAAAAAATGTGGAATTATCACTACATTTAAAATGATGCCTGTTTTACCATTTTTTAAAAGAAAAAAAATGTGGAATTATCACTACATTTAAAATGATGCCTGTTTTACCATTTTTTGAGAACTTTTGAATTTCTTTCATTATAATTTTCCTTAGCTCTTAGTTCTTATAGAATTTTTTTATATAAAAATAATACCTTTTTATTTAACCATAGGGAGGCATTGTAAGTGTGATTTTATGGACTCAGACACTGGAACTTGGGTTCAAATCCCAGTTCTGATATTTATCAATTCTTTGGGCAGGTTACTTAACTCTTATTTATGTCAGTTTCCCTCTCTGAAATAGGGAAAATATATTACTTGTCTCAACCTCTTCACAAGGATGTTTTGAAATAGGTGAAAAAGCACCTAACAATAATGCTTAGTATAAAGTAAGAATTAGTATATTGAAATGCTATTTTTGTTAACAAGGTTTAAAGCATTTCTTTTTGTGACTGCCTAATCTCACTTAGCATAATGTTCTCCAGTCCATCAATTTCTTTGTAAATGATGTGATTGTGTTCTTCTTTATGACTGAGTAAAATTCCATTGTGTACATATCCCACAGTTTTATAATCCAGTCATCTGTTGATGGACATCTTGGCTGATCCCATAGATTGGCAATGGTGAATTGTGCAGCTATCAACATAGATATGCATGCATTAGTTTGGTAGTTTGGTTTCCATTCCTTTGGGTAGATAGCCAGAAGTGGTATTGCTGGATCATATGGTAGGTTCATTCCCATTCTTCTGAGGATCCTCCATATTGTTTTTCCAAAGTGGTTGCACTAATTTGCAATCTCACCAACAGTGTATTAATTAGAATTATCACTTCTCCACATCCTCGCCAGCATTTGTTGTTGTTTGTGTTTAGAATGATTGCCATTCTAGTTGGAGTTACTGTGATCTTGTTTGAGTTACTTTTTGTAAATTGTGTGAGATGTGATTGAAGGGCTTTTATTGTTGTTTTTTGTATATAGATGAGCTTTTCCAGCAGTGTTCCTTGGAAAGACTATTTTTCTCCTGAATTGCCTTAACATCTTTGTCAAATTTCAGGTCATATGAACGTAGATCTATTTCTATACTTTCTTTTGTTCATCTCTTTGTATATATTGATTCCAGTACTGTGTAGTTTTTATTACTATAGTTTTATAATAAGTCTTGAAATTAAGTAGTATTAGCCCTTCCTTCTACATTGTTCTCATTGTTTTGGCAATTGTAGGTTCTTCGCGTTTTCATATGATTTTTATATTAGCTCGTCCGTTTTAGAGAAAAAGACTTCTGTGAGTTTGATTGAGATTGCTTTGACCCTGTAGTTCAATTAGGAGACTTGATATCTTAACAATATTGAGACATCTAGCCTTGAAATGACTTTCTAAATTAATGCAGGTCTTGATTTGCATCTCCCTGATTGCTAATAATGTTGAACATATTTTCCTGTATCTATTGGCCATTTGTATCTTTTTTGTGTGTGTGAAGTGTCTATTCAGTTCAGTTACCCATTTCTTAATTGGGTTATTTGTTTTGCTAGTGTAGATTCTTTTGAGCTCTTTGTATATTCTGGAGATTAGCCCTCTATCAGAGGGATAGCTGGTAAAGATCTCTCATTCTGTAGGCTTTCTTTAGATTCTTGATGATTTCCTTTGATGAACAGAAATTTTTTAGTTTGATGCCATCCCACTTGTTAATTATTGTTTTTAATTTCCTGAGCTTTGGAGATCTTGTTGAGGAAGTTACTACCTCCCTTTATGTTGAAGTGTTGAACCTGTGCCCTCCTCTAATAGCATCACAGTCTCTCTCAGATTTCCAGGTCTTTGATCCATCTCAAGTTGATTCCTGTGCACAGTGGGAGGTAAGGATTTAGTTACATTTTTCTAAAAATAGCCAGTTCACCCAGCACCATTTGTTGAAAAGGCTATCTTTTCTCTAGTGTATGAATTTGGCCCCTTTGTCAAAGATCAATCTACTACACTGAGATTCCATCTAACTTCAATCAGAATGGCAAGCATAAATCAAATAACAACAAATGTTGGCAGGGGAAATAGGAACTCGTCTATACTGTTGGTGGGAGTGCACACTAGTTCAGCTGCTATGAAGATCAGTGTGGAGATTACTTAGAAAACTGGGAATGTATCCATCATATGATCTGGCTGTACCACTACTGGGTATCTTTCCAAAGGGTTGAAATCAGAAAAGTCAGTAACATATGCATACCCATGTTCATAGCAGCACAATTCACAATAGCCAAACTATAGAAGCAACCTAGGTGTCCATCAACAGATGAATGGATAACAACATTATGGGAAATACACACAATGGAATTCTACTTAGCAATAAAGAAGAACAAAATTATGTCATTTGTAAGAAGATGGAAAGACCTGGTGAACATTATATTAAGTGACAGTAGCCAAGCACAGAAAGAGAAGGGACATGTTTTCTCTAATATGTTTGAGCTAGGGAGCATTTGGAATATCAAAGGGACTCCATATAATGGAGGAGATCCTCAGTGGAGCCAGGGAGGAAGGGTAGGGGAGGAAGAAGGCTGAGGTTCATTAATGGAAATACTACCAGTGACTGTGTGTGTAAACATGTGGATATAACATTGTTTACCTGGACACTTGGTACTAGAAAGGAGGGTGAGGAGGTGAGGGGGAGGACCAAGTACTGTGTGAATAATATGCCATTGTCAACATGATCTACATTATGATATGAGACTGTAATGCACATATATATATATATTTATTAATGCAGGTCTTTCAAACTTCTCTCAGCAGTAGTTGGTAGATTGTAGTATACAGCTCTTTCATTGGAATTGTCCCTAGGTCTACTATTTATTGATGCTGACATTTGTTTCTGATTGTTACTAATAGACAATAATACAATTTATTGCAGATCCCCCTGAATTTTCTACAAGGACAGTTTTACTTCTCCCTTCCAATCATGATTTTTTTCTCCCACTTTCTCTCTCTCTTGCTTGATTTTATTGGCTAGAAATCCCTCAGAATGCTGAAAACAAGTAAAGGTTGTGATATTCATGACCTTAAGGGGAAAAAAGGTCATAACAACTTGTGTTATATGTGTATAACCTTAAGGGGAGAGTTCCAGTATCTTTCTTTGGATTAGTATCTATGTAATGCTGATGTCAAAAAACGAATTGCAAAATATTCTGTTTTTCAGTTTTTTGGCAGTGTATGTAAAATTGGCATTAGGCTTTCTAAGTGTTGGAATTTATCAGTGACACCATCTGGGCTCAGAAGATTTTTAACACAAATTCACTTTCTTTAATAGATATAGAAATTTTTAGGTTATCTGTTTCTTTTTATACTTTGGTAGCTGTTTATGTATTACAGGACATTTGCCTGTTTTTATTTGTCAGAGACGGGTGTAAAGTTGCGTATAATGTTTTCTCAAATTCTTTTAATATCTATCTTACATACTTTTGATTGAATGGCCCCTTTATTGTGAGATGAATTTCATAATACTATTTTTTCTAAAGTTGAATTAGTTACCTTAGCTTTCTTTTGTTTAGTGCTAGCATAGTATATTTTAGCATAGTATATTTTTTCATCCCATTTTTTTTGTGTGTGGTGGGTGGGGGTGGTTCTAGGGATTGAACCCAGGGGCACTCTACTCCAAGCTACATCTTCAGTCCTGTTTTCTTTTCCTTCTTCCTTTTTTTTTTTTTTTTTTTTTAAACAGGGCCTCACTTAGGTTGCTGAGGCTGGCCAGGAACCTGCAGGCTCCTGTTTTAGCCTCCACATACTGAGATTATAGGCATGTGCAACCATGCTGGGCTCCTTACTCCTCATCCATTTTTTTTTTTTTCCAGTACTGGGGATTGAGCCCAGGGACATTTTACCTTTGTGCTACACCCCCAGCCCCATTTTTTATTGTTTATTTTGAAACAGGGTCTCACTAAGGTGCAGAGGGCCTCATTAAGTACCAGAGGCTGACCACGAACCTGGCAATCTTCCTATTTCAGCCTCCCAAGTACTGGGATTACAAGCAAGTGCCACCACATTGAGTTTCCTCATTCTTTTAACCTATTTTTGTCTTCATATTTAAAATGCATTTCTTCTTATTTAAAATGCATTACACCTGCATTTCTTAGCAGGGTAGAATGGTATCTGTGAAGGGCTGAGACAGGAGGATAATAGGTATGCAGCCAGCTTCAGCAACTTAGCAAGGCCGTCAGCAATTTAGTGAGACCCTGTTTCAAAATAAAAAGTAAAATAGGCTGGTATAATAGGGCTAGGGTGTAGCTCAAAGTTTAGAATGCCTCTGTGTTCCATCTCTAATATGACTAAAAAAAAAGCATTTCTTGTAGGCAATTTTAGACAGTTTGCATTTAGCATGATTATTATCATTATGGTTACTTGATTTTCAGTTTGTCCCATCTTTTATTTGTTCTTTGTTTTCTGCTGCCTTTTCTATTGAATAGCTTTTTTTAAAAAAAAATCTCCATTGTTAGCTTATTGGGTGTGACTAGACCTTACCCCTCAGAGAAATGACTTATTTGGCTTATGAAGGGTAGACACTGGGGTCAGTATTTTTTTGGTAGATCTCCAGATTTGCAAGCCATTGATCTAGATGGATTCTATAGATCCTTTCAATTACTAAATGTATGACTTTATATGAGTTATAAAGTTTTCTGATTTTTTAAATTGTAAGTGATTTGTATTAAATAGATAATTTAAGCAACATGATTTTCAAAAATGACTCCCAGTGAAGTTTTTTCCTCATAAACATTTGCAAAGCTCTAAAAACCTGATTGCTTAAATTGTTAACATTATTTACATCCTATTAAAATTTGTGTTATCTTTGTAGTTTCTAGAGAAAAGTAAAACTATGTCAGATCTTTCTCAGTGCATAAAGATTTTTCAGCTTAACATGAATGTGGCTTAGGAAGTCATTTAATACATTTATTTATGTGCCTTTCCACAGGTTTTGGCTCTCACCATGGCAATCTCTCAATTCCGGCTATTTAAAGTTTGTACCTGCCTAGCAACATTATTCTCATTCCTAAAGAGATTAATATGCAGGTAAATAAATTTTATGTTCAAACTGACTTGTTTAATCTCCTAACAGGTTTTGAATTCTTCATAACTTTAGAAATACAGAAAACATTCTGTTTATACAAACTCTTATTTGCAGTATTCATTAGTCTCTAGTATTTAAAAAAATATTTTTCTCTACTTCAGATCTAGAAAGTAAAGTGGTTTTTGTTCTTTCAAATTCTTACATTGTCCATTTAAATAAGATGTTTAATACTGTAGAGTTTCAGAAATAAGCAGACTAACTTTCATCATTATAATCATCACAGAGCTTTTATGTACTATTTTATTATTGAAATGTTTTAAGATGCTTAGGGGAAATTAGGTATATGTATTTTTTATACTGTAATGTCAGTGTTATTTTTGTATTTGTAAAAAAAAAAAAAAAAAGAATACAAAGACAAAAAAAACTTAATAGAGAAGCCCTAAATAAAATAGTTTTATTTGTTTGTTTGTCTCTTAAATAACATTCCACAACATGCAGACTGTCCAGAGCATTTAGTTAATTATTTGGCTTTGGCAGGTCGTCCTCAGATTTCAATTCTTTCTGTCTTCTCACATGACTTGACCCTAGAACTATGACTTCTAAACTATGCTGAGGTGCGTTCTACAAAATTCATAGGGGTTCCATAAAATATTTTAAATTTTCTAGTAAAACAGTGATAAGTTAATATCTGTTGCATACAGCACAGATTTCTTATTCAAGATCATATTTGCAATACTAGATCCTGCAGCATTCCTATACTGAATGTTCTTAATGATTGAGGTACATTTCTGTTTACTTTTATTTTGGGTGACATATCTTTGCAAAATTAGGCTTTTAAATTTAAAATTAAAAGCAAGTACTAAACCAAATTTAGTATGGAACAAAAAAACGAGGGTTTTAGTCTTCAATCTGATTTCAGTGTTTGAGAAGCTATGCATTGTCAAAGAGGCACACATATTACATTATAAATTTTATTCCATTCAAAACAGAAACATTGCATTTTCTTTACATTTATGTCTATTGTTTTGTAGTGGCAACTAAACACTTAGAACTAGTTAATCAGTGGAATTGTTGATATTTCTTTTGGCCTTGGGGTACTGGGAGTAAATAACTGATACACTAAGATAAGTTAGAAGAAAACAGAAGGTAGATGGTAATCAACTATCTTTTTAGTAGATGAGATTTAGAGTTTGTACACAATATTTCTGTTTCTAGTCAGCTATCTTGAGCTTAATCATATGGCCACCTAGCTGCAAGAAAAGCTAGGAAATATAATCTTTGGCTAAATGGCTATTTGATGGCTACTGAAAGTCCAAGAATTAAGTATCATTCAATTTATTGCTAGAAGTAGAGTGGTCTGTATTTAAAAAAAAAAAAATCATCCAGGATATTGCAGTGGGAACAAGTGAATGAACTAGAATAGCAATTATCACTAGAAGAAAAATGTAGGAAGAACTGGAAAATTTAGGTGATGGAATGTTGAAATCTCTCCAGAGACTGTGATTTGGGAAGTAGGAAAAAAAATTTAGGAACTTATGTGCTCAGATCATCTGAGAATGAAGAGTAGTGGCCAGAAATTAACTATGAGGCAGAATAAGAATGAATATTAATTACCAGAAAACGAAAAGAAACATGCTAACAGTTGATGATGACGTATAGGTGTTTTCTTTTTTGCATCTATTCTAAAAATTCTGTGTAGTTTAGAATAAGAAATTGCATTTGATTTAAAAATATTAAGGATTTCCCTGTTATAAGTTTATGTTGTCAGTAAAAATATATTTAGTTTGTATGTTCATTTTTTTTTTTTTTTTGGTTCTAGAGTTTGAACCAAAAGATACTCTACTTCCAAGCTACACTCCCAACCCTTTTCATTTTTTATTTTAAAATAAGGTCTAAGTTGTTGATGGTCTTGCTAAGTTGCTGAGACAGGCTTCAAACCTGTGATCCTGTCTCAGCCTCCTAAATACTGGGATTACAGGCGTGCAACCCGGTGCCAATCTCTATGATCAGTCTTGGAAAAAAACAATCCTTTGTAAGGATAAACTTCTTTTAGTTGTCAAAAAGAACCTAGATAGCCAGACATGTTCGCGCATGCTTGTAATTCTAGTACTTGGGAGGCTGAAGCAGCAGGATCACAGGTTCATGGCCAGCCTCAGCAACTTAACGAGATCTTGTTTCAAAATAAAAGAATAAAGTAGGGCTGGAGGTGTATCTTGGAGGTAGAATGCCTCTGGGTTCTATCTTCAGTACCCCAAGATAAAAAAAAAAAAAAGAACCTAGATCATGTGTTATAAAATACTCAGTTTACGTCAAATTTTGTAAGAGTACAGTAGTTTTCTATTCATCCTTTAAACAACAACAAAAAAAAAACTTCTAAACTTGTAATAAAAATAGCTACCTTTATCAGTTAGCTATAAATAGAAGCTTCATAGATTACTTATCATGAAGCCATAAGAGCTGGGTTTGGTGGTGCTTGTAATCCCAGTACTTGGGAGGCTGAAACAGGAGGCTCGTAGGTTCGTGGCCAGCCTCAGATACTCATTGAGGCGCTCTGCAACTTAGTAAGATCCTGTTTCAAAATAAAGAAAAAAATAGGGCTAGGGGTGTAACTCAGGTAGAATTTCCCTGGGTTCAATCCCCAGTACTGGGGAAAAAAAGGAAGTGAATGATGAGTTATTTATAATAGCTACCAGTTTTTGAAAGTTTGGCTATATAGGAGGCACTAAGTGCTTTAAATATGTCCCTTAATTAAATCATCAACAGCTTCACCAAAGAGTTAAGAAGTTTGAATGCCTGCATTTGATAGATGAGGATACTTAAGCTGAGAAGTTCGGTTAATTCTAACTAGACTCAATAGAAGTAACAGCAGCACAATTCACAATAGCCAAATTATGGAGCCAACCTCGGTGTCCATCAACAGATGAATGGATTACAAAATTGTGGGGTACACATAATGGAATTGTACTCAGCAGTAAAGAACATAATAATGTCATTTTCAGGAAAATAGATTATCTAGAGAGCATTATGTTAAGTGAGATTAGCCAGTCACAGAAAGTGAAGAGTCATATATTTTCTCCCATATGGAAGCTAGGGAATAATTGGGACACCAGAGGGACTTCAGATAATGGAGGAAAAACTCCAGTGGAGCCAGGGAGGTGGTCTAGGAGAAGGAGAGGGGGACTGACGTATGTGCATATGTATGAATACTACTGTTAATCTCAATACCCTGTGTGGGGAAGGAGTGAAAAATGGGGAGACCAGAGGAAAGCACACCAAGCGGTGTGTGTGTGTATGTCACCATTACTATGAACTTCATTATGGTGTGAGACAATAATGCACCAAAAAAAGTATATATAAAAAAGAAAGAGAGAAAGAAAATCACTCTTTACATAGATTCTGCAATCTACATTCTTAACAACTGAGTTATAGTACAACTTAATTAATGTAGTGCTTTTTCTACTAATCCTTGGAACTCAATTAGTTTAGTTCAACCTTACCAAGAAGTTCAGTATGTAAAACATAAAAGCCAAGCCATTCCGCTTGTCATAACATAGGGGACCCAGAGATTCACTCACAGAACCCATAGCATACCGCAGAGCGTGGTTTGAAACCCACCTTGCCTTTTGTTTTTGGCCTTATAATTCTTGTTTGTCTAAAGTTTTGAGTACTAACCTAAAAAGCCTCTGTTTTCCCATTTAAGACTTGAATGATATCCTCAAAATATCTGTCTGATGCCTTTTCTTTTCATCACAGTTTGATAAGTAGTTGTTAAATATTAAAATCAATAATTTAAAAATTGAGAAATACCTTGTTTTATAACTTAAGTTACTGTCATGATCCTTTTCACCTATGCTTATTTTGGTGGTTCTTGAAATAGATTATTTCATGTTTGTTTTAGATCTGGCAGAGGAAGGAAATTAAGTGGAGATCAAATAACTTTGCCAACTACAGTTGATTATTCATCAGTTCCTAAGCAGGTAAATCTTTATTGAGAAATTCAATATGTGTTCCAGGAAAGTATATTTCAAACTGAATTACATACCATTAGTCATATAATTACTTTGATAATCAGAATTTTTTGTTATTCTTATATGTTTCATTTCTAAAATCTTAATTTATTTGATCTTCTCTTTTTTAACTGACATTTTCTATTTTTTTCCAAGTAGTTTTGAGTGTTTGCTATTACTTTTTAGAGCACTTTTATATTTTAAAGTTTTAAATTATTCTAATATTTATATTATTTAAGGATTAATATGTATTAATTAACTTTTGTTGTAAATTGAGATTGATAGATGCTGTGATTCTATATATATTGAGTAATAAATCCTGGGGCCTTTCATAAGCATTTTGAATATTATGGCTGTTTGGGTTTTTTTTAGGGGAAACTGGGGTTTGAATACAGGGACATTCTACTTTTGAAGTACATCTTCAGCTCTATTTTATATTTTATTTTGAAAAGTATCATTAAATTATTAAGGGTCTCAGTAAATTGTTAAAGCTGGGATTATAGGCATGTGCCATCACGCCCAAGTAGAATTTTGAATATGTTTTGGAGCGATTTACCAAATCCTGTAGAGAATGCTGATATTTTGCTTTACCAGGTTAGGCTTGGGTGTAAAAGTTCTATTTCTTTTTCCATGGGCTGTAGTTAAAAAGTCTATTCAATTTTTAAAGCGTTCACTTTTATTTTACATGTGTGCATGTGTGCACAGAGTGGGGAATGAACCCAGTGAAATACTTCTTATGAGTTATACCTCCAGTCCTGTTTTATTTTTATTTTGAAACAGGGTTTCACTGTTACCCTACACTAGCCTCAAACTTGCTATCCTCTTGTCTTAGCCTCCCAAGCCTTGGGATTATATGCATGTACCATTGTACCTGGCTGGTGGTTGTTTGTTTTTTAATGACTAGAACAACAAAATTGAACAGTACCGAATATATCAAAATGTCTAGCCCACAATAAATGTATTTAAACTTTTGATCTAGTTTTGGTATGTAAATTGAACTGTCTGTTTTATTGTGGGTCAAATAATTTTGAAAACCAGTGCTTTAGAAAACCTATATTTTGCCGGGCATGGCAGCACATGCTTGTAATCCCTGTGCTTGGGAGGCTGAGACAGGAGGATCACACAAGTTTGAAGCCAGCCTCAGCTGGCTTAAGAGGCCCTGTTTCCAAATAAAATATAAAATACGTCTGAAAGTGTAGCCCGGAGGTAGAAGGCCCCTGGGTTCCATCCCCAGTAGCACCAAAAATAAAAATAAAAAAGCATATATTTCTTTTTCTCTTCCCCACTTTTTAAAAATATTTTCATCAGTGTATGATAGTTTCTTATTATAATGTAAATCATAGTGATGGTGACACACATGCACACAGCGCTTGGCGGGAAAGCCCATATTTCCAATAAATGATGAATGTCATGTTCATTAGGTTGCCCCTTTGAGCCTGACGGTGTTGATTCATTACATTTAGACAGATGTGGAAGAGTGGACTTCCTGGGATGAAGATGCACCCACAAGTGTAAAGATTGAAGGAGGGAACGGGAATGTGGCAGCACAGCAAAACGCTTTGGAACAGCTGGAACCTGACTATTTTAAGGACATGACACCAACTATAAGGAAAACTCAGAAAGTATGTTACAGATTTATAGTTTGGGTTATTAAACTACTTTTCAGATTCCTATATTTAAAAGTAGGTGTTTACTAGGGGTATAATTAGTATTTATCAGAAATACTATTCTTCATTATCCTATTTTGTTTCCTGTCATGTTAAGTAAGAATTTTATATATTCAAATGACCAAGATATATATCTAGTAAGTTGTATCCCCAAGTGTCTTAGCATTATAGCTAAGCATTTGTTGAAATTTTATTGTATCTCAGATCCTAGATTCCAGTCTCTGCTATGGGAGACTAAGCTGAGTATGGCAACAATTCTAACAAGTTCAGAGTTTGGTGACATCAACAAACTGATAACGTAGTTTCCCATCTTTATAACTATTATAAAACTGATGCCAGAACAGGGTGTGGTGGCCCATGCCTGTAATACTAGTACTGGGAGGCTGACACAGAAGAATCTCAAATTTAAGGCCAGCCTCAGCAACTTGGAAAGACCCTGTTTCAAAATAAAAAATAAAGCAGGCAGGGGGTATAGCTCACTAGTAGAATTCCCTGGTTAAATGCTTAGTAACATAAAACAACAACAATAAAAAACTGATTCACTTAAAATACTTGAAAGTTTAGTGTAATTGTTGGTTTGTGTTAAACATCCTCACTTTAATCTTTTTTGAGTTGAGTATGGAAGATGACTTAAAGTTATTGGGATTTTTTGGAAAAAGCACAGGGGTTGAATATTTTCTTATCTTTTATCAAAATAGTCATATACTTTATTGTTATTATATTATTATGAGTACTAGTAGTAGTAGTAGTAGTAGTAGTAGTAGTAGTAGTAGTATTTTAGTCCTGGAGATTGAACTCAGGGGCGTTCTACCTCTGAGCTAGACCCCCAGCCCTATTTTATTTTTTAGTTGGAAACAGGGTCTCACTAAGTTGCAGAGGGCCTCACTAAGTTACTGAGGCAGGTCATGAACCTTGGATTCTCCTATTTTAGCTTTCCAAGTACCAGGATTACAGGCTTGTGTTATCACACCCCACTGTACTTTATTTTTACTCAAAGAACATAGTGGGGCATATCTTGAAGTCTAAGAGACGGCTATTCCTCCATTACTCTCAGCCAGTTCTACTTCACAGAAGCAGCCATGTAATAATTTTTTATGTTGGATCTTTTTAATGTTTGTCGTCTTATCTCGAATAGTCATATATTGGCATTTCTTGATTTACCAATCACAGACATTGTCCCTTGACATCATACTGTGGCAAATGAGGATTTATTTCGAATTACTCTTACCTTTTTTTCAGCTCCTTCAAATATTATAATGTTATTTCAACCTATACCCTTTTTTTGGAAAAACACATATCTTATTCAAACATGGAAAATAGTATATATACATATATACATACACACACACACACACACACACACACACACACACATATACACATACACACATACGTTCACTTATAAAATGAAAAGATTATTTATTCCATGCTTTCTAATTCAGTTTCTTACCTTCTACCCTAGCCATTTTCAGCTATATATCTTTATATTATCTAGTTTGATAAAATTTAATTCATGTTTTTATATTTTGTTGAGTTGTTCAAATGTTTTAGTACTGAACAAGCATTAATTTTTATATTTTTCAAGGATCTTTTAAGTTTCTTAGTAAATAAATACTTTGTATTGAGGAAGTATATTGCTGTTCCCCATAGGAACTTAGTATATTGTACTAGTGCCTTATTAAATTAACTAGAACTGGAAATGGTTTTAATGAAAGTGAGTATCAAGTGAATATATTTAAAAACTATTGGCCTGGAAGAAATGTATTCATAGATAACCCAAATGTATCATAGATATCATGTTGAGGAATCTGGTTATACTTTGAAGGAGTAAACATGTTATCATGTAATACAATACTAAAAGTATCTTAATTATGCTTTGAAATCTCTTTTTTAATTGGAATATAGCTGGGCATGGTGGTACACACCTGTAATCCCAGTATTTGGGAGGCTGAGACAGGAGGATTGCTGGTTTGAGGTCAACCTCAGTAATTTAGAGAGACTCTTAGCAACTTACGGAGACCCTGTTTCAAAATAAAATATAAAAATGACTGAGAGTATAGCTCAGAGGTAGAATGTCTCAGGTTCAATCCCTAATACCAAAAAAAGAAAGTGAAATACAGTTTTTCTTAGTATGAAAATGTGTAATGAGCTTAGGAATTTGGGTACTCTTTACAAACCACTTTTTGTTATTTTTACATTAAATATTTTTAAAAGAAGACAGCATATTTTAAGTTAATTTAAATGAATTGGGAATTAATTGTCTGTTTTTATATAAGTCTGTATAATATCCCTATAACCTTTTTTCAACTAATTTTTCAGATAATTATTAAAAAGAGAGAACCATTAAATTTTGGTACTCCAGATGGAAACACGGGTTTCTCCAGTAGATTAGCAGCTACACAAGATATGCCTTTTATTCATCAATCTGTAAGTATGTTCATGGAATCTAGAGAAAAACTTGGTTTTGTTTGTGGTTTCTTTAAGAAGAGGAAAAACTAAATTAATCATGATTATATTTCTATAGGACTTTGAAATAGGTTTACAAGTTTGCAAGAAATTAATCTATAGTTTTACCAATGAAAACAGTTTATGAGATTGAAAATTGCATCAGATACTAAGATCAGGCTCCTATTATACATTTGAAAAGTAAAGACAAAATGTGCTATTTAAAAATAAGAACTTAATGCTGGGCATGGTGGCGCACGCTTGTAATCCCCGCGCTTGGGAGGCGGAGACAGGAGGATCGCGCTGGTTCGGAGCCAGCCTCTCTGGCTTAAGAGACTCTGTTTCCACATAAAAATGTTAAAAAATAGGTCTGGGAGTGTAGCCTGTGGGAGTGTATACCGGAGGTAGAAGGGCTTCCAGGAATCCCAGTACCACCAAAAAAATAAATAAATAAAATAAATAAATAAAAATAAGAACTTAGCCTAGCATGGTGGTGCACACTTGTAATCCCAGTACTTGGGAGGCTAAGACAGGAGGATCGCAGGTTCATGGCTCACTGATAGAATCCCCCTGGGTTTAATCCCCAGTAAAACACACACACACACACACACACACACACACACACACACACATATGTGTGTGTGTATACATATACATACATATATGTGTGTGTGTGTGTGTGTGTGTGTGTGTGTATATATTATATATATATATATATAATATATATATATATATAAGAACTTTAAAAGACCACCTCTAAAATGATTAACCTTAACAGCAGGTTAATTTTAAGTGAGCTATGAACTACTTGCCTAGTAGATTACACTTACATTTGACGTACTATTTTATTTAAATGACATTTTTTTTAAAAAGGGAGAAAACAAAGTAGACAACTGAAGTTTTCAACCTTGGAAACATTTCAGAATTTGTTTTAGAATTTTTTTTTAATACACAAATGCCTAGATTCCCCTTCAGACCTAAGCTAAAGCATGCTTTGGTTGCTTGGATATATTAATTATCTGTTGTTTGACAACCTGAATTTAATGACTTAGCACAATATTAAACATTTATTATCTCTCACAGTTTCTGTGTATCCTCAGTCCAGGGTGACTAAGTTGGATGGTTCTGGCTCAGGGTTTTTAATGAGTCTACAATAAGTCATTAGAACGGACCTGTAGGCAGCTGCAGATTTGACTAGGGTTGGAGGATTTATTTCAGAAGTGGTTCTCTTACATGCCTGGCAAATGAATGCTGATTGTTTGCACAAACTTCAGTTCCTTGCCATGATTTTTTTTTTTTTTTTTTTTTTTTTTTTTTTTTTGCGGGTCTGGGGATGGAACCCAGGGGCATTTGACCTCCGAGCTACACCCCCTGCCCTATTACTTATTCTTTTATTTTGAAACTGGGTCTCACTGAGTTGCAGAGGGCCTCACTAAGTAGCTGAGGCTGTCCGCAAACCACGATCCTGCAGGTCTCAGCCTCCCAAACGCTGGAATTACAAGTGTGCGCCACCACGCCCAGCTGCCTTGCCATGAATTTCTTCATGCTGTCACTGCTGACTTTTCCAGAACAGTACTATAGAGTATGTGTGTCCTGAGGCCCCTTCCTCCAGGGGGTCCCTGCTTATTCTTATTTTGCACTGATCAACAACTGTTCCTACACCATAGGCTATGTGCTGATAATACAGTGGTAAGAGCAGACAGGCTCTTTGCCTCAGAAGAATGCATTCTAGTAGGGGAGAGATAATATTAAATAATTATATGCATATAAATGTAATTACAAACTCTGATGTCTTTTATACAGTTACATAATACCATAATGTCATGAGTGGATTATATGTGTGTGTGTGTCTGAATAGCAGCATCATAGTATTTAAATATTTTTACATATCTCAGTTTTAAACATTATTCATTTAAAACTGTTTGATCTATATAGGTAAAGCTGTTTAGTCCTATCCAAAGAATATCAGTTATATATGTTATTCTAATATAGCTCATTGGAAAGTTGTAAATATACAACCACTTACAAAGTTGGGAAGGGGTAAGTAGGGCAGATGGAAAATGTCTCCAGTGCTTTTGTTACTATTCTCCTCCTAAGCAGACAAGGTAAAGCAGCACTGAGTGCATAGTAGAGCATGGTAACCAGCTGGATATTGTTCTCTGTACCAAAAATACATTACCATTCATTCTATAAATCAGATTCTTCTTTTAAACTAAAAATTGTATTTTTCTTCTAAAGTACATCATTTGAATTGTGAGAATTCTTATAATAATATTAACTTTTTCTGTCATCTTTTGTACTTTTCAGTTTATTTTTGGTTTTATGATTTGGTTTAAACATTTTTGATTGGCAAATATATATAGTTTTTATGTAGGCAAGTCTTTTATTCTTTTTCAGCTTTTTCCTTTTTAGTTAGAAGACAGTCTCTACTAAAGACACCACCTTTTGTAAATAATCTTAATTTAAATAGTCAAACACTTAAGTTAGAGAAATAGAGAAATATTGCAAATGGAAATTTTATGAATGAAAATATTTATAATCTAATAACATGAAGAAGAAAAGTTTTATATTATTTCCAAAGAAATTTGAAGTAAAATAAATAATTTTTGGCAATTTTGTCTTCCTTAGCTAGTTTGAAAAAATTAGTGAAGTTAAAAAGAAGGCCAAGCTGGGCTTGGTAGCACACATTTGTAATTCCAGCATTTTGGAGGTTGAGATAGGAGGATCACAGTTCACCGACAACCTCAGCTACTTAGACTCTTTGCAACTCAGTGAGACCCTGCTTCAAAATAAAGAATAAAAAATAGGGCTGGGGGTGTAGCTCAAAGGCAGAATGCCCCTGGGTTCCATTCCAGTACTGCAAAAATAAATAGATAAATAAAAATAAGTAAAACCACAGAATAAGGTCTGGGGGTATAGCTCAGAGGTAAAATGCCCTTGGGTTCAATGTACAGTACTGAAAATATATGGCTTTTCAAGAGTATCATTTATATTTTTTGTTTCAGTAGCTTTAAAAATCCTCCTTTTCTTTGAGTTGCATTCTTTACCTTTAAAATATTTATTAAACAGATAATTAGAAATATTTTAGAAAATTTCAACAGAGGATAATGTTATGTTTATTTTTAATAAAGGAAGAAAACTCAAAACAGTTTATTTTTAGAGGTAAATAATCGAAACAGTATAATCTATTCAGATTGGTACCAGTTATTTTATGCATATTATCACTTCCACATCTAACTAAACATCTCAGTGACCATTTTTCATTGTTTTTTGGAACAAAAAAATGAACTTTTAGAGATTTGACCTGGGAAATAGTGGAAGGTAGTGACCAGTGGAGTATCAGGACAGGGAAAGGAGGCATTAGTTAGAAATAGTATTCCAGTGAAGAAAAATTTTGCCTGATTTCATCATCTTTGCCTAAGATGGAGACACCACCACTGAAAAAAATCTATAGATTATATGCTTTTAAATGAACATGACTGTGCTAGTTTGCAAACTCCTTCTCAGCCCATATTTATTCAGACATTTCTAATTCAGTCCAGAATCAGTCTCTTTTCTCCTTCTCCTTCCTCCTATTGAAGAGAAAAACAGAAAGAAGGAATATTGTAGAATATTGTATTATTATATATTCCAAACTAAGTTAAAAAAAGGTTGAAATTAATATTCCATAAAACATAAAGTAGGAAGAAAGCTGGACTTGCCCAGGACTTTTTAGCACTAAGTTATGTATCGTCAGGAAACCCAGTTCTTTGAAAATTTGAGGCTTAATTATTTGTGCCGCCTCCGCCGCCTCCTCCTCCTCCTCCTCCTCCTCCTTCTTCTTCTTCTTCTTTTTTTTTTTTTTTTTTTTTTGTGGTACTGGAGTTCCTGGAAACCCTTCTACCTCCGGTCTACACTCCCAGACCTATTTTTATATTTTTATTTGGAAACAGGGTCTCTTAAGCCAGCACTGCTGGCTTCGAACCTGTACGATCCTCCTGTCTCTGCCTCCCAAGTACAGGGATTACAAGCGTGTGCCACAACACCTGGCCTTTATTTGTGCCTTCTATAGGACATGGAGATGCTCTTCTTGACTTCTGTTGTGGAGCAGGAATGGCTCTTGACTATCTGAATTTTCCTTTATTTTTTATTATAGTCTGAATTGGGTGACTTAGATACCTGGCAAGAAAATACCAATGCGTGGGAAGAAGAAGAAGATGCAGCCTGGCAAGCAGAGGAAGTTCTGAGGTATCTGAGTGATATTTGCATTACAATCTGAGTAGAACTTGGTTCATTCCCTGTTGTGTTTGAAGTCAAGTCTGTTCTGTCAGATGTTTATTTTTCTTCATTCCTCCTTATCTTAACCTTAGATAATGTGGACTTGTTCTGTAGCTCAAACTGCATATGCTATTTTATTTGATACCAAGAGTTAAAGCATTAATAGGAAGAAAAAATAACTTTTTTGTATGTGTGTGGTACTGGGGATGGAACCCAGGGACATTCTACCTCCGAGTTACACCCCCAGCCCTATTTTTTATTTTGAAGCAGGGTCTCACTGAGTTGCAAAGGGCCTCACTAAGTAGCTGAAGTTGTCCGTGAACAGTGATCCTCCTGTCTCAGCCTCCCAAATGCTGGGATTATAAGAGTGCATCACCACACCCAGCTGGAAATCTTTTACATATATGTGTCCATCATAATGTAAACAGGCTTTTTCCGCTATAAAATATGAGTGACCACGTATATCCTCCTAGATTAGAAGTTATAGTTTTGTTTTCGTTTCCTTATTTGAATGAAAATAACTATTGGAACATTCTACATCAGTACATGAATTTTAATGTCCATTAAAGCCTATGAAATAGATAAGTGATAAGCTGCCCAGCCTACAGAAAAGTAAATACTGTTGTGTAATTACCGTTCTTTGTTTTTGTGAGCATTTAGGGAAATTCAGTTCTTGCTACTTGTGTATTAGGTCAAAGAATAAGAAAATTAATCTTAAAGGTGAGTTTGTAACTATGATCACTAATTAAAAACTCATTTAAATGTATCTTAGTTGTTTTTGCATTTAAAAATTATATAGTAAAATATAGGTTTTGTATTTTAAAATTAAAATGCTTTTTATTATCAAGGTGGGAAATGAATTATCTTTTTTTTTTTTTTTTTTCGTTCTTGGGATAGAACCCAGGGTGATTCTACCTCTAAGCCATATGCCCAGCTCTATTTTTTATTTTTATTTGGAAACAGTTTCATTAGGTTGATGAGAGTCTCAATACTTGCTGAGGCTGTCCTCAAACCTGTGATCATCCTGTCACACTGTCTCAGCCTCCCAAGTATTAGGATCACAAGTGTGCTCCACCTTGCCAGGGTTTTTGTTTTTCCTAATGGATTTTTCTTTTTGTTTCTTTTGCTGGCAAGTTACCTTTAAGAGCCAGCAGAGGGTGCTGCTAAATAGTTGAAAGTTACTGCCTCTTTTTTTTAACTTTTTTTTTTTGAACACGGATGGTGGTCACATTTTAAAATTAAGATAATGACATTTTAATTCTGTTTTTAAAAATAAATCATAGATAAAGAAATGAAAGAACTTTAGAAAATTTTGATTCTAGTGATTATTAGTTTTTACCATAGGAACAGAAAATGAATGACCATTTGTTTGTCTTTCTTAACTGATTATTAGTATCATTAACTACAATGATGTGATAAAGGAAAAAGCTATTCATTATGAATACAGTCATCTTAATGACAGTCTGTAGAATTTATGCAGTGAGTTCACAAGTATAACATTGACTTTACCAAAATCTTCTCTTTTGCATCCTATCCTCTTGCTTCCTAAACAAAGCAAAAATTTTAAAATAAAATATTAATGTTTTACATTATAATACCAGCTTGGGTAGTGAGTCTGTTAGTCGGTAATCATGCTTTATGCTGCACATTGCACAGGTGCAGCCATAGGTGCTAGAGGCTCCTATATGTTACTACTGCCCCTCAAGAAACAGAGCACTATAAAAGCATCTCCATATTCCATCTGATCTTACTCCCAGATTTTCCCCTTTGCCACCTTAAAATACTCTAGTACTATGATCACTATTGTAAAAGAAGAAAATCCTGGTACTTTAAACAATTCCAAGCATGAATTTGACAAGTAGAATATATTTTCACCTGCAGTGATCTCTACATTGCTTTTTGAACATACATTAGTTAATGATATTTATATTTTAGCTAATAAACAGGTCATAGTTTCATTACCTTACTTGTTTATAACCTAATTATAAAGAGCTATAAGAAGCTCTTTATAATTATTTTCCTGTCTCCTTTTTTGCTTCTAATATTGATTTTTAGTGCAAATTTTCTACTTTTCTTGCAAGTAAGCAGTTACTGAAAAGTAGATTTCCTATGGTAAAAGGCAACAGTGCCAAAAATAATTTTCTCTACTTTTTTGAATTAAGGTCTTCATAACTGCCTGTTTGCAATTATAGTTGTGAATAAGAACTCTGTGTGTTGTCTGTGTATACACACACACACAACACACACATACATCCACACATTTTGCTCACTGTAGTCAATTTTAAGTTGTATATATCCTACCATGTATAGATAATACAGTGTGGGTTTTTCTATATGTAACCAGCTTTGTGTGTCTCGTGCTCACTGGTGGCCTACACTTTCCTTCCTTCACCTTGTATACTTGAATTATTTTCTCACTCCCTAACCCTTCAGATTCAGGGCCAACTTATCTTCCTTCTTCTCTCTCCTGTTTCATCATCCCATTCCTACTCCCTATTCCCTACACAAGCCAATTAACATGAACAGAGAAGCTTTTGTGATTCTAGGTCAATGGAATTTGGGAAAGGATAGAGAAGAAATACATATAAAATAGAGTTAGTAAATACCACTCTTCCCCATAATAAAGTTGGTCGAATATTTATTTTAAATAGATTTGTAACTTCTAAGTAGAAAGTATATCTTAAGTTTTTATTTTTATTTTGAGTATGTTCTGTACTACTGAGTTCTTAATATCCTTTAGCTGATTATTTTTAACCATTATAATTACATTAGATTTAATCATCAATATTCAAGCTTTTCTGAATGGCATCTCCAAAAAAGCTATGGTTGATTGATAGTCTTAGTGGAAATAATCGGAGGAAGAAAGATAAAAAGGTGTGGGTTCTTATTTCCTAATCTTAATCCAGTGTCTTTGAGCAAATCATTTAACCTCTATGTCTCATTGTACTTATTTTTAAAATATAAATAATCTTTATTTTGCAATCAAGTTCTAAGCATTAGAGAGAAATACTGTTTTTTAAAATCTTTTAAATTTTCAATGCAATGAGAAAATACGAGACTTTGTTTACTTATGATAGTAAAAAGTTGCTGTTTCTTTCTGGAACTTATTTGCCATTTTTCCTGTGTGGTATTTTCTAAAAGTAAAAATATGAGTATATATATTTTTTTTAGGCAGCAGAAAATAGCAGACAGAGAAAAGAGAGCAGCAGAACAACAAAGGAAGAAAATGGAAAAGGAAGCACAGAGGCTAATGAAAAAGGAACAGAACAAAATTGGTGTGAAGCTTTCATAACAGAAACTCTTCACATGTCACAGTGCCAGTAGGAGAAGTCTGAGCTCCACAACCCACTCACCATTTGTATGACTTTAAGAGTATTTTCGGAATACAAACACGCTGCTTCATTTTAATGCATTCACCGGACCATAAAGGACATCAGGATTCTCCCAAAGTACCTTCAACTCTTAGTGATTGAGACTCAAAAGAACAAAGACTTATGAGACAATATTTTCCTCAACGTGCCCCAAATATAAGACAATTGTTGCTGTAGAGAAATTATTACAAATGGAATATACCGGTACCTCTCAAGCTAGTTTTTCTAGCTAAATAAATGGGTGTAAATAATTTTTTGGTGGGAAAGAACTCTGTTATCTATTATGCTTTCTTTCAGTGTGCATAATTATAAAATACATAATTTTAATATTCTCTTATTTCTATTACTACCTGACCTAAATTAGACCAATTATAGGACTTCAACTTCCTTATTTTTGTTGTCAGAAGCTGATGTTAGCATACATTATCTCTAATTTAAACTGGAATTATTTATGTTTTATACAACCTCAAGGAATTTGATGATTTGGGTTTTCAAAAAAAACATTAAATGCAATAATTTTATTTATAAATATTTGTACATCATTATTTTCTTTGGGATGATGTAATATTTATGTATTTGTAATTTATGCTGCATGTATAAACATTGAAAATCAGCTAAAATGAAAAATTTATTTTACATTATTATAACTTGTGAGTTTTAAGAACTAGTATTTGGCAGTTTTTTCCTTTCATTACAGATTTTGGGATGTTATAATGTCTTTATCTTAGTTCTTCCTCCCTCTCACAAGCCATTCATTCACAAATGCAGAAAGCCCTCAGTTCTAACATTTCAAAGCTTTTAGATGATTTCTATGTGGGTTTTTACAAATCTGACATAATACTAGGTTACCTGTGTTGCTGGCTAAGATAACATTGAATCATTAAATTATAAGTGATAAGAATAATATTTTATTCATGATGTTGATTGGCTTGTCTTAAATAATCGCATACTATATTCCTAGGATGGAAGACAGATTTTTTAATAGTTTAAAATCACATTAAATTTTTCTCCACAATTAAAAATGAATCCCAATTTTCTGTGACTAGAATTCTTAAAGAACTTTATTTACTAATTAAAAGGTATTTCTCAGAATTATCATTTTGTGGGTTTTAAAATGTGATAGCCACTCTACAGGCCAAATATTGCAAATATATTTGAGTTAAGGTAGTATTTTGTAGGAGAATCACAAACTGTGTTTCGTAAGACCTTAGCCTAAGCTTCCAGACCAAATGTGATTAAAGAGTCCGTTGAATTTAATTTTGGTGCCAAACCACTCTTTTAGTTATGATGCTTAATTAGAGTTGTTGCCAATAAACTCCCAATTAAATAGAATTAGACTCATTTTTTAAAATCTATTTGCTTCCCCCATTGATATTTATTTACTTTTTCTTCTGGGGATACTACATCATTTCTCTAAATTTGGGATTTATGAAAAATAGCATCCTTTAGTATGATTACTTTTAATTTTTCTTCCCACTAGTTGAAAGTATTAAAGTCTGGGGCCGGGATGTAGCTCAGTGGCAAAAGTGCCTGCTTTGCAGGTGTGGCGCTCTGGGTTTGATCCCTGGTTCCAAAAAGACAAAAAAAAAAAAAAGTATTAAAGTCTGTTGGCCATGATTTTCTTGTATGTTAAGTTTTTTGTTTGGTTTTTTGTTTTTTGATTATTTAGAAATAAACTCTGATTAGAAATTATAGTTTGTATGATTAATTAGGAAAAAAAGATTTTTCTTGTGGAAAAAAGAGATGACAATTTTGGATTTTTTAAAAATTTCTGTTGATATATAAACTAAATTTCTATATTTAATTTGGTATATTATAGTCCCAAAATAAGTTCTTGTTTAAATACATATGTTAAATACTTGATAGTAGCAAACTGTTTCCTTTAGCTTTGAAATTTATGTGTTTTTTTTTTTTTTTTTTTTTATAGTTACCAGGTTTAGAAACTTTTTTTTCTGTCTGTGTGTGGGGTCTGGGGATGGAACCCACAGGCATTCGACCTCTGAGCTACACCCCTGCCCTATTTTTTTATTCTTTATTTTGAAACTGGGTTTCACTAAGTTGCGGAGGACCTCACTATGTAGCTGAGGCTGTTTGCGAACCTTGGTCCTCCCGTCTCAACCTCCTGAATGCTGAGATTACAAGCGTGTGCCACCATGCCCGGCTTAGAAGCTTATTATATAAGTAAATAAGAAATATGGTGGGTTTAAGTAGAATTAGTAAAGTAGTACCTATTTTCTCTGAATTGTGCATTTAAGGTAAGTAATCAAAAATACATGAATCTTACTTTGTGTTTTGTTTTGTTTTATGGTTAACAGTTAATTCTTACTAAGCTTTAGCTAGGTATATTTTTCTCTTGGCTCCTTTTGGTAACATATTCAAGTGAGTGGATATTTTGCATCTATTGATTTAAAACTCTGCTTCTGAATTCCTTAGTTTTGATAGGTACTTGCCTCTGGCCAGGGCACTGATTATTTCTAAATGAAGACTAATAGTTGGGAATAAAAGGGTAGCAACAGACACTGGCCTCTAGATTGAGCTTCCAATACCACTCTGGATCAACCCACCACCGTACCATAATCCTCACCGTAGCCATTGTTTCAAAAAGCCTGAGGTTTGTTAATGCTATATTTAGCGATGGGATGATCTGGGTCAGGTATAGCTAATATAAATTATTTAATCCTATGTAGTTCCAATTTTAGATAATTGACTGTAATGATTTTCACACTGTAATGATTTTCCCCTAAGGGAAGCCCTTTCTACCCAAAGGCTACAGATTTGTTTCTGCCCTTGCATCTCTGTTGCTGACACTGCCAATTCATAACCAGCAACTTTTACAAAGGAACTTCCAATGAAAGTCTAAATGTAAATTCCAAAATAACCTTGGCCTTCACTTTGGGTACTTCTATGGCTATTTCTGCAGGTATTTTCCTCACATATTGATCGGATCACAGCAACTTTGAGAACTTCTCAAAAGTTCTCAGAGCTGCTACAGCTATGTGCAGCAATGAACACCTTGCTTAAGTTTGTACATCTTTTAAATAGATCTGATGGTTTTAAGGGTTAACTGTTTTTAAGTATTCGGGTGAAGTGCTGAACAAATGGCAGTTGTTACGAGGCCCTGTACACACTTTCCTTATGAGATTCTGCGAACATTTTTTCCAGTTCTCACTGTGCAGTGGTATTGACAGTCCCTTTCTTGCAAAGAGTGAGGGACGTTGACAGATCTTGTCAATATTGTATACACCCTAGCTGGGCGTGGTGGTGCACGCTTGTAATCCCTGCGCTTGGGAGGCTGAGACAGGAGGATCGTGCAGGTTCGAAGCCAGCCTCAGCTGGCGTAAGAGACCCTGTTTCCAAATAAAATATAAAATAGGTATGGGAGTGTAGCATGGATGTAGAAGGCCCCTGGGTTCCATCCCCAGTACCACCTAAAAAAAAAAATAAATAAATAAAATATATTGTATACACCTTTCAGTTGAAATGCAGATTTAAGTCAGAAAGAGAATGAACAATTGTGATGTGGTGTTAGGGTTTGGATCTTAAATGTCTTCCAAGGCCCAGATGGTAAAGATGTCGTCATCAGCCTGTGGTGCTGTTGGGAGGTGGTGAGATGGGGTTTCTGGGAGGAAGCAGGTCATGGCACATCCTTGAAGGGGACTCTGGGGCCCAGCTGCCACCGAGGTGAGCAGGTTTCTTCCACAAGGTGCCATTATGTACTCCCTGCCACAGGCCTGAATGCGTGGGGCCAAGTGACCACAGACTGAAACCTGAAGCTGAGACCCAAAATAAATCTTCCTTTTAAGTTGTTTATCTCTGGTATTTTGTCCCAGGGATAGGAATTTGACTAGCACATGCACTCAACTCTGTTGAGTCTTTCACTAGTTGGATCAATGATTCTTAACAATCTTGTGAGGAATCTATCTATCCTCATTTCACATATACGGGAACCATTCCTGTGCTTGATAAATAGGAAAGATGGCAAGCTTTGAGATCAGGTTATAATAATGCTTAACCAGCAATCCATTCACACTGTGATTTATAAGGCCTCTCTTGAAACAGCTGCCCAAAAAATAAACTTATGAAGTTCTTAAGGAAAATGGTGTTACAAATTATAGTAGCCTTTTATTTATTATTTATTTATTTATTGGACTGGGGATAGAACCAGGGTCATTCTACATCCAAGCTACACCCCCAGCCTTATTTTATTTTTTTCTTTAAAACAAGGTCTTGCTAAGTTGTTGAAGCTGGTCTCAAACTGACTATGTCTCAGCCTCCCAAGTACTGGGATTATAGGCATGTACTACTATGTCTGATAAGGGCTTATTTAATAAATTGGAGGAAAATTAGCTTGTTTTTTATTTTTACATAAGTGATAGCTGTAACTGAATGAAATGCTATATATAATTATGTGTTCACAGTTTATTTGGGCCAGATACTATAATCAAAGCAAATTGAAATGTGATTATTATTTACACATTTGCAAAGATAGACCAATTAGCTTGCTCGACTGGATTCTAATTCTAGTGCCATCACAAGTTTCATGTGCATGCAAACCAGTATTATATGTAGGGACTTGCCTGCTACAAATGCACCTAACCTAACCTTATTATATTAACATATCTCTTTAGGACGTTGTTGAGTGTATAGTGCAGGAAAAAAAGACATACTCAGAGGCAGAGGTATATTAACTTATTCTTAGGCCAATTTGGGGCCATATTAACCACTGCCCCCTCGATTCACTTGTTAAAATTGGTCACAACAAAATTTGAATTCTTAACTCATAACAACAATACAGTTTCCAAACATGCTGCCAAATAAAAGCAGTGCATATCTATATTGTGGGAGAAAAACGACACCATTATTAGATATACTCGACTTCCAAAATGCATTTTTTTATTTTTATTTTTTTATTTTGTGGGTCTGGGGATGGAACCCAGGGGCATTTAACCTCCAAGCTACACCCCCTGCCCTATTTTTTATTCTTTATTTTGAAACCGGGGTGCACTTTTAAAAACATTTTATTGCAGTGCTAAGTGAAGTAGGATGTGCATACTGATATAGATATATTTAACTTGTCACATTTAGGTTTAAAGCTCACAAAAATACAAAGGCTTTTATTACTTTGTGAGGCTCTATAGTGCATCTGAACCTTAATATTGCAATAATCTATCTTGATTAGAAAGAACCTGTATAGAGAAAAGCAGTACGTGGATGATCATTTTTAAAATATCTGTTCATGTATACTGCTTCAATGGGACAAGTGAAAAGTATAAAAGACTGCTTTCATTTTTTTTTTTTTGTTGTTTATACAACCAACAAACCAGAAATAATGTGCTGGTTCAAAGAATTAAAAGTCAGCTTTAAATGCCAGTACCTATTGTAGAAAGAGAATCTGGAAAGCCAATTCAAATACTGAGCTAATTTGACCCCGAGGAAGGGAGAGGAGATTGTTAAGAGAAGCTGTGATGCCTACTTTTAACATTCACAAGAGGAGTCTGGACGTTGATTATGTGTAATCAGTTTATATCACCATAGCCCTGGATATTTACAAAGCCTCTGTACGCTGTGAGATGAGCCTCCACAGTTACACTTGCAGAGTACCCACAATCAAAAATTTCACAAGAGAGGATAGGAAAGCAAGTTCATTAAGCATTTATTTGTTTAGTGCTGTAGAGAATTGTGTTCAGCGTTAACTAAGATACTATTCCAATTAACTGGAATAATAATCTTTCACAAAGTGACAATTTTCAGAAATCCTGGTACAGAAGAAGTGGTTTGCAAGCAGTTTTCAAAGATGATACAGGGGAAAAGAGAAGCTAATTGTAGGGCCCCAGGTTTTTTTTTTTTTTTTTTTTTTTTTTTTTTTTTTTTTTTTTTTTGCGATACTAGGGATGGAACCCAGGGGCATTCTACCTCTGAACTACACCCCCAGCCCTATTTTTTATTCTTTATTTTGAAACTGGTCTCACTGAACTGCAAAGGGCTTCACTAAGTAGCTGAGGCTGGCCATGAACTGTGATCCTCCAGTCTCAGCCTCCCAAATGCTGGTATGACAAGCATGCACTACCACACCCAGCTTTTGACTTGTGTTTTATATATTGGTTATTTTTAATGTTTAATGTACTTCGTAAAAAAAAGATACAATGTTGAATGCTACTAAAATAGTTCAATCTTAAAACTTTTCTGATAGCAATTGAACCATTTTTTAAATTTTAATATTCTTTGTAATTGTTAGAATAATTATGAGTCATGATGATGGGAAAATTGCTGGTCGCAAAAGAGCATATCTTCTAGAAGTTTAAAAACAATTATCTGATATAAGCCCATTTTATTGTATTTGGACTATCTAATTACTTTTCTAGTTTTTCAGGATGATTGAGAGTTTGTTAACTTCAAGATTCATTTTCTACAAACTTTAATTTCCTAGGTTACTGTCACCTTGCACACATTTTGCCCAGAAAGATTGGGAATAAGTGAACTTTGTAGAAATACTCAGAGACCTAAATGCAAGTGGGAAACTACCCCAAACCTTTTAAAATGAAAAAACCCCAAGAGAAAAACATAACAGACCCAACTGCTTATCCAGGACCCTATGATAAATGCAAATCACAGGCTTCCTTTTTCTTCCGCAAATGTCAGAAACGCTTAGCATCTGAGTACATCATGTTTCTCCCCCACACCCTTTTCTGAACAGCTCAACTTGGAAAGGTCAACATAACCCTTTGTGGGGGGGGGGGGCTTTTCTTATAAATTGGAATGCTTGCGCACATAACTGTAGGAAATGTTTAACATTTGCGTTGATGGGACAGCGATTTGTTAAATGAATTGGAATTGTCCTTTTTAAATTTTTTTTCCACTTTCCTGCCTGTTTGTACATCACAGTCACCCGAATTACGAAAAACAACTTTAAGGCACTTCTTTCTATGGGATCAGATCATTCTTTCCACAAAACTGGCCAACGCCTTGGGCTTCCGAAAGGCAAGCATGTTCCATCCTTTATTTACTCCAAGGGATTCATTTGCGAGAGACTTTGTTCTGAATGAAAGCAGTAACTTTCCACAGACTGTACATGGTGAAACTCTACAAAAGGAGGAGGGATATGAGGATAGGGAAGAGGGGAAGAAAAGAAATTATTGCTCCAGGACCTCCTGTTTTACCTTTGTGCAAATGAGTTGTTCTGTAGATAAGACATGCAGTGTTCAGTGTCTCAGATGAGTTACTTTGAATCTTCTGGCTTCTATAAAGATACAGGACATCAAGACCATAGAGCAATTGGCTATGGGTGATCAGCTGCCGCCAGTCAAATAACAAATATGTATGCTTCATGAAGATTCCCACTAGAGCCCATCCTTTCTATCTTGAATTAATGAGCAATGGTGCTGTTTGGGTGGCAAACCAACAGATACCAAAAGAAAGGCTTATAATTTTTCTTAAGGTAAAAATACTTTAATTTGGCAATGACTAAATATAAACATGAGAAAGGACTTTAAGGAAAATACCAGCATCTAAGGCGTTAGTGTGGGTTGGACCACAGGAAGGAATCTGAGTCAGGATGGCTCATTATTTTGAGTCACTTCCAATTATTAATCTCCAGAAATAGTATCCCTTTCATTTCAGTCAAATCCCTCCACTACTTACTAGAACTGCAAGGTGTGTACAAAATACAAATGTATGTGTCCCAGGTATGTGTGCCTTCCAACAGAAATGTTTCTAACAGATGAACCTCCTCTTCCCACATGTGTATCATCCTGCCGGGATCCTATTCCTTCTCATCTCCCAGACTTCCCTTAACACTTTATGATCTGTATCTTCATTTTTTCCCTTTATCAGATAGCTCAATCACTTAAGCAGACAGACATGGTTTATGTCCTCTTGATATTGAAAAATAAACCTTTGACCTCATGTCCTTGTAATCACCTCCTACCTCCCTACCTCCCTTCACAGTAAAACTTAAATAAAAACAAATCAGCTGCACACACTTGTTTATATCTTCTATTCACTCTTTAATCTACTGAAATCTGCCTTCCATCCCTTTCCCCTCCCCAAAAAATGCTTTCTTGATGAGGTCTAAGCCCTTGTGTGAGTATGACACTGTCCTCATGTTACGCATCCTCCTGGATTTGAGCACAGTTAGTACTCTTGTTGAATCCTTCTCCTCTCTTGGTTTTCATAATGTTGCATTCACCTGGTTCTCCTGCTCCCTTCCAGGCTCCACTTCTCTGGCTTTGTTGGTTCTTTGTAGTACTTTGTACTACAGAACTCACTCAATTTTTGGCTCTTTTTTTTCTTTACACACATCCTAGATGGTCTCATGGTTTATTATATTACTATTTGTGGTACTAGGGATTGAACCACAAATTCTACCTCTGAATTATAATTAGTCCTATGTTTTCTTCTTTATTTAGAAACAGTCTCACTAAGTTGCAGAGGGCCTAAGTAGCTGAGGCTGGCTGGAAACCTGTGATCTTCTGTCTCAGCCTCTCAAGTACTGAGATTACAAGTGTGCACCACCACACCGGGCTTCATGGTTTTATATTATGCAAAACTTCAGTTTTATAACTTTAGCTCTGACAGCTTGTAGTTTTCACATTAATATATGCAGTTACTTACTTTGGTGTCTCCACATAGATAATTTTAATAGACATTTCAACTTATTTTCCCAGGCAAGCTTCCTTCTCTTGAATTCTTCCCAACTGCAGAAAATGGCACTAGCATTGATCCCATTGCTCAAGCAAAACACCCAGGAACCATCTCTCCT
Source organism: Muscardinus avellanarius (assembly GCF_963383645.1). NCBI lineage: Eukaryota > Metazoa > Chordata > Mammalia > Rodentia > Gliridae > Muscardinus > Muscardinus avellanarius. The sequence continues at coordinate 31,216,440 of NC_137789.1, read as the reverse complement.
TTTCTCTCTATTCCTCATACCCTACCCCACATCTGATCCATCAGCAAGTCACATCAGTTCTATCTTCAAGCTAAAGCTTTATTCCATTTAATCACTAAATCTGTTTCCATATCCAAATAGTCAAAATCGCTCATCGGTACTACAGTAGACCCTGAAATGGTCTGAGTTTTCCCTCTTGCCTTCCTACAATGCACTCTGCATATAGCCATCAATAGTCTCTAAAGAAGGAAGAGAGAGAGAGAGAGAGAGAGAGAGAGAGAGAGAGAGAGAGAGAGCTTTTCATCTAGTTCTCCAGCCTCCCCCACTTTGCTCTAGCCATCCTGGCCTTCTGACAGTCTATAACACATTGATCCTTCTCTTTCTCAGAGTTTTTGCCTTTGTTTGTTGGTTTGTTGCAGCATTTACCCATTATCTTCACATGATTGGCTTTTTCATACATAAGCAGCAATGCGTCCTTTTAGAGATGTGCTCCTTACCTTCACCCCATCACTCTTAAGTCAAAACCTGAGGCCTTATTTCCTTCAAAGCACATACTACTATTTAAAACTACCTTTTATGTTAGCAAGCACTGTGTCTTTCTTTCATAGACACAGAAAATAAGCTCCCTAAGGGCAGAAACTTGGTCTGCTTCACTAATGATGAGCAGCCCAGTAAAGTGCCGGGTAGCATGGGTGGGCCCAAATTTATTCAGCAGTGATTTCTGTACCTCTTAGTATGTTTATCTATGGTTCTAAGTTCTTGACATACATCTGTGAACAAAACAAAACACAGATCCTTGACTCATTGATAAATACAGTAGAGAGGGAGAATAATAACCACAGCATAGAAAGTTTTTAAAAATGTATGTTAAGGTGATACATGCTATGGAGAAGAATTTCTGGGTGAGTGGTCAGGCTATTCTCTAGGTCTCTTCCGTTTGTGTGGTAAGGAAGAAAAGGCATTTTCTTTGCAGATACTTGAGGTCCGGGCCTCTCAAGATGAACTACAAGATCCTGAGCAGTTTTCCTCTTTGAGGCATAGTTTCTTAACTGTAAAACAGAATATCCATCCCCAAGAGTGGTATGAGAGAAAAATTAATGCTGATGAAATATCTTGTCCCTTACCACTACCCACCCTAACCCCATCATTGCCTGGGAGGGGGACATGGATCAATCTCACACTCTCCTTCTCCTCTGTACTTAGCAAGCTTAAAAGAATCAGCCCAGACTTCCTAGAACTAGTCAATGTATGTTTTTTTTTTATTTTTTAAAAAACGCTAATTTAAAGGAAATCATGCTTTTTAAGACAAAGCAAGAAATCTTCACCTTTAAAAATAATTTTACAGCTGGGTATGGTGGCACATACCTGTAACCCCAATACTTGATAAACTGAGACAGGAGGACCACAGGTTTAAAACCAATTTCAGCAATTTAGTGAGATTCTCAGCAACCTAGTGAGGCCCTGTTTCAAATAAAAAGAAGGGCTGGGAGCATAGGAGAATGTCTCTGAGTCCAATCCCCAGTACCATGCCCCCCACACAATTATTTTTCATTTTATAATCTCTTAATTCCATTTTACAAAACCCTACTGATAAAGATGGAAGATCTGTTGTTCATTTAGTCTTATCATATATGAAGTAAACTCATAGACATAATTATTTTGTAGCCAGATAAAACATTTATTTAAATGGAAACACTAATCTTTATTTTTATCATGCTGAAGTTTGTGATTACAAACAATTTCCAATAAAACACTATATATAATAAGCAAAAAATAAGTTAGTACATTGTAAACTTACAGTTTCATCAATTAACAGGTTTAAGAACAAACAAGCCATTTACAACTTTGGAGCTACATTTAGTAAAAAACTGCAAACACTCAAACCTTATCAACCCCAAGTAAGACACTAAAGAGCTATTCAAGACTTCTTCGAACCAATTACACAAATACACTTTTATTTTTGGTTACAGTCCCCTGCTATGCACAAGACCATTGGAATGCTGGAACAATCACACATCTTAAAACGGCACAAAGCAAAGCGAGGAGATAACATGCCAGCCTTGGAGAAGCTGTCTTGAAAGTGCAAAGTTTGCATTTTCTCTTCCTGAACCACTCGGATAAGGACAGGTACCTCAGACGACACGGCAGGGTCATGAGCATGCTTTCTACACCACACTGGTGGGACATTTACTGGAACCAGGTCTCCATGCCTTTGAAGATACCTCCGGTTTTAAACAGTGAAACAGGCTTCAACTAACTATAGTGCAAATCAAATACCAAGGAGCAAAACGACAGAACCGAGACTGCCACAGATCGACCTGCTCTTTTTCTACCTGGCACGACGTCACGCGGGACAAATTGGCACACGGCAACGACTTCTATTTAGGTTTTCACGTGGAAGGGGGTGCGGCGGAGCGAATGCAGGGCAACCACACAGCAGCCCCGGAGCAAGGCCCCGATGTTGTAGATGGGATCTATCCCCCCTCTCTGAGTACTAAATGCCCACAGGACAGTGGGCACCACGGGGGCAGCCACAGCCAGGAGATCCACCAGGAAACTGCTGCTCCAGTACTGCCTCACGACACCCCCCTGACATAGGGGCACGATGCCATCCAACCTTTCTTCCGGGTAGGCTGCAAAATCCAGCTCTCTCATGAGGCGGTTTGCATGAACCTCCTTAGCTGCCTTGCTGTATGGAGTCTCCACGGGAGACAGAAGGATGGCGGAGTTTGGGTTGCTTGGTGTTAAATCAACCATTAAGGCAGAGATGGACTCTGGGAAGCTCTCCATCGAGTCAGCCACAGATTCATCAGGAGACGCTGAGCTCGAGGGACAGGGGCCTTGGAACTTGAGTATATTCTGAATGAACTCCGAGATGGCAGGGCTCAACGGCAGCACATCTGTCTGCACGGCTTGCTCCACCGCTATGCTGGCCTCCTCCAGACTTGGCACCACGGGGAGGACCTCGAGAACTTTTGCCATGGGAGTGGAATGAACAAGCTCCAGGACTCCAGATTCCATGGGGGTGGTCGTCACCATCTCATCAAACAAATCTGTGCCGTCAGCCATACTGTCTCCCACCAGTAGCTCGCTGTCGGCCCCTTCTTCTGTGACCTGCTCTTCCAGCAATGACCCATCTGCCATCTTGCCAAAAGAGGTGTTGGGAGGCAAGCGTTTCTCTGGGGAATCGCATGGAAAGTCTAGACATAGGTCATCCCTCAGGGAGCCACTGTGGGCCATCTCCATGCTCTGAAGCAGAGACTCCAACTTCTTGTTTTGTATGTTTATGTCCACAAAGTATTTCTGAATGCCTTTGTCTTTGTCAGCCAAGCTGCTCCTCATAGTTTCAATGACCTGCTTGAGCTGTTTAATCTCCTTCCTGGCTTCCTTGAGTGCCAACTGAGCCTCTACCCGGTGACACTCTTCCTCAATCCAGTCTTCTCTCATCCGAGACAGCTGGGATTTGAGTTCCACAATTTCGGTTTCCCTAGAAAGAAGGTGAGTATGGTTAAGAACAGAGTCGACTCTAAAGTAGACGATGAGCAATTGCAATTCTGACTTATACCCTGGTCTTCCACTTGAAATACAGAAGGTAAATTGGTCAGAGAATGTTTTCTTTTGCCAGGTATTAGCTATCAACTTCCCCCTTTGATTACAAAATAGCTTAAATAATACTAATGATCAGAAACAGCATAAAACTACCATTGTTTTCCCTTTTTTCTGAGCACTCACTATGCAGCAGGCATTGTACTAAATACAAGCATCCTTCTCTACTCAATACTTAATATTTGAAATATTATTATTAAGAGTCTTCTGGCTGTGTTTATCTCCATAGCCTGCTCTTTTGTCATACTTATGAACAGTGGTGGGAGGAAAATACATTTCTCTTTTAATTACCTATGAAAGACAAAAGCTGGAATAAGCTTTGGTTTTCCAAAACTGACTTGATCATATTTCAAAGATAATTAAGAACTTCGAAAACATAAAATGCTACATGTTAAAGGACTTTGTGAAAAGTTGCTTACTCTTTAGGATGAATGAATTTGTCCCATACTGAAAAAAAATCTGTCATATATATTTTTTAGCATTAGGAATGGAAACCAAGGGTGTTCTAACTCCAACCTACATCCCCTATCCTCTGTATATTTTATTTTTAAAACAGGGTCTCACTATGTTGCTGAGGCTGACCTCACACCAGCAATCCTCCCATCTCAGCCTCCCAAGTACTGGGATTAAAGCCATGTGCCACCATGCTCAATTTGTTCTATTGTTTGGGTCTTTCATAGGAACCTATTTCAAGTTCTCTGTCAAGAAATCCTTTCTTACATATAATTTCTCCACAGTTGAAGAAAATATACACCCTCATATTCTTTGTGGATAGAAAGACAAGATTGCCCAAATCCTCATATATATGAAGAGATGTTAGTACCGCTTCTTTAAGTTGAGGCCTGAATGTTTTTCCAAGTTCTGCTGCTTTCTCATGCCTCCCCCTCTCATGAGTGCACAACTTCCCATGGACTTCTCAAATCATAGACCAGAAACCTACAGAAAGTAGGATCTGACTCACTCAAGAGGTGATTTTGGGTCTCAAGAAACAAGTGAAGAACCAAATTAACTTGGAAGGCGAAAAACACCTTCTCATGCCCTGTACCATATCTGCCTGTGGTTTTGTCAATCAGGGTTACTGAGTCTTCTCTGTATCTAAAGGTCAGGATGGGGCTGGGACTGGCCAAGCAGCCCTGTGTGGAATCAAACCCCAGGCTCTGGAGGAGACAGACACCACCCTTGCCCTGTGTGTGCGGCTCCCCTAGTTAAGAGTTCTGTTAGCCTGTCCCAAAATATTTCAGGGGAAAACCATCAAGCAGAAAAACTGGCTTGCTCCCAAGATGTTGAAGGTCTTTTCTGTCTGAGATAAGATCTCTGCAGCATGGGCTTTTTTAACCTTAACCCTTGGCCAAGAATAATGAACCTCTTCCTTCAGTACAGAAATAGCCTGCAGTAATCACAATGCACATGGGCATCTATTCTTCTGTAGAGAAACAGTCTGATGAGGCCACTGTGTGACCCATTCTGCTACAAGTGCGGGACTGTTCCTGCGAATGTTTCTGCCGTTTAAAAATAATCATGTACACACCCAATTCTTCAGGTCAAAGCTGTACACACCTAGAAAAACACAGAGAGCCCTCCCTCCTCGGCCCCCTGAACTCATGCAGCCAGTAAACCATACGCAATAGCTCTGCTCAGAGACCAACTTAAGAAATTGAACAGAAGTTAAGTGAAACATTTTTTTTTTCTCTTCTACTTTTCTGTATAGTTCGGGTTCCTATTTCATTTAACAGGAAAAATCGAAGCTGTCCTAAGCCGTGCTGTGCGGGGACGCAGGCTCACCTTTCGTGAAGCCGGCGCTCGGACTCCTTCAGCTTGGTCTTCAGGTGTCTCACTGTCACTTCTTTCTGCTGCAGCGGAGTCAGGTACTGCTCCGGATTGGGGGCTTTGACGCCATGATTTTCTCCACAAGACATGTACCTCCCAGGCCGCCTGAAATGATCCAGGAAATAAGATGTTACTCTTTTGCCCGGTTTCCTTTTCTGTAGAAGGAAGAGTGACCAGTGTCATGGACTGAGTGCCTATGTCCCCTCAAGATTCATTTGTTGAAACCCTAACCCCCAGCGTGATTGATATTTGGAGCTGGGGGGGAGGGGCGGGTGATTAGGTCAAAAGGGTGGAGCCCTTGACAATGGAATTTGTGTGCGGACAAGCCTGTCATTCCCAGTATCTGGGAGGCTGAGACCAGAGGATCACAGATTCCAGGCTAACCTCAGCGATTTAGCAAGGCCCTCAGAAACATAGTGAGACCCTGTTTCCAAATAAAGACATTTTAAAGGGTGGAGGTGTGGCTCAGAGGTAGAATGCCTCTGGATTCAATCCCTAGTATGAAAATAAATAATTACAGAGGAATAGAATTTGTGCCTTTATAAAAGAGACCCCAGAGAGCTCTCTAGCTGGGTCTTTCTTCAACTGAAGAAACAGCAGTTGGCAGACTGCAACCCAGAAGAGAGCACCCTCTCCCCCGCAGAACCTGCAGAACCTTAGCTGGCTGGCTGCATGAACTCAGATTCCCAGCCTCCAAAACTCTGAGAAGACATTTCTGTTGTGTACAGACCACCCGGCCTAGGGTAAACTGCTGCAGTCTTCCCAACTAAGACACACAACTGACAGCTTGAGAAGGGATTGTGTCGGGTCTTACACCTCATTAATGAATGAGCTCACTCAGAGGGTGGACTGATACATCTGTCAATCTTAGGACTGTTAATCACTTGGAAGACCGAGGTACGGTTGGTGGAGGGGTGGGGACCACGGAGAGGGAGGATTTTCTATGGCTTCGGAGTGATCTTGCATAAGTTAATGCACAATTGTCCACTGGCCTGGGCTGCCAGTTCAGAGTAACCGGCACTTACACTAGAGGACAATCAATGGGTTGGGTCAGGAGGGAAGGAAAGGGGCAGGATGACTCAAGTTTCCACACAATGTGCTGCCGCCTAAAGATCCTGCTGAATTCCACCGTGGAATTCCAGTTGTCCTGAAATCAGTCCCTGGCCTGCGTGCGCTGATTCGGTAGGAATGGAAAGTTACTTCTTTTGATGAGAACAAAGCCACTCCACTCTCACCAGGGTGATTTGTGAGAGATGTGCTCAGCATTCTCCAAACACAGCCCCAGCTGGAATGTCGGCCCCTCTCAGGCCTGGCCGAGCTGGGCATCCCTGCAGAAGGAGAGCTGACTAACGGGAACAGGGACACCCTGGAGGAAGAGGGCTGCCAGCTCCCTCCCCGCCTCTGGCGCCCGCCCAAGCCACTGTGCTGCTCTCCCTCCAAGATGGCCCAAGTCCAGCCCCCAGCCCTCAGCCCTCCTCTCTGGCCCCTTCAGATGTGCAGTTCCTTTTTTCTGCTCCACAATCCTCCCCACTCCGTATTATTAACCCCTTACTTGCTCTTCCAACCTCACTCCAATTTCCCTTCCTCGGGGAGGCCCCCAGAGCCCTCCAGCTTCAGTTGGACCCCCCACCCCACCTTTTTACACTCAGATAGCAACAGGTGCCTGCAGAATAATCTTCATTCCTTACTGTCATTCAATGGCTAATGACTCTGTTCTCTTCTGACTCTCTTCTCTTCTGGGCAGGGAACACAAAAGGCCATTTCCGTCCACTGTTCTATTCCCAGTGCTTAACATAGTGCCTGGTACTCAGTAAACATTCGGGGTTGCAATGAATGAATCAGCCCACGCGTGATTTCTCCTGGTGCCGAGGGAAATAAGTGCATATATCCCTCCTACCGCCACAGAGCTGTTTCCCTTTCCTACCCAGCAACTGCTCGACTGGACTGCCGGGCCTTGTGATAAACTGCGGTTTATGCATTTCTGCAGGGATCCTAAAAGGATTAGCTGAGTGTGGGAAAGAAAAGTGTCCTATTACACAACAAGGCAGGCCGTCGAGGGCTGTACAATTGAGAGAGGAGCCGGACTCACCTCATGATAGGGCTGCAGTCGCTTCCTTTGTAAGAGCCTGAGTTGCTACTACTGGGGGAAGATGGGGCATAATTGGGATGGATGTTAACAGGGCTCAGCTGATTCCTGCACAGCATGGACAGAAGGTCCTTTTCCCGTGGGGATGGTGGACTGCTGCCAGCCTTGTGTGATGGTGCGCCACTGCTCCGCCCATGGGGACCTCGGCTGGGAGAAGAGCACGACAAATGTTAGAATCCTTGCGGCTACCGAGGGCCAAGTGTCCATGTTTTACTCCTTCCTAGAGCTAGTTATCACGAAGGAAATTCAATCCATGGAGTTGCAAGGAGCCATCTAGTTACTAATGTGAACTGTCTTCCTGAGCCGCCCTTTTCTCACCTGCCAGAGAGTTTCTCTCCTCTGATCATTAGCACGAGTGATCTCGGCCTCTGCTGTTCTTCTCAGTAGTTTCTGACCAGAAAGCTTACTTTGGATCAAATCCAATTGTCTGTTAAGAGCATACATCGTATAAAATACTGATTTGGCTTAGGTTCATTTTGGAGGCTGTTTGGAAGATGTGGTTTTTTGTTTTTGTACACCTGTTTGGGTTGGCACATATTTAGGTTTGGTTCATATTAGGGGTAAGAAAACAGTTCATTTAAAGGATGGCAGGGATGGTGATTGTCCAGAAAGGAAGAGGAGAAGATAAGACAGAGGCTATCTGCATGGATCAAGTCTGTAATTTTAACACTTATTTTTTTTCTTTTATATTCATCTCCAATGACTTAACACAATCTTTCCCATTTAACTAAAAAAAAAAAAAAATGTAGCAACAATCCCCTCCTGGTCCCCCTGCCTCTTGCTTTGTCCCTTCCAGCAGGCGGGTGATGTGTGGCTGGAGTGGACTTTCTAAAATGGAATCTGAGCCAGGTTGCCTCACATCTGTAATCCCAGTATTTGGGAAATTGATACAGGAGGATTGCAGGTTTGAGGCTAGCCTCAGCAACTTAGTGATGGATGTTAACGGGGCTCAGCTGATTCCTGGTTCAAAAAAAAAAAAAAAAAGAAGGTCTTGTGAGTAGCTCAGAGGTAGAATGCCCCTGGGTTCAATCCTCAGTGCCACAAAAAAGAAAAAAGAAAAACAAAAATAAATAAAATAGAATATGAATACCATTGCCCTCCTCCAGCCCTTCGGTGCTTCTTCACGGCCTCCAGAATGAAGGCCAGACTCCTTAAAATGGTTCACAAGGTCCAACCTATCCTCCATCAGCCTGCCTTCCTTTCTTCCTCAAACCCCAGCATTCCAAACCACTGACAGGTTCCAGAAGGATCTGAGCTCATGGTCATTGTTATGTTTTTGAACTAATAAGTTTCTGGGCCTAGCATGTTCTCCTGCCCTGTTCCCTAAGGCCCTGGATACCAGATGCCTCCTGCTTCAAAGCCAAAGGTGGGAAGCAGCTGCAAGGGGCCTCTTTGGAATTCCTCCTCCTAGGCCGGGGTAGGTGCCATTTCCTGGGGCTCCCTGCTCCCCTGCCAACTGCCATCAAGAAGCGTGTCACAGAGCATCGCCGCTGCAGCTCTGCTTGTCTTGCTGGCTCCAGTGGGCGCCCTCAAGTGGGGAAACAGCCTGTTCTTTCAGATGCCCACTACTTCCTGGCACATGGTAGGTACTCTCCAAATGACTGCTGGGTGAACTAACTGGATTTGTGTCCTGTTACTGCCACTTACTAGGAGCTTAGCTGAGCCATCTCTCTCTCTCTCTTATTACACATACACACACACACACACACACACACACACACACACAAAGACACATACTACCTTTTCATATCTTCCTCAGAGTTGATATGAAAATCAAATTATAAAATGGCATGTTAGCCAGGCATGATGGTCCATGCTTGTAATCCTTGGGCGGCAGAGATGGGAGGATCTGGGTTTGTGGCCAGACTACTTAGGCCCTCCACAACTTAGCGACACCCTGTTTCAAACTAAAAAATAAAAAATCAGGCTGGGGGTGTAGCTCAGAGGTAAAAATGCCCCTGGCTTCAATCTCCAGACACACACACACACACACACACACACACACACACACACACGACATGTAAATGTGTTATTTTGGGAGGGTACTAAAGAATGAGCCCAGGGGCATTCTACCTCTGAGCTAGACCTTACTTTATTCATCTGAAATTTTGAAACAGGATTTTGTTAAGTTGCTGAGCCTGGCATTGAACCTGTGATCCTCCTGTCTTAGCCTCCTGAGTACTGGGATCTCAGGTGTGGTCCACCATGCCCAGCTATGTAAGTGCATTTGAAAAGCTGTGAACAGCTCAACTGTAGGATAGGATTTCAGGATCAACTTGTTTGGACTTTCCTGCTAATCTGAGTTCCAGAGATTTGGCATCCACTAGTGTCGGGAAGCATCTTGAGAATGTTGAAATTACTCAAGTAGGATAACAGCTTTAGTTTTATTACTCAATGGCATTACAAAAGATGAAGAGGAAGAAGTTCCTTTCATATGGTAGTACCTCTTCTTGACAATCCCTTGTTTGCAATTTTACTTATAGCTCTTTCCAACAGACACATCTCAATGAGAAGTATGTGTAAATGTGAATTGGAGTATGTGTATGTGTGGGACTTGGCATCATAGCCACAATTACTATTTAAAATCTAATATAATTTCAACTAGCTGCCAACCCAGCAAATCACACGTAAATGAAACCACCAAATTCTCAAGTCAAAAGTTCTTTCCTTTTGAAATCATCCAAATGGGTTCTCTTTGCATGCACAGGGACACTTTATGTGGAACAGATGGGCTGATGGCGGTGGGACAAACTGACTTGGGCAGCCCAGGAGTGGGAAGAGCTTTGTGAAAAGATGAAAACACATGTACTCTGGTTTGGACCTTCTTCTGCATGCTTGCTTCTAAGCCAGGAACCAGCCAGCTTATTTCTTAATGTAACTACAAGAAATATGAAAGATTAACTCTTGCCGGTTAGGAGAGAATGTAAGCAGCTCCCCATAATTTTGACCCAATTTTTTTCATACTGAGCTAACTTTCACTGAGGACCTTCTGTAACCCGAACGCTGTACAACTACTTTATGAACTGTTTCATTTCACTTGATCATCATCTATGGACCTTCCACTTAACACAAAGTCATCAAGACTCCGGTCCAAAAACACACAGCTGAGCTGGGATTCAAATCCAGATCATTCTAATTCTACAGAAATGTCTTTTACTTTATACACATAGAATAAACTGCTTCCAGCCTCAGTTATTACCTGAAGAATTCTCCACTATGTTCAGAGAGCACTGAAGCATCAGGTGTATGATTTAGTGACAAATTAAATCACAGGAAGAATTCATGGGAACTCATCCGCTATACATAATAAAGCAAACGCTCTTCAAGCAATAAAATATCACTAAAGCATAATCAAGTCTTCAAACATATGTTGGGGAATGGACTATCCTGCATGCATGCATGCATGTGTGTGTGTGTGTGTGTGTGTGTGTGTGTGTGCTATTAGAGATTGGACCCAGGGGTATTTTACCCTCTGAGCTACATTCCACTAGGTTGCTGAGTCTTGCTAAGCTGCGGAGGCTGGCCTGGTACCTGCAATCTTCCTGCCTGAACTTCCCAAATATTGGATTACAGATGTGTGCCACCATGCCAGGCTTATCCTACTGTTTAATAGTTAGCTTTTGAAAAGCCACATGCTTAACCCTGTCAGCTCTATTCATGTAGTTTAGTTCAAATGCTAACGAATATAGGTACAAACGCATCTTAGAGGATGATACAAACATTTTTAAAGGAGAAGCTGAGATCCCATGTTTTTCACAGCTTTGAAAAGGCAAACCTAACACTGGCCTCCTCTGCCCAACCTACATCCCTTGATCTAGTGAGCAAGAAGAATGAGGGAACAGAGGAGAGGGAATTCTGCCAGCCCTATACTACTCCTGCATACCTGATTAGAGAAACGAGAAAGAGAAAGGGAGTACAGAAAGAAACTTCACAAGGGACCAGTGAATTTCCATTCCCCAGCCATGGCCCTCTGCTTCTTCTATGATCACCATCACCACCATCCCCACCACCACCATCATCCCCATCACTTTATCACCAGCAGCAACAGTAGCGGCATCCATGACCCTCACTCTTATGGGGCTGAACTGTGCCCCCCACCTGCAAGTTCATATATCGAAGCCCTAATTCTCAGGACTTCAGAATGTGACTGTGTTTGGAGACAAATGGAGCAGTTAAGGTAGGCCCTTATTCAATTTAAAAGGATCTTTAAAATAAAATAATTGTTGACAGAGATGTGTATTGAGGGATGACTGTAAAATTGGCCATCTATAAGCTAAAAAGAGAAGCCTTAGAAGAAACCGAGTCTGCCGACACCTTGATATTGAACTTGTAGTCTCCAGAATTGTGAATGAAGAAATTTCTGCTTAAGCCACCTGCTCTGGTACTTGGCTGCGTAGCTCTAGCAGACTAGTAGAATCAATATCATCAGAATTGTAACCATCAGTAGCAGTGTGTCTATTTTCTTACCTTTACAACTACTAAAGAAAAAAATTGACCCTTTTACTAAGTTCTGGGCACCTTACCCAGCAGTGGATGTATAACAGCTCACTTAATGCAAAGAGGTAGATGCTATTATTATTCCACTTTAAAGAATAGCAAACAAAGGCTGGGATCACACACCTCATAAACAATGGAGGTTGACCTAAAGCCTGGGTTTGTCTGACTCCAAATTTCAAATTGTTTTTCTTCCTCTCCTACCTGCTTCTGAACAGATTAATGTTTTAGTTTAAGAAAGAGAATGCCTTAGAAATAACAGCAGAGTGGGTCTCCCTGACGATGAGATGTGTTGTAAGCCTCTAAAGGTTGTTTTAAAGTTACCTGTCAAAAATATTCTCACCAATTCCACCTGCTCCTTACATTTCCAATTCCTTCACCAAATGTTTCCGTTAACCTTCTTCTGCCACAGGAGGAACCAGCCAATTAAAAAGATTACAAGCTGCAGAGTTTGGCAGAGATACCCAGCCCATCTAGAGAAGGCTTAGAGAACACAAAGAGTCCATGAAATGCTCGAGCTATTCCGTCACAGAAATCCAATGATGACACTCTGTACTTGGGTCAGATAAAAAAAAAAGGGGGGGACCATTTTCAATTTTCCAACTATGACTTGTTATGAAGACTTGAAGTCCATTATTGATTGGCTATAGTAGATTCTGGCATAAGCTTATATCTGATTTGCACAGAAGCGTATTCAATTGTTTTATGATTAATATGTCAATTTTTGATCATGAATTCCAAACTGGAAATTTTCTCTAAGTCAGTCTGTACTATTGACATGACCAGATTCTTTTTAAATGCTTAATAAAATTGGCTTCCTCTGTTTGGGCCTAAGTATTTTGATGTCCTGTGTCAGGGGTATGTGCTGACTTCCTGAGTGGGTTAGATAAATGGCTGATTCTCAGAGCTAGTAATACCTGATTTATACAATCCCAGAGGCACTTTATTTCTTGGGGAGATAGAGCGATGGTGCGTTTTTACTGTGGACTTCACTCTTCTTACAGGTTTGTCTGGCTTCAGATTTGTTTTTAACAGTACAACTGTGCACAGGAGACGTCTCAGGTCTCTTTATAAACATCAGCCAAAACTTCTCCTTATCCAAGAGAAATAGGAAATATTTGCTTGCTGAGTTCTGGAAACACAAACTTCTAGAATCTAAATGTTTTCCCCCAGGAAGGGATGTTCAAAATCATATATTCCAACACACTTTCAAAAATTTGGACACTGTGGCACAGGCGCAGGGGAGTCAAGTTACTTAAAGTCAGAGGACAAGCCAGGAGTGGTGGCACAGCCTGTAATCCCAGTGCTTGGGAGGCTGAGACAGGAGGATCACATGTTCCAGAACAGCTTCAGCAACTTAGTGAGACTCTCAACAACTCTATGAAGCCCTGTTTCAGAACAAAAATTAAAAAGGGCTGGGGGTAGCCGGGCGTGGTGGCGCATGCTTGTAATCTCAGCATTTGGGAGGCTGAGACTGGAGGATCGCGATTTGCAGACAGCCTCAGCTACCTAGTGAGGCCCTCCACAACTTAGTGAGACCCTGTTTCAGAATAAAGAATAAAAAATAGGGCAGGGGTGTAGCTCAGTGATCAAATGCCCCTGGGTTCCATCCCCAGACCCATACACACACAAAAAAAGGGATGGGGATATAGCTCAAAGGTAGAATGCCCTGGGTTCAATCCCCAGTATCACACACACATACAAAATTAATAAAAAAGAATAAATAAAGTGAGAGGACAAACGGCCCCAGGTTGCATGGCCACTCCATCACTCTCTTCTGGTCCCTGCTCTTAGCTCTGAGAACCCAGTACTGAGGCCTCCTGGGACCAGCCCATCTAAACAATCCCCATCACTCCATACATTCTTTCCCTGTATGGTTTAAGAATAATCATAGTACCAACCTATTTATCTTTCTTGCCCTACTAGAACAAATATAGCCTTTACGAAGTTTTGTCTCCTGCTTATCTCCAAAGCCTGCCTCACAGTAAATGTTCAAAGAATACTTGTTGAATGAAAATGGCCTTGGTGGCAGGTGGAGAGTCCTGGTACCCATCCCTGCACACACTAAATGTGATGGGGGGCTTCTGCTTCCTCATCATCCCATCCCCTGATTCAGATGATATCAAGGGCGAATACCTGACTATGGTTACTGTGTTCCAAGCTCTGAGCCAACCAGAAAGCCTAGGGGTTTGAAATCACTGTCATTTCATTTTACAGGTGAGGAAACTGCGTACTAGAGAAGCTACGCAGCTTGCTCGGGGCCACACAGCCTACAGATGGCCACGCTGGTGTTCAAACCAAGGCAGTCTGGCTCCCAAGCTCATGCAGTCAGCCACTTGGCCGCTGCCTCTTGCAGTGGTGGCCACCCACACCTATGAACTGAACACTTCCCTCATTCCTTCCCCAGGGAGTAACTTCCCCAGGAAGCAGGGAGGAACTGCTTCCTTTACAAAAACAACAGCAGCAACAAAAAAATACAGAAGCCTAGCAAGAGGAAAGACCGACGAGTTTAGGAGCTTCACAGCCAAGAAAGAAGAAACTTGTGAATGGGAGGCGGTGGGAAATGTGCGCGTACTGGCTTAATACCCAGGTGAGTGGAGAGGTGAGTGAGGTGGGGGAGGAGTGGACACAGAGCCCAGGACTGGATGGAGACAGCCACGGGAGACCAACCGGACTGAGCCACATGGTCACAGAAAGTAAGGTAGAGTCACTGTAAAACACAAGACAAAAAAGCCTCGCTGAATAGCAACAAACCACGAATGGACAGAAACCCAGAGGTTATGTAGAAGCACAAGGCACAGGTAAGTCACCCGGGCAGAGCTTCTTAATTACAGAGAAGGAGACAGGGCCTACTTGCGTGCAAAAGAGAGCCGCTTGCTTCCGGTGGTAGACATATGGACTTCAGGAGCCGAAATGCTGCCCGTGCTGCTGGAGGAGCTAAAGTCAGCTTCACTGCCTGCAAAACACCAGGGGAGAGAGAAGCGTGAAGAAAGGAGGCCAGAGAACGTGGTGCCAGTGCTCTGCCTGGCTCCCTGCTGCTCGCTCTGGCTCTTCGACCCAGCCAGTGCCAGAGTTCCAGAGCTTCCAAGCTGTCAGTGATCCCCCAGAGCAGACAGGAGAAGGCATAGGCACCAGGACGTCGTTTCATGAGCACAGGTTAGAAGCGCAGGCGGGGTGGCTGCACACAGATGCCAGCCTGCCGGCCGATTGTCAATGGTAACCCAAACCAGCAGGTAACACCTGCCTCCTCAGGTCTGGCTGTCAATCAACGACCATGTGCAGGCCCCAGTGTAAACACAGGGGAAAACATTCTTTTCCGTTCAGGAGAGCGTATCTCAGGGCTCCTGCAGACAGCCAGTCTTAGTTGAATTTGGCACATTTTGAGGTCCTGAGATAGTCACTCTGTTAGAAGCAGTCAGGAGGAAAGCCCGGGCTCCGGAAGCTGCTGGACCCCACGCCCTGTGATTACGCCCTGTGACTTTCTCTGACTGCAGTTTCAGGGTTTCTAAAAAGAACAGAATCTTAACGAAGAAGAAGAAGAAGTGAACATTTCCAAGTAGAGTGACTTGTTAATTATCTTGAAATATGGAATTGCAACTTTGGGCGGGTGTTATCTATTAGCTTACAAAGGTCGCATCACCTTTTGAATGAAGACGAGAGTCGGGTGTGTATTCTAAAAGTAAAATAATCTGTGGGAGAATAACACAAATTTATTCTAATAAAAAAGGACATAGTTCTGAAATAACAATAATGAAAATATGTCCATAGATTGCCCATCGAGGGGAAGGGAAAGGCTGTGTGAACAAGGCTAGAGAAGAGGAGAAGTATCCGGGCGTGGTGGCGCACGCTTGTAATCCCCGCACTTGGGAGGCGGAGACAGGAGGATTGCGCAGGTTCGAAACCAGCCTCTCTGGCTTAAGAGACCCTGTTTCCAAATAAAAATATAAAATAGGTGTGGGAGTGTAGCCCAGAGGTAGAAGGGTTTCCAGGAACCCCAGTACCACAGAGAAAGAGAGAGAGAGAGAGAGAGAGAGAGAGAGAGAGAGAGAGAGAGAGAGAGAGAGGAAGTAAAAGAGGACCTTAAGAAAGAAATCCATGACCTTCTGGAAAATAAATCTAGATGTACTTCTTTTGTGTGGCAATGGGGATTGAACTCAAGGGCATTATACCTCTGAGCTATACCTCTGCCCTGCTTCATTTATTTATTTTTGTGGTACTTAGGATTAAACCCAGGGTCATTCTATCTCTGAACTATACTCCCAGTTCTATTTTTTTTTTTTTTTTGGCGGTACTGGGGGTGTAACCCAGAGGCTTTCTACCTCCGGGCTATACTCCCAGACCTATTTTTATATTTGGAAACAGGGTCTCACTAAGTTGCTGAAAGCCTCTGGGCTGAGGCTGGCTTCGAACCTGCGCGATCCTCCTGTCTCAGCCTCCCAAGTGCGGGGATTACAAGAGTGCGCCACCCCAGTTCTATTTTTTTACTTTGAAACAGGGTCTCACTAAGTTACAGAGGGCCTCAGTAAATTCTGAGGCTGGCTGAGAATCGTGATTCTCCTGTCTCAGCCTCCCAAGTACTGGAATTACATGCATGAGCCATCATGCCTAGCTAGATATATAATTTTCCGTGATCTTTTTACTCAACTCTGACAACACAATGTGATTTTTCAGCATAGAAGCCAGTCTAGAGACAACTTCCATTTTATAGATGAGAAAATCTGAATAATCTAAATCCCAAGTTTCTCACACACAGTAAACATTAGTATCATCATAATAAGAACTTAATGAATGCTTACTGGGTCCTAGGCCTTGTATGAGGTGTTTTCTATTCTGATTTCATTTAATCTTTATGTGCGCATGCACCCGTGTGCCCGTGTGTGTGTGTGTGCATGTGTATGTGTGTATGTGTATGTGTTACTAGGAATTGAATCCAGGGGTATTCTGCCTCCAAGCTACACCCCCCACAGCCCTTTTGATCTTTTGTTTTGAAACAGGTTCGCACTAGGTTACTGAGAGTATCCTAGCTTCTAGTCTTAACAGCTAGCCAAGCACACTGACATAATGCTTGTAATCCTAGTTCTCGAGAGGCTGAGACAAGAGGATTGCAGGTTCAAGGCTTGCCTCAGCAGCAACCTAGTGAGACTTACCAAAACTGTTTCAAAATTTAAAAGAAATAAAATAAAATAGGGTTGAGGGGTAGCTCAGAGGTAGAATGCCTTTGGTTTCAACCTCCAGTACCAAAAAATAACAAAATAAACAATTCTTGACGACTTTGCAAGGCAGGCATTATACTTTAGACCACTTCTGTGATACTGAGCTGAGCGTCGCCTGTGTCCTTGTTCTCAGGAAGGCAGCGGGGAAGCAGGGGAACTGAGATGTTCCAGAATCAACTGTGTGTCACCACTTCCCCAACGGCCAAGAGCAGCCACAGGGGCATGATGCTGCCCCTTGTTAAACAGATGCCTCTTGGGAAAGGTGGGCCAAGGAGAGGCAAAGGGAAAAAAATCCCTCCTGTAGCTTCCAGAACATCTCTGGAAACCCAGAGCCTCTTCTGGGAAAGAGCTCAGAAATGACCCCCTTGCCAGGTAACAGCTGTGACTCCACGCTCCCAGCAGAATTTAGGGATGACTAGGGTGGCAATTTATCAGGACCCAGGCCAGCAATTCCTTCCGGACTGTAGAGACATTGTCTCATGATTTAAGGAATGCCTAAAGCTCTCTGAACTTAATTAGTTGCTTCTGAGAATTGTGTTGGATGGACTGTAATATTTTACTGTCTCTGGGATTCATGAGTGCTGGCGCAGACCAGACACATGCCATTCCTGACAGCCTAATTTAATCGGCTTTGTCTGCAGGCAAGCGATCAGGTTGGTTATTAAGTGATAAAGGTGAGCAATTTTCAAAAATTGATCCTGTGGTTGTTGGTACTGGGTTTAATGTATTTTCTAATGTGGAATTATTACTCAGAAACACCTAGTTTTCACTTCTTGAGAGATTTACAAAAACCCATGAATTATAATTTAACTGCCCGCATAAAGACAGAAATTCTAGAACAGAGACAACTGCTGAAAATCCATTGTTACCACTGAATGCTTTTGATCTGTAGTAATTATGTTTTCTGAGCTTAAGGGATAACTTTGTTCTATATTTTATTGCTACTGGAACTCAATATATTGACTCATGTATTTGCAGGGCCTAAGGTCACTTTGTCCCAGGACTTTTCTATCTAATCTTCTGTACGTCTGAAAAAGATTAGAAGACACATTCAAAGTGCCTCGCAGCTGTATTCAGAACTACTTGAATGATAATAGTAGTGAAAAAATTCATATGCTACTTTACAATGACTTTAGTTTATGATTTTTTAAAAATATGAATTATTTCCAGATGAGTGAAAACAATGTAAAAATGAATGAACTCTTTTTAAGAAATACACAAGCAAGCTAACTTAATTTTATTTCATTTCTGAGATGGGGTCTTGCTATATTTTACAGAATGGCCTCAA
Source organism: Muscardinus avellanarius (assembly GCF_963383645.1). Taxonomy (NCBI): domain Eukaryota; kingdom Metazoa; phylum Chordata; class Mammalia; order Rodentia; family Gliridae; genus Muscardinus; species Muscardinus avellanarius. The sequence goes on along the minus strand of NC_137789.1, from coordinate 31,197,887 downwards.
ATTCCTGGGTACAAATAACCTTTCCAAGTAGCTAGGTGCATGTCACTGTCCCTGGATAAGAAATCTGATTTTAACAGATCATCTGCTATCCCCTTCCAGTGTACTAAACAGAATAACAAAGAGAAAGATAGGAGACCTGAAAATCCCCACTTATTTACAAGTTGGCAACAGAGATAAAAGGATGGAGAGGCAGTCTTTTCATTTCCTCTAAACCACATGTGAAACTAGGGCACTTCTGCAAGTTCTGCAGCTCAACATAGTTTTCCTGGGTTACTATCATACACAGAGACCACTTAAAGAATCTGAGTCAGGCAGCTTGGAGACAGTCGAATTTCACTTTTCCACAGCAGATGGAAAACTTTTGCAAATTATTTCACCTCTCTGTGACTCAGTTTCCTCATCTGTGAAGTAGCAGTGATAATCATAGCAACTGCTTCATAGGGTTACTGCAATAATATATGAATAATAGCTTAGAAAAGTACCTGACCCATTTTAAATTCTAAATAAAAAATATTAACTGCTATTATTATTCTGCATGGGTAAAAGGTAATTTTTGTTATTTATATATATATATATATATATATATATGTATATATATGTTATATATGCATATGTATGTTATATATATGTGTATGTATATATATATATATATATATATATATATTGCTTACTGGGGGTAGAACCCAGGAACAGTCTACCTCCGAGCTACACCCCCAGCCCTACTTCTTTAGTCTTTTTAATTTTTTTTTTTTTGGGTGGTACTGGGGTTCCTGGAAGCCCTTCTACCTCCGGGCTACACTCCCAGACCTATTTTATATTTTTGAAACAGGGTCTCTTACGCCAGCGCGGCTGGCTTCGAACCTGCGCGATCCTCCTGTCTCCGCCTCCCAAGCGCGGGGATTACAAGCGTGCGCCACCAGGCCCGGCTCTTTTTTAATTTTTGAAACAAGGTCTTACTGAGTTGCAAAGGGCCTCACTAAGTAGCTGAGGCTGGCCACAAGTTGCGATCCTCTTGTCTCAGCCTCCTGAATGCTGGGATTACAAGCGTGCACCACACACCCGGTATATATTTGTTTTTGTTAGGCGACTGAGCCCAGGGGCATGGCATTTTACCTCCAAGCTATACCTCCTGCTCCATTTTCTATTCTTTATTTTAAAACAGGGTCTAAGTTGTGGAGGGCCTCACAAAGTAGCTGAGGCTAGCTGGCTGTGATCTTCCTATCTCAGCCTCCCAAATAACTGGGATTACATGCAGACACCCCTATGCCTAGCTTTATATGTCTGTTTATAGAAAATCTAACAATCACCATCAGGCATTGTGGTGCATGCCTATAATCTCAGTGTTTGGGAGGCTGAGACAGGAGGATCACAGGCTTGAGTCCAGCCTCAGCAACTTAGTGAGACTCTCAGCAACCTAGCAAGATCCTGTTTCAACAATAAAAAAAATAGAAATGGCTGGGGATGTAGCTCGGAGATAGAATGACCCTGGGTTCAATCCCCAGTAATAAAAATAATGAAAGAAAAAAAGAAAATGTAGCAATGATCAAGAAAGAAAAACATAGTCTATAATTCCATCACCAAAAAATAACTCTTAGCTGTGTGTGGTGGTACACATTTGTATTCCCAGTACTTGGGAGGCTGAGAGAGGAGGATCTCAGGTTCACAGAGCCTCAGCAACTTAGTGAGGCTCTCAGCAACTTAGCAAGACCTTGTTTCCAAATACAAAGTAAAATAGGGCTGGAGGTATATCCTAGAGATAGACTACCCCTGGGTTCAATCCCTAGCACCGAAATAAAAAAAAAACCCACAAAATATAGTTAGCCTTTTTGTAAATATCTATTCAGCATTCATACTTATATTATCATATAACCTGTTTTTTCTATTAAAATATCATATTTTCTTTAAAGCAACAAATATGTAGGCTATTTCCAATATTTTCTATTATTAGAAACAAACATTATGTGCCAGAAATCATTCTATGTACCCATTACATATTGAACCCAGGGGTTCTACTTCTGAGCTACACTCCCCTTCCAGCCCTTTTTCATTTATATTTTATCTATTTATTTATTACAGTACTGATGATCTGATGGGTAGTATACCTCCGAGCCCTATTTTTATAGCCCTCCAGCCCTATTTTTTGTTCTTTATTTTGAAACAGGGTCTCACTAAGTTGAGGAGGCATTACTAAGTAGCTGAGGTTGGCCACAAACATGGAATCCTCTTGTCTCAGCCTCCCAAGTACTGAGATTACAAATGTGCACCACCACTCCTGGCTTTAAGCCATTTACATCTCATGATAATACAGACACTCTGACGTAGGGACAATAATCAGTCCCTTTAATAGATGAGACAGAGAGACAGAGAATGACATCCATAAGGTGAGACAGCTAATAAGAAGACTGGAAGGCAAGTCAGCTGATCCCAGAACCTGGCTCGTACACACAGGCTAACGCTCAGTGGATATCCTTGAGCATACAGTTATATATTTTTCTGCTTGCTGATCTCTGCAAATAACTAAAAATAAAATAGTAAGTCAAAGAATATGTACAATTAAAGGGCTCCATATTTAAAACATACTCCACATCCACAGAGACTTGGAGATATTTGTGGTCAAGACAGTATTTGCCTCATCTGCCATTTAGAAAATCTCTGATGTCATTGAAAATACTCTGATGAAGCACGGGAAGCCATCCAGATGCTAAAAGATGTGCCTGAGAAGCTGAAATATGTGCTTCCAAGTCATCCTCATCAGCACTGTCTTTCTCCCCCAGGAAAACTCTTCCATTAGCAACCTGGGCTGGTGGGCCAGGATTCCTGGACTGAACATGGAGGATTGGGTGTGATGACCTTCCCAGGATTCTGTGATGCTGAACTCCCGGAGACTAAGCATCCTGTAGCAGACGGCACTTTTCCAGGTATGGAGAAGCAATGCCTCAAAGCTTCTAGAAGTTGTGGTGTCTTTAGTTTGATAGTACTGCTGGCCTCTGGAGAGGTGTTGCTTCTCTTTATAAGATTAGAGTCATAAACACTCAACGTAAAAGGCCAGGAAATTATGATAAGGCCAGAGAATTAGAGAAGGAAGAAAACAGAACAAAAAGAATAAGTGCCAAACTGATAATCAGATTTATTTTTATGGAAGGAAAGATCTGGCAAAGAACTTTCTCCTTCCTTCTTCTTTCCTGTTTTCAATGCTAGGGATGGAGCCCAGGGCCTCATTTATGCTAAACAGACTTCTACCACTGAGCTACATCATTCCCAGCTCTCAGGCTTATTTTTATAACACTGGCTGCACTCAGGTTTCAGGAGGTTATTATTTTTGCCGGCTTTCTGGATCTTATGGAGCCCTTTGTACGTCATAACGTCCCAGGACTCTGAGAACAGAACAATCCTGCCATCTACCAAGCTCTATTAAACCACTCTAAACCACTGATTTAAGTAGTTCTAAACCCTCTATTGTCCTTTGTCACTGCAAAGCTAGCAAATTAATTCAGGTTGGCCATGCATAGCCCCACCCCAAAGAGAGGCAGTAAATTAAAAAGCAAAACAAAAAACGAAATAGCTCCCCACTCCTCCATCTCCCGACTTCTCCCTGACACCAGCACACACGCAGTTACTCGGGCTCTTTTCTTTAAAGGCCTCTAGGGAGGAGAGAGGAGCCACTCACACTGAAGCCAAGCAGAGCTCCAAAGAAGCAGCTGGAGCGGTAGACGCACATTATAGCAGACACTACTGAGAGGAGCCACTCAGAGTAGATGCGCAGGGTGGACTCTTTGCTACCAAGGCCTGAGGGTCCAGCCCAAAAGCGCAAGGGATGGTTCCCAACTAAACAAGCCTTTCCTTCTAGTTTTCTCAAACTACTGCCTTTAATCTCTTTGGGTGCTTATCTCAGAAAGGGAATATTTGATCAGAAGCTGAATATGTTGATTGAAGACATATGTACATATTTTCTTGCATTTCATAAAGGCTTCTTAGAGAAACTGTGGGTAAAATTTCCACTTATATCTTAAGGACAGAAATGATTTCATTGTGATTAGTAGTCTATTAATAGAGCTCCTTAAAAACGCATATATGAACATTTAGAAGCAAAAGAGGAGCTCAAAATTTAAATATTTAGAACTGAGTAATTTATATTGATAGATCTAATTACTTAAAACTGTTTATGGAAAAATCAAAGTCAAATGATGCATTGAAAATAAACATTTACGGCACATGATAAGAGGTTAATTTTCTTATTTTTTCAAAGGCTTCTACAAATTAGATAAAAAAACACTAATAGAAAAATAAGCAAAGGACATGAACAAGCAGATACAGAAAAAGAAAGAAAAAACAATAGCCAATATACACGAAAAGCTATATAATTTCACTCATAACATTAAACATGTAAAGAAAAACAAGAAAAAAATTTCACCAATCAGACTGACAAAAAAAAAGTCTGTAATGTTAAGGGTTTGTGGCAATAGACACTCAAATGGAGGTAGTAAGAATTGCTACTACAGGAAAAGAAAACTGCACTGCTAGTTTATCCTGCACATGAGCATCCAAAAAGATTAACTCATTGTTCATCAGTGACAGCTGGTGAAATGAGCTTGTGTGGTAGCCTGGGTGACCAGTCTGCATCTTGCAAAGGAGTGAGGTGAGCCTGGGTGGACTGGAGTGGAAAGACCTCTAAGACTAGTTATTAGACGAGAAAAACAAGATGCAGAACAGCATGTCTGCTTTTGTAATAAATCTTCACATCCTACGTTGCCTGCTCTATGCATAGAACATTCTTCCTGAGGCATTAAAACATGGCTGTTGCCAGGTGTGGTGGTGCACACTTGTAATCCTAGTACTTGGGAGGCTGAGACAGGAAGATCGCGGTTCTCAGCCTCAGCTACTTAGTGAGGCCCTCTGCAACTCAGTGAGACCCTGTTTCAAAGTAAAGAATAAAAAAAAATAGAGCTGGGGTGTAGCTCGGATGTAGAATGCCCCTAGGTTCCATCCCCAGTACTAAAAAAAAAAAAAAAAGAAAAGAAAAGAAAAAAGAAAACATGGCTGTTATTGATGATTGGGAAGAAGCAGATATAGAGACTCATTTACATTTTATTATTTTTTGGAGTCATTTGGTTTTATTAATCATGCACATTTTACTCTTTTTGAAAATATAGGTAAAAGTGCAATGAATTGTGGATAATTTGGTCTCCCTCTACCTCTCTCTCTCTCTCTCTCTCTCTCTCTCTCTCTCTCTCTCTCTCTCTCTCTCTCTCTCTCTCTCGTGGTACCCAGCCCTATTTTATTTATTTTGAAACAGGATCTCACTAAGTTCCTAAGTTTCTGAGGCTGGCTGCAAACCTGTGATTCTCCTCCTTCACCCTTCCAAGTACTGGTATTACAAGCAGGTGACACCACACTTGGCTGGTTTTTCTTTCAAAAACTGAAAATTTTCTAAGAAAAAAATTTTATTGTATAAGCAATACTGCCATAGAATGTAGTAGATCGAGGGCTTTGAAGTCAAGCCCTACCTGTATGTGAATTCTGGCATCTCTAACTTGCTTTCTGTTGGGCCTTGAGCAAGGTACTTACCCTTTTCTTGCCTTAAAGTCCTAATTTAAAAATCTGGGACAAAGATATTAATAGTCAATATTACTAAGGGTGATGGGCATGGTCTTGTACGCTGTAATTCCAGTACTTGGGAAACTGAGACAAGAGGATCACAGATTTGAAGCCAGCTTCAGCAATTTAGAAAGACCCTCAACAACTTAGGGAGAGAGACCATTTTAAAATAAAAAAAGAATTAAAAGGGGTAGGGATGTAGCTTAGTGGTAGGATGCCCCTGGGTTTAATCCCCAGTACCAAAATGAAAATAAAATAATTGTTAAGAGCTTCTGTAAATGTGCAGAGAAATGAGAACAGCACCTGGCACACAGCAAACACTTGGCATATGTTTATTGTTCTTTTTGCTAGAGTCAGTGGTATAGTGGCTCGAGGGCCAGAAGGCTTTTCACACAATACTGCATTCCCTTAGAGAGACCCACAATAGGAAAAGCCTTATTCTATTGAGTCATACATTTTTTATAATCACTCTTACAAAAGTACTTCTGCCTTAGCCATTATTCAGTAAAGAGTATGTTTCTTTTTTTTTTTATTGTGTGTATACACAATAGGGTGTTTCTAAAGTTGAAGGATCCTAAAACAGGTTCCCCGTGGACTGCTTCAAAAGCTCTAGAGTTGCTCCTGGGTTGGGTCAGGACCTGGCCTTGAGAAATCCCGAAGGAAAGTACCAGTGGGTTTACATAGCACAGGCTGCCCGCCTCAGCCAGGTGGCTTTAAAAAAGTCTTGAGAAAGGGAGGGACTGATGTACAAGAGGCGGCCCTGGGGGAACAAAGATCAAGGACAACTCCACCTAGACTACTGTTTACCTTGGGCTGGTTCAGCTACCTACCCCTGGCAGAAAAACAGGCCATCCACCTGCTGCACCTGCTGACCAAGAATAAAGGAGAGAAATGATAAACTAAGAAGGTGTAAGAAAACTTCAATAAAAGGGTGGGGGTGGAAATTTTTCATCTGAAGTTACTATCAAACCTGCTCATAGGCTGATTGGTCTTGTCCACATTTTTTAAACCTCTCTAAGCTTTAGTTCCTTCATGTTAGGATATATGTGTGTACATATATGTACATATATGTTTTTACTTTTTATGATACTGGAGAGGCATTCTACCATCGAACTGCACCTCCAATCCTTTTTAAAAATAATTTCATTTTGAAGCAGGTTTCTCTCTATTTTACACAGCAGAACGCTGGCCTCAAACTTGCTATCCACCTGTGTCAGCCTCTCAAGTAGTGGGATTAAAGGTGTGTGCCACTGCACCTAGGTATGTGTATGTTTAAAGGTTAAGTTATTGTTTACTTAGCAAATATTTATTCAGCACTTACCATGTGTCGGGGCAGGTGTGAGAATAATGACACCAAACTCATAGAGTTGTTGTGAAGAGGAAATGAGTTAGTACACAGAAAGTGCTTGGCATGCTCATTAATATTCATCTTATTAATATAGTAAGGATTCCTACACTCGCTATGCATGAGAATCATGTGAAGAGTTTAATAATAGTGCATCTTTCTGGGCAACACTCAGAGATTCCAGTTCAGAAGGCCTATGAGGAGGGCAACTCAGAAGTCTGCAGTTAGTTTTAAGAACTGCTGTAGATGACTGTACTGCAGGTGGCCCAATATCCATGTTATGGGGAAGGGAGCGCAGAAAAGAAGGGACACTTGCTTTCCTCTACACGTTCTGTCAAACCCACGAGCTGTCTACAGTGATTGGCGGGTGGGTGAGCAGGAGATAAAACAAAGTGGCCACTGAAGGGAGATGGAATTTGCTCAAGGGCAAAGTGTTCAGGGGAAAGACTTTAATTTACAGAGTGACCTGGACCCTCGTGGGTCTCTAGGTATGCTTTTCTGAAACAAATACATTTTCAGAAGACTGGGAGGAAGATGGATACTTACAGAGCACAAGTTATTCCAAATAGAGCCAGTTCTGGCAAACTCATCTAACAAAGGCTGGTTTGCCAAGCAACTAGGACAATACTCACAAATGATCCAAGGCTTTAGGTCCTCAGGATCCTGTTTTGAAAGAAGAAGGTCCAACTAGTGTACAGCTGGGGGTGTCAAACACCAGTCGGCACAGAGGAACGTCTCATGATTCAGCATACCCTACTTTGGGGTTATTCCAGCAGCCCTAATCTGCTGCCTTTAGTGGGTCCCAGTGTCCATGGCAGACATGCTGAACCCCAAAGAACCCAAGCACAGGCACCATTATGTCCCCCAAAGAATAGGCATCAGCACCAAGCCCCTGGGTAGGTGCCTTTCCCTGCACAGGTCTAGGAAGGGTACCCTGCACAGTGGTCAGAAACTTCATCCTTACTAATAATCTTGGTGACCTAATGATAACAGGGCACATCTTCTCTGGAGTATGTTCCAGACTCTTACATGTTCCTTATCTTTGAACCCTTATTAATTTGCTAAACCGGCCCGAGTTTCTGTCCCTTCAACAAAGCTAGCTGGACGCCTGTGCCTGCTGTTTCTATTTAAGGAGAAGTGTTTATCCAGTGTTTACCAAAATGAGATGCCTGCCCTCCTTCGTGTCTGGCAGGAAAACCTAAATCAGAGAAAACTAGCGCACGCGGTGGAGGCAGCGGGTACAGAGCAGGGCTGCTGTGTAGGGGAATTCTGTGGAGGAAGCGAGTTGAAGGGGTGGGAGAAGACAATGGAGATTGGGATGCCACCACACTAGTAAGTCTAGAAAATAAGAGAGAAAAACAGACGAGGATGTTTCTGGAGTCACCACCTTCTCTGCTCTTCTCTTCTTATTAAGGGGGTACTGTCAGCTTGCACTTCCAGCTCTGAATGGAAGTAGAACTCCCACATGGTGGAAAAGAGGTTGCATGACTTATGACCCACTGCCATCCAGCAGGATGCTCAAATAGCATGGTTCTCCCCCTCACTTCTCTCCTCAAGCACTTTTTCAAATTCACTTTAAGACCTGGACTCTCTTCTCCGCATCGGATGAGCACCTCAGCTGTCTACTTGGGACTCCTAGTTCCTCGCTGCCCCTGAGAGCAGCAGTGGGAGGATCACAGTGCACAATCCACGTGGGAGCTGAGTCACACTGGCTCAGTCCCTTGGCATCCCCAGCTGCACTGACCTCCACCTTCACACCCTTTAAACAGAATGGAGTCACAACCCTGGACGTGGCCATGCTCCACTGCCAACGCCTTCGTGTCTTTTCATTACAGTTCACGAATTGTCTTTCCTCTCTTTCTTGCTTGCATTTTTTATCTCAGTGAAGTTTTTTTTTTTTCGTTTTTTGCTTTTTGTTATGAGTAGCCACATTTACTAGTTGTGTGGCCGTGAGAAAACCACTTAACCCCTCTGTCTGGTTTTCATCTCTGAAAGGGGGATAATAATAGTATCTATCTCATGGAGTTGTTGTAAGGATTTTATGTAAGCTATATATGTAAAAAAGGTAAAAAATAGTACCTGGCAGTCAGTAAACACTGTATTTTGCTGCTATTATCTTAATTTTTTTCTTTTGATGATCACTGTCTTTGAAACACATGCTGTGGTTTAGATGTAACCTGTCCTCTAAGACTCATGATTAAGGCATGGTCCCCAATTCAGCGAGGTTTAGAGGTTGGGCTTTGGGAAGTGAATGGATCTTGAGAGCTCTGATCTTATCATGGATAAATCCACTGAGGGACTCATGGTTTTGATGGACTATGGGAAATGGTGGAAAGTATAGGAGGTGGGACCCAGTGGAAGGGTGTGGGTTCTTAGGGGCATCCCCTTGGGGACTACATCTCATCCCAGGATCCTTCCATCCTTCCTCTTCCTCTTTCTCCTTCT